>NC_071402.1:14282514-14598902 GCF_017976375.1 Cuculus canorus
ATACTTGGCAACCCTTTTGGTGAAGAAATCTTTCCTAATGTCCAGTCTAAACCTCCCCATATTCAAATTGAGGTAATATCCTATCACTTTCTACTTGGGAGAACAGACCAACACCCACCTCGCTACTCCCACCTTTCAGGTAGTTGCAGAGGGCAATAAGGTCTCCCATCAGCCTCCTTTTGTCTAGACTGAACAATCCCAGTTCCCTCAATTGCTCCTCAAAACACTTGTGTTCTAGACCCTGCACCAGATTTGTTGTCCTTCTTTGGACACACTTCAGTACCTTAATGTCCTTGTAGTGAGGGGCCCCATGTAGTGAGGAGTGCAGACGTGGCCTCACCAGCATTGATTGCAGGGGATCAATCACTTGCCTAGTCCTGCTGGCCTCACTGTGTCTGATACAAGCCAGGATGCTGTTGGCCTTCTTGGCCACATGTGCACACCGCTGGCTCATATTCAACTGGCTATCAACCAACACTCCCAGTTCCTCTTCTGTCAGGCGGCTTTCCAGCCACTCTTCGCCAAGCCTGTAATGCTGCACGGGGTCATTGTGGCCCAGGGGCAGAACCCAACACTTAGCCTTGTTAAACCTCATAGAGCTGGCCATGGTCCATCAATCCATTATGTAGAGATCCCTTTGGAGAGCCTTCCTTTCCTCGAACAGATCAACACTCCTGCCCAACTTGGGGTTGTGTGCAAACTTACTCAGAGTGCAGTCATGCCCCTTATCCAGGTCATTGATACAGATAACAAAACAGACTGCCCCCACTAGAGAGCCTGGGGAAATACCACTTGTGACCAGGTACCAACTGGATTCAATGCCATTCACCATGACTCTTTGGGCCTAGCCATCCAGCCAATATTTTACCCAGTGAAGAGTATGCCTGTCCAAGTCATGAACACCCAGTTTCTCCAGCAGAATGCTGTGGGCTATGTCAAAGGCTTTACTGAAGTCCAGGTAGACAAAATCCACAGCCATTCCCTCATCCATTAAGCAGCTCTTGCCATAGAAGGAGATCAGTCTAGTCAGGCAGGACCTGTCTTTCCTAAACCTATGCTGTCTGGTCCTGTTTGCCTGGTTTTCCCTCACGTGTTATGTGATGGCACTCAAGATGATCTGCTCCATAACTTTCCCTGGCACCAAGCTCAGGCTGATAGGCATGGAATAAACAAAAAACAATGGCCAGCATCAGAATGCAGAATTAGAGCAGATGAAATATTCTCCTAATTAGATCTATTCTTATTTGGTTCTACAGCATATGTAGCTGAAACATTGATACCTTCCAAGCATATTGTAACAGTTTATAAAACTGGAGGATCTGGAGGACTGTCAGCCAGTCAGTCTCACCTCCTTCGCTTGGAAGGTGATGTAGCAAATTATTCTGTAAATAATTTCTAAACATATAGAGGACAAGAAAAATATTGAGAGTAGTCAGTGATGGTTTCCTAAGAAGAAATCACGCTTGATTAACCTGATAGCCCTCTGTAGTGATAAGACTGTCTCAGTAGATGAAGGGAGAAGAGGCTAAATTTATTCTAGCCAGACTTTTAACAATGTCTCCCATAACATCCTCATAGACAAGTCAATGAACTCAGGGTAGATAGTTCCACAGCAAGGTGGCTGAAAAATAGTTGAATTTCCAGGATCAAAGGGTTATGGTCAGCAGCACAAAGTCCAACTGGAAACTAGGCATTAGTGATGTACCATGCAGGTGAGTATTATCAATATCCTTTAACTTTTTCATTAATGACCCAGGTGATAGGACACCCTCAGCAAGTTTGCAGATTATACAAAACCGAGAAGACAGGCTGATACACCACAGCGTGTGCTGCTATTCAGAGGGATCTCAGCAGGGTAGAGAAATAGGCTGACAGTAACTCCATCAAGTTCATCAAAGGCAGATGCCATGTCCTGTCCCTGGGGAGGAACGTCATGTACCAGGACAGGTCTAGGCACACCAGTTGGAAAACAGCTTTGCAGAAAAAGTACTGGGGATCCTGGAGGACTAGGCAAGTCAGCAATATATCCTTGTAAAAAAAGTAATTGACAGCCACAGGTGTCCCAGAGAGGTTATGGAGGTTGCATCCCTGAAGATATTAAAAATCTGACTGGACACAGCCCTGAATAATGTACTCTAGTTGACTCTCCTTTGAGCAGAGGATTGGACTGGGTGATGATCAGAAGTGCCTTCTAACTGCAGCCTTTCTGTTGTTCTTCAGGATGGAAAGCACAGCCACGAAGCTGAACTGAGAATACATAGTATGAAATGTGCTTCATGATTGTGGTAGAACAGTACGGAAAGGAAATCTCATTTTTCACTTGGCCACTGAGAAAGTTCCCCTCCAATGTGTGTATAGAGCAGGTTGCCTTGAGCTGTTACCATACAGGATAGATGTTTTTTCTCTCTCTTGAGGCATAGGCTTTACAATATTTGTTGCAGTCCAAATCACCTGAAACTGGACATGTGGAGGACAGAGGGTCGTGTGCAGAGTCTGTATTTATCCAGCATCTTACTTCCTTCTCTTGCATGATCTGTATAATTTGTCAGCATGATCCCCTTAAAGACCAGTCTAGTCTTTAAGAAAGAGGGATTTATCATACTAAAGTATAAATACACGTCCCTAAGTGTACAGTCTATACACAGAAACTGGTGTTGTAAAAATAAAACCACAGAGTTTACCTTCCCTGTAAGGACCTGCTCTGTTCAACTGGTTTGTCACACTGGAGTAACACTTACCGTTTACTTCATTACTTGCTTAATGCATGAAGTCAGGTATAAATCTAAGGACATAATGTTAAAAACTCTTTTCCAATGAAAGCAATGAGACCTTTCATACTCATTTCAATAGAGCTGAGATTTTACTCTGTACATGGCACAACAGTTTACAGGACCTATAAAAGGATACTTCCTAACACCGTAGTGATATTAACAGACCCACAAGGATTAGAGCAGATAGAGTACAATTTTATTCAAACAGTGTTTTAGTTTCTATAACGCCATTAACAGAGCTCTTCATAACCACAATAACTTGGTCATCTATTTTTTTCTCCTTTGCTTATTTTGTAAATGTTTATATGTGGGCAGTTACTCAAAAATATATTTTTTTGGACTATAACAAAGCTGTTTTCAGTTAGTGAAACAGCAAAAACTTCCACTTCTGAAAAGGGCTCTGTAGTGTCACATTTATTTATCCCCTGAGTAAAGTGTGGCTCCATCACTCTCTTTTTTCTGGGTTTTTTTTTGGCATCCATTCTGTGAAATAATGTTGGCTGCACTTTGAGAATACACTCATTAATTTCAAAACAAAGTGAATTTATTCAGCTTGTTTATAAATCTGTCAGGATCAAAAACTATGGAGAAAAGAATTATTTAGCTGCTACTATGGTATTGTACAGCTTTAGGCAAAACAGAAACTATAGGATAAGGAGGGGGGCTATATTATGTCCATTGATTTCCTTTGTCCCTTTGAGCATTCCTGCAAGCAGATCTCTCCAGAAGTGAAGCATTTTATGCTGACCCCTTTTACACAGGATCCTTGTCACAGGCTCCAGCTTAGCTGTAACTCTAGCTGCTTTGTAGACTCCTCAAGGGCCTCAGAGGAGTCTTGGGCTTTAAGCTACCTGCTCCTCTTGGAATTGCTGCAGAAGGGTTAAATTCATCTAAACAGCTGCAGAAGGATTACATTAATCTAAACAGATGTAGTTCTCTTCTCCAGGATTAAATAGGGCCTAATCAATCCATTTTAAGAGTGAGAACCAGAACAAGAATTTGAGAGAAAACATGGATCAAAAGAGCAAGTGGCAAGCACAGTTTGCTCCCTAGGTAATCACCCAGATAAACTACTAGGGACAACCAAGTGTTTGCCAGCTCTTGGATCCGTGTCGTTTCTTACTTTTCTCTGTCCTTTGAGTATTTCATCATCCTGTTTTACTGAGCTGTAGTGAATGAATCTGAGCTTCCTCTGCTGGGCAGCTAAGCTCTGAGAGATTTGATATTTGATTTTTCTTTGCAATAATTCAGTGTGCTGAGAAGTGAGGAAGGTGTCACTTACACTGCTCAGTGGGCCAAGCATATGGTCATAAGCCAAGTCATAAAGATTCATCGCAGGTTTGCAGCATATAGGGCGGAGTCCCCTAGTTGTCCTTGTTTCCATGACATCCTTCACAATCCTAATCTCACATCACAGAAAATTCAAATACGTTATAAAATGTGCACTGAGAATAGAATTATCCCATCTTCCAGGGGACTAGATTCAATAGCCTTCAGGGCAGGCCTGTCTTGGCACATTTGAGCTGCATATAGCACATTAGGCCCTTGATTCGTAGCTATTAATGCAATATCAATTAATTAATAACGTTTCAAAGTATGTCTCCTTGATATCTAAGCAGTAGATAGGCTTGTTCTTAGCAGAAACCCACTTAGTGACTGTATCCTTTTGTACTACTAACAGCATTAATCAATAACCAGCTCTTTTTTTGGTGTGCTTTTGCTCAGTTTTGCCACTGTGCCCAGCCCGTGCCCAGCCCATGTCCAGTCCACAGATAACAGCTGTTCTACACAGACCTGCCTTTTCTTCATGTGTTTATGCTTGTGCTCTCTATTCACAGATCAAACGCAGTGTAGCTGTAGCTGCAGTACACTTGTTTTTTTTCTGTGTTCAGATGATCTAGGCAGTAGATTATCACTACCTGAGTAAGAGCAATCCTTTTTCATTTCTGAGATCAGCAAGAGTTTAGATAATTCACGTGTGGGTAAAGGGCTGACTGCATGGAAAAAAAGTGCTGTTCCCTTCACTTTGGGAAAGTATTGAAGGTATTGAATGGCAGGCAATAAAAGTCCTGCACAAATGAGTTAAGAGTTTCCATGATCTTTGTTCCATGCTCTCAGCACTGGTGCAGGTTTTGCCTTTATGGGATAGTGCTATCTCGTGTCACCCTTTGGTTCCGACCTGGGCTGGCTCCTGGTGACACAGCGGAGGAGGCAGCCTGACGTGTCGCCAGTAATCCCCCGTCTCCCTATCACCTAGCACCCTGTCTCTAGCTTTGTTTATGCCAACTTAGAGATACCAACTGCATGTTTCCATTCATAACTGCCCCCACACACTTTGGTAACACTGCCAAACACTTCAATTTCTAATGTGCATCCTCTTGAGAGGACAGAAAGGTTTTTTCTCTGTCTGTGTCTCACTGGATTTTAACAAAGGGCTTACAAAATGTAGCATCCCAGACAGGAAGTACTGGGCATCTAAAACTCTAACACATCTTGGTGATACTTAAATGTCTGTGTTTAGCTAAAAAAAGTCCAAAGTGTTAATAAGGAGAAAGGTTTTCCCTGACAATGACATTTTTGTTTCTTCTTCTTTTTTTGCTTCTTCCATTCTAACCCAGGATTTCTTTGCATACTGGGATCTTTTGCAGTGCAGTATTTCAGAGGCAGAGGCTGAAACTCCTCTATTCCCAGTACCAGTTCTGCCCTAACTTTGCTGCAGGTTAACCTAGCAGGTTAACACAGATATTGCCTAGCATGCTTGTACTAGCCCACTTAGTTTCTTGACAGGGCTTTTTTTTAAGCCCCAGTGATCAAAGGAGTTTAGGGTTAGAATTAGGTTTACTTTGGTACTGGAAAACCTAAAGGTCCTTAAAGTGGGGACTGTTTATTATGAAACTTGCCTTCCCTAATTGTTACATTCCCCTTCTTAAGATTGATACAGCATTTTTTTTTTTTTTTTGCGGTTCTGTTAGGACTGTTGTAGGAATCAACTGATCATAAAGATCTTAAAAAATTCCGTGAGGTCCTTGAGAGGTGTCAGACAGCACATATTACCAAGGAGTTACCTTATATAGGATTGTTATGTTGAAATCCTTATGTAGGATTGTTAAGTTGAAATTAGGAAATCAGTGTTTCTTTCTATGGGTTTCTGGTGCCCTCTAGGATCTGCTTGAGAGCTGGAAGTATGAGGAAGCCAGCTCCAATCCTTACCAGCCTGCAGCCACACAACTGCCTCTGTGTGAATTGCCTGCAACACTTTCCCAAGGGAATTCTTACAACTGAATATGACATCTATACCTTGGCCCTCAATGGACTCTTAAGAAAGATCTTTTGTTTGGGTCCATCTCACAGCCTTCATTTTGGGATGCTGTCAAGGGTGGTAGAAGATCCACAGGTTATCTAGGAGTCTTCTTCAAACTGAAGCAATTCTCAGTGATCGGACAGATAGTTTTTTTCAGCTTTGTATGTCTGTGAAGGGCATGTCACCAGCTAGAGGATCACCGGCCAGAGAAGCAGTCACATTCTGCTGAAAATATTTGTCCTACATTGCACTTGTAGTTCAGTCCTGAAATTCAGTCAAGATGGACAGGAATTTTCCCCAAATAAGAACTGCTGGAAGGAGATCTCTGCAGGATCATGTGATCTGGAAACCTTAACTTTTGTTTCAGCACTGCCTTTCCCAGAAAATGTTTGATTTTGTAAGATAAGAGAGATCAGAAAAGATGCATTGACTATTCAGTCCCATTCAATTTTATTTGTGTGAGTGACAGTGGGATCCACATCTGAAGTATGGATAATTGGATATTTCAGATACAGCAAATCTGGTAAATGAAGATGTTCTGGCATATTTACCTGAATTTCATTAGTTTGCTGTGATGTGATTTGATTTCATCTCAGCATAGCTGAGATATCTCTTTATTCATAAGTATATGAATCTGTATATAGTGGTAGATGCCTGGCACGTTGAACAGTTGTTTAATGACAGGGTTTTAAAGACATGAATAAAGAGAATTTTTAAACATGTTTGTTTTTCCTTCCACAGTTGCCTAATGACAGTGTTGGCATAGGTTTAACTGGTTCTGAGTATACAGTCTGTGTAAGGTAAAACCAGCAAAATACTCCTGTGAGCAGACAGCTGGGGAATGGCTCCAGACAGCCAGAGGAGTGGTGAGCGAGGAAAACCCATATTCTAAAAGTACCAGAGTTTGCAGGTTGTTTGTGGGATTTGTGAACAATGACATACATAAACTGCTTGAAAACTATGATTTCAGATATCAGGCTGGACCCAGATCTAAGAATTTCTAGTCTGTTGATCCAGCCTTTGAATCTGTTTTGCTTCATGGCTGCTGGGAAACAGATGTAGAAGGCATGTTTACACTATCAGATAACTTCTCTGCCTGGTTTACACCTGGTCCTCTGCCTAAATGTTAGTTCATTCCCAAGCTTCCTTTTCCGCCAACTAGCCTTCTGCAGAACAAAATGAAGATTTGTTTCTTCTGAGAAAGAGAGTTTCTTCTGTTGCTCATTTTCAATAGATTCTTGAGGTCATGTCCAGGCTCCCTTTGCCCTTTACAAACCTCCAACAGTCCCCAAAGGCGATCTGCTCCTCTGAGATCCCATGAGGTTACCTTCACCTCACTCTCCCGCAATATTATTTTAGACACTTTGAGATGTTTTCTTCTTCCACACCTTTGTGACTTGATGTCCAAAGCAGAGGTGCAGTCAGATGCTGTGCAATGTGGACATAGCCAGTATTGGCTTGATATGCAGAGATTGCTTTCAGGGATGAGATGTAAATAGAAGTATAGACACAGTCACTGTTACCTGCCTCCATGAGAGTTATCAGGTGTTGTTTCAGCGTTACTTGGGCTCACATCACAGATATACTACCCTGAACATCAACCATCTTTCAAATATCACAGAAAAAATCCATATCACCTCTTGTACACTGAACAATGTGGATCAACTAGACCGAATACTGAAAATGAATCTCAATGTCCTGGGCTCTAGGCAAATTTGGTGCAAATTTTACGAATTGCTGGGTTCATAAGCATAATGTTGGACCACTTCTGTTTATGCACAATGTGCAGACATTCTCTTACATATGTGCTCTTAGAAAACACCACTGTTTCAACCAGGGATGAGGACATTACTTCAGACAGGTTTGCATTTTCACTCATAAGTGCCTTCTATTTGCACTGCAGCAATGACCAGATGCCTCAAAATAACTCAAAGGGCCCATTGAGTTGTACAAGGGGCAGCCAGTGGCGCCAAACCACAATGCCCCTTTCCAGACAAACTTTCAGTTGTAACAGAGATAGTTTAGAAAAAAAAAAAAGTAATATTTGCTGTAGCTTTTTATTAGAAAAAATGCTGTAGAAATTAAAAAAGGAAAAATAAATCTGTACATTGCAACTAATATGTATTTTGTGCCTCATCAGTTATCTTACTTTATACCTGGACCCATTACAGTGAATGCTCAGCTTCTAAAAGGGTGAAATTGTTATTTTCATCTATGGGATCTGGAATAGGAATCCTCCTTCCTACAGCAGTACCTTAACCGATGCACCAGCCAAGAGTGTACAGTCAGGTATCTCTCTAGAGACTACTGGAATAAAGTGCCAGTTCCAGAAGACTGCAGGTTGCAGTCCTTGCTGACTTAGAATCATAGAATAGTTTGGGTTGGAAGGAACATTAAAGATCATCTAGTTCCAACCCCCTGCCATGGGGGTCCCACTAGATCAGGCTGCCCAAGTCCCCACCCAGCCTGGCCTTGAACAACTTCAGCGATGGCACAGCCACAACTTCCCTGGGCAAACTGTTCCGGTGTTTCACCACTCTCATAGTGAAGAAATTCTTCCGCATGTCTAGTCCAAATCTGCCCCTCTCCAGTTTATACCCATTGCCCCTAGTCCTATCATTACATGCCTTTGTAAAAAGTTCCTCTCCAGCTTTCTTGTACTGTACCCCCTTCAGGTACTGGAAGGTCACTATAAGATCTCCTTAGACCCTTGTTTTCTCCAGGCTGAACAACCCCAACTCTCTCAGCCTGTCCTCATACGGGAGGTGCTCCAGCGCTGCAATCATCTTTGGAGCCCTCCTCTAGACCCATTCCAACATTTCCATATCCTTCTTACATTGAGGATTCCAGAACTGGACACAATACTCCAGATGAGGTCTCACAAGAGAGGAAGAGAGGGACTTGGACAATCATTTAAGACTTGGACAATCATTTAAGAAATCAGTATCGCTGCGTTATCTGTTCTTCCTTCCTATTAGGCCTTAAAAGTAATGTGTGAGGACTGTGGTTGTGGTTGAGGGCTGTGGTTTGAAAAACAAATTGCAGAATTCTTTGTAAGATTTGAAGGATGCATTTTAGCTTCGCAGTGTAGATCCAATTTAGACCATAACACCACAGCTCTAGTCATCTAGTCATATGCACTGTTGATTACATAAGCTAAAAAGAATTGTCAGAACTGGAGAAGAAAGAAAATGTGTTTTAAACCAGGTGAAATGGAAATTCTTTCCAGGTATTGTACTTGGTGTTTTAATGCATCTATGGCAAAAGGGAAAATGAGACGTCTTGAAGTGCTATCTACTAGCTAGAAATAGCCAGAATTTAGAGGGTAAATGCTGTTATGCAGTCTCTGGTGAAAAATCAGGCATATACAGTGTCTTATGTTCGTCTCTCTCCCTCCTCTCACTCTTTGTACGCTTTTTCTCACTGCTTTGTAAGAGCACCTCCTATTCTTACACTCGCCCTTCTGTCAACGCTGCTCTGAGCCCTTGTGAGCTGCCTGGCAGCAGAGCAAAACTCACTGGGATGATAATCTTGGTGGTGCCTGGATGCAGGTTAGACTTCTGGTCCTGTTTTGTTTTCCTGGAAGTGCACTCCTCTCTGCCATGTCATGGAGTGGAAGGGTGAAGGAAGGGGATAAAGTAACAGCACATTGCCACTGACAGCAGACCACCAATCAGATGAGAAAGTGGTTGTGATCTATTAAGGGTTAGAACTTTCTTAATTGTCCAGTTAGCAGGTTTTTGCTGTTCCTGATTTAGTTCATTAAAAATACATAGTTTGAGATCTAACTATCCAGAGCATGAAATACGCAGCCAGGTATTGTTGCCTTTAATTTCTCCATTGGTTGCTTTGTCAGACACACTACACGAAGTACAGACATATACAGAAGGCAAAATGATGTGTGTGTGCATATGTGTGTATATATTTAGATAGACACAGGTATGCTTATATCTACATGAATGTAGACATAAACACATAAAGGGAGACAGAGATGGAATAAGAAAGGGAAATAAATAAAATAATCATAAACATGTTTTAATTTTTGTCCTTCTAACATTTTCCCTTCTTGTTTCATGACTTGAGACTGTGATAGAACTTGGGCTGTATCTTTTGGCAGCATTACTCCTAACAAAGTCCAGACTGAGGAAATACAGTAAGAGATTATTCTGGGTAACAGGAAGCAATAATTCACACCAGTGGGAAGTTAAAGAAACTTCAACCAGACTTGCTTCTACAAAATCTTACTCTGTTGTGTTGTTTTATTTTTCTTCCCTGACAATTAGACAGATTTGGCTAGCAAGAGACAAAGCCTTGCAAAATGTTTAGTGCTGTAATTCTGAAAGCAAAAATTGAAGCATGACCTTCATACGATGTCTTGTAAGTAAAAAGAGGAATGAAGATCTGTCTCATTCATCCAGTTGTGTCAACACAGTTGATATTTCATGGAAGTGTTCTTATAATTCTACACAATGATTTTTCTGGTGACTTCCTTAGTCTATTTCCTGCACTTGGGGCACAACAACCCTATGCAGCGCTACAGACTGGGGGAAGAATGGCTGGAGAGCTGCACAGAAGAGAAGGACCTGGGGGTGCTGGTTGACAGCCGACTGAACATGAGCCAGCAGTGTGCCCAGGTGGCCAAGAAGGCCAACGGCATCTTGGCTTGTATCAGAAATGGGGTCACCAGCAGGTCCAGGGAGGTTATTCTCCCTCTGTACTCAGCACTGGTGAGACCGCATCTCGAGTACTGTGTTCAGTTCTGGGCCCCTCACCACAAGAAGGATGTTGAGGCTCTGGAGTGTGTCCAGAGAAGAGCAACAAAGCTGGTGAGGGGGCTGGAGAACAAGTCTTATGAGGAGCGGCTGAGAGAGCTGGGGTTGTTTAGCCTGGAGAAGAGGAGGCTGAGGGGAGACCTTATTACTCTCTACAACTACCTGAAAGGAGGTTGTGGAGAGGAGGGAGCTGGCCTCTTCTCCCGAGTGACAGGGGACAGGACTAGAAGGAATGGCCTGAAGCTCCGTCAGGGGAGGTTCAGGTTGGATATCAGAAAAAAATTTTTCACAGTAAGAGTCATTGGGTACTGGAACAGGCTGCCCAGGGAGGTGGTCGAGTCGCCTTCCCTGGAGGTGTTTAAGGAACGGGTGGATGAAGTGCTGAGGGACATGGTTTAGGGAGTGTTAGGAATGGTTGGACTCGATGATCCAATGGGTCCTTTCCAACCTTGTGATTCTGTGATTCTAAAGGAAATCACATGAAAACTCTCCTCGGCACATTAAGAATAAGGAGAAACCTGAATTATTAAGACTGGGAAATAAAAAACTTGTAAGATAAGGACAGAATTTATGTTGCTGTACTTAATTAGTAATGTTGGCCTGAAGTGAGAAATTCTTTATTTTTTTTTTTTACTTTTGGTCAGTCTTTTATGTATCAAATACACACATCTCTGGGGAGACTGAAAGGGTTGAGAATTCACCCAATCTGACTAATACTATGTCTGAAGCAACATCTGGAGAAAAAACCCTAGAGACTCCTTGAGCCTCAGGAAGCCAAACAGTGAGGTGACTTCCTTAGCAACTGCCCTACCTGGTAGTCTGTTAGATCCAAGGAGCAAGACAGAAGCTCCTCTCCTGGCTGGAGAATGGTGTATGAATCTCCTTGTGAAGGTAGACCTCAGTTTTGTAATTTTTCTTTCAGCACAGAAAATACCTGGAAACAAATGAGCAAACTTCTGATTTAGCAAAATATTTTGAATAACCTAAACTTCCTTTTATTTTTGGTTTTCCCACTAAACACCCTATTCTTTCCAAATTAGTTTTGATTATTCCAGAATATATTTAAACTGGGGAGTGAATTGAAATATTAGATATTTATATCTAGGATTTTTTACATCACACAAAGGCTTTCAAGTGCTTTCTTTTGGTGTAGGATCTCTCTCTCACTGCTAGGAAAATGTGGTGGATGGCAAAGCAAGAGGATGGGAATCCTCATGGGTGGAGAAATGAGCTCTTCAGTTTAGGCAGACAGAAGACATTACCTCAGGAGATCTGGGAGTGGCTGTCCAAGAATACAGCCAGGCTCCCTGGAAACATGCAGAGAGAATGTCAATACTGGTAAATATGGGAAAGTGGGGAGATAAGAGTGTGGGCTAAATCCTCAGTCTGATCTTTGTGAGGAGAGGATGTCAGGTCCTGCCTTTTGGACAGTAGGTGGGATTGCATAGGGACCTCATTTGTGTTCCCATGCAAACAGTTAGCAAAAGAAGCTCTCTTGTTTACTTGAGCATTAGCCTTGTTAATCCTCCCCTTCCCATATGAATGGGCGTCTCCCACCTTGGGCAAGTTTTCCCCTCCTATGAATAACTCTCAGGGCTTTTATGTCTTCAAGTGCTTTGACTGGTACACGAGGCCGCTATCTCCTCATCCTCGTTTCCAAGCTTCTGAACATGGAGACTCACTTCACGTAACAACCCTGCTTGAGATAAGCATCCTCTGAAAGCATGTCCTCTCCTCTCAATGTACTGCTGTGTGAGGAGAGATGGGCCCCATGTACAGCCTGAGTTTTCCTTCCTAATTCCTCCAGTCTGTGGAGAGGAAGGGAGATGGACTGCTATGGAGATTGTCCCTTCTGCCAAAAATGAGCTGATAGAATGTGTGTATGTTATCTTCTTGTAACCATGGAAACAGACAAAAATTAGTTGGTTGGATACAACCAGACTGTTTTCAGTTTCTGGAGAGGCAAAAGGCTCCCTTTCATCCTTGGTCTGGAATTCACAGTCCTGCAAGTGATATGGGTCAATGTTATGTTTACTGCATGTGATATTGTTACTGATAATAGATCCAAAAGTGCAGTGAACTTCAGGAAAGTTTGCTGCTTTTGACCTAGAATTTCCTTTCTTTTGTTTGTTTGTTACAAACTCCCACATTTAACTGTCCTCAGTAATGTATCTGCCCTATTAAAATAACAACCTGTCTATGACATCATTGAAACATACATCTGGATAGAGTGTTAGGTATACACTCGAGTGCAATATATGGGAATCACTTTGCAATTTTTGTATTTTATATTTATTTTATATTATTGTAAATAAACAGCATACGAAATAAGTTAAAAATCTTGTGCAAATTGTGCTAGTAACTCTTAGATGTATTAACTATTAAGTGTGTTCACTTGACAGCCTTCAGACCACAAATCAGTTTGCACTTTAAAACTGACAGCTGAAGTTCTAACAACTGAAAATGTACAACCAGACAACAAAATATATTTTATGATATATCTACAACTCTGTTTTGGAATACCCATCTTTGGATTATGCTATATAAAAATGTACAGAGAATTAAATATCGGTTACAGAAGGGCTCATGTCTGTGGTGAAAGGCTGCAAATTCCACAAAATCACTCAGAAATCCCCAAGCCAGGTGATATGTTCAAGCACACATAAGGTTCAAGAAAACTCACTTTTTTTCCTGCAACAGTTTCTGAGCCCCAGCTGAGACTCGGCTGTATCATGGTCTAACTGAACCAATCTTCAGTAGCTGTGATTCATGGAAATAAGCCCAAAGCTTCCTATGGAGTACACGTCAGCTGAGAATCTCCAGAGGACTGAAGGTTGCAGCTATATCCCGCCTGCTCAGATAGAACTCTGCACAATTTTAACCTCTATCTCCTCTGCTTTGATAATGTGTGGAAAAGATAGAGGGATACTGTGTATGTAAGCCTCAATGCTGGTGCCATCATCAATCATTTTTGACTCTGCAACTCGTGACTACTATGAATAACATCTAGAACTACGTCTACAGTTGTGTAGATGTCCAAGGTAAAGGACAGCACACTCGGCTTTATCAGTGTGTATATACCAATCAAAACCCACCAGCATTATTTAATGCAAAATAGTTACTCTCTGGAAGACTTAATGTAAAATAATTCTAGAAGAATCATGAGCTTTATTTGTACATATATATTTTTACACATACACACACACACAGTGGATATGTGTATATATATGAGTGAATATACATATGTACTTATATACTTGTATAGATGTTTGTAAGTATATATGTATAAATACATTTATGTATGGAGTGTGCGTATATACGTGTTGATGTGTCTGTGTGTATGTATACATTTACTGCATATCAGGGAAAGTGCTGCACTCTACTTCTTGATCACATCTGTTTCCTTTTCAGTCCTCTCAACTGGTGTGTTTTATCTTGGTGTTCCTAATTTGTGGCACATCAGAAATCTTCCTTATTGTTTACTCAGTCAAAACTTACAACATAATGGCTGTCAGAGCCTGGCTGCTTGCAAAGAAACACTCAAAACCTCTCTCCTCATGAATATGAGTTCAGAAAGTGAACTCTAACAAGTCCATTCCTCCTCAATGAACTCATCATGGAAAGAAGTCTGCTGCTGGCTCCTTCGCCTGCAGTTCTGCGCTTGGAGACAGGGATGAGGGCTGGAAGATGTGCACGGTATTAGCATATCTGCAGTGCTTGGGAGAGCTCTCTTCTGGGGGAGCCAAATGCTAAGGATGTCTGTGGAAGGTTATCTTCTCTCTGCAGATAAGCATATTCCTTCTTTCAAAGAATCTCTCTTCCTTTGAAAGGAGTAGTGAGTGCCTCTGACATCTACTGCTTATTTTGGGTGTCCTGCTTCCAACAGAAGGGTGACAAAAGAGACAGACAAAAAGAGCAAGAAGTACTGCTGTTAGTTATTAAATGAGAGTGGTTGATTTAATGCTAATGGCCTTTGGAGTTTAGGCAGATGTCAGAAGAAAATAAATGCTCAATCTTTCTGAAGTGCAAAAAATGTCTTATTTAGTTCAATTCTATCTTTTCTCAGTGCCACAAAAATGGCAAGAAACAGACAATCATAAAATCATAGCGTAGTATAAAATGGTTTGGGTTGGAAGAGACCTTAAAGACCATCTAGTTCCAAATCCCTTGCCATGGGAAGTGACACCAGCTCAAAGCCCCATCCAACCCAGCATTCACCACTTCTCTGGAAAACCTGTTCCTGTGCCTCCACTCTCAGAGGAAAACATTTCTTCCTAATATCTAGTCTAAATCTCCTCTCTTTCACCTGAAAACTGTTATCCCTCTTCCTATCACTGCACACCGTGATAAAGAACCCCTCCTCATCTTCTCTGCAGGCCACCTTTAGGCACTGGAAGGTTACCATATGGTCTCCCCATAGCCATCTCTTCGCTAGGCTGAACAACCCCGACTCTGCCAAACTTTCTTCATAGGAGAGATGTTCTATAGTTTTGATCACTTTCATGGCCCTCCTCTGCACCCGCTCTAAAAGGTCCATGTCTTTCTTATGCTGGGGATGGATGCAGTACTTCAGATTGGACTCCTAGAGATGGATGTAGTACTTCAGGTACGGACTCATGAGAGCAAAGTAGAGGGGAGAATCATCTCCCTTGACCTGCTGGCTTTGCTTCTTTTGATGCAGCCAAGTTGTGATTTGCTTTCTGGGCTGCAAGTGCACCTATGCTCAAGTTCTCTTCAGGGCTGCTTTCCATCTGCTCATTGCCCAGCCTGTACCCATGTTTTGGGTTGCCTTGACCAGATGAAGATCCTCATGCACAGAAAAGGGAAGGAGACTATTTGAAAGAAAGACTTGGCAGTTGGTTAGTAATTAATTTATTAAAAAAAACAAAAACAAAACAGCTGTCTAAAGAAATGGAGAGATCGATTAAGGCATTATGAAAAGTTTCCTAGTTGCCCTCTTTTCCTTGGTGTCAGGATCAGCTAAACCTATATCATTCCTGGCAAATGTTGTTCAGTCTTGGGATGAAAGATGTCATGTGTGGAGGGTCTACAGCTTCCCTAGGCAGATGATTCCAGTCTTATCCCTACCAAGAGAAAATTTTCTTTAATATCTAGCCTTAATTTTCCATGTATTTTCTTCTGGCCACACTGCATACAGAGAACAGTTGATTCCCCGCTAGTTGCCAATAGCCTTTTCTGCATTTATGTTAGCAAGACTTCTGTTGCCTGAAGAAAACAATCTTTTAATATATGAAGATGCAATAGTGAAGAACAGCAGTTATCACACACTGTGGAACCACAAGAAGCTTGCAGACTGTCAAGAACTAGTTTGCTACTCAGCATGATTTCACAGGCAGATGTAGATCATTTAGTCCTCATGAATTACCCATTGTACATAGACCAAAATTTGGAAACTATTGATATAAATTACTTTTTCAGTGAGAACTCCTAAGTGGGACAGCTTACTCTAGCAGTGTATTACTATTGATACTTCAAGTATATAGTAATTCCTACCATGTACCATGTCATGGAGACAGTTATTTCTCTGTAGTTTAGAATGATTTTTTTTTCTTCACTGTGCTTACATGGGAGGCTGAGACCTATGGGACAGGTGAAATGATTAGGCATTTTGAGATTTGCATAGACAGCTAATCTTCAAAACCCTATTTTGCAGTTAAAACAATGTCTATGGAATTAGTTTAAATTAAGCCTTAAAGTAGAAAACATTGTAATTTTGTATTTAAATTAATAGCAGAGACTACATTTGGAAACATTGCCTCTGTCAAGAAATCATAGAATCATAGAATAGTTAGGGTTGGGACCTTAAAGAAAGGAACCCTTACAGAAGGGACCTTAAAGATCATCTAGTTCCAACACCTCTGCCATGGGCAGGGACATCCCACTAAATCAGGCTGCCCAAGGCCCCATCCAACTTGGCCATCAACACCTCCAGGGATGGGGCATCCACAACTTCCACCTTGGCAACCTGTTCCAGTGCCTCACTACTCTCATAGTGAAGAAATTCTTCCTAATGTCTACTCTAAATCTGTGCGTCTCCAGGTTGTACCCATTGCCCCGATCCTACCACCACAAGCTTTTGTGAATAGCCCCTCTCCAGCTTTCCTGTAAGCCCCCTTCAGGTACTGGAAGGTCGCTATAAGATCTCCTCTGAGCCTTCTCCAGGCTGAACAAGTCCAACTCTCTCAGCCTGTCCTCAAAGGAAAGGTGCTCCAGCCCTCCGATCATCTTTGTAGCCCTCCTCTGTACCTGTTCCGACAGCTCCATATCCTTCTTACATTGAGGATTCCAGAACTGGACACAGTATTCCAGATGAGGTCTCACAAGAGAGGAATAGAGGGGCAGAATCACCTCCCTCGACCTCCTGGCCACACTTCTTTTGATGCAGCCCAATACACGATTGGCCTTCTGGGCTGCAAGTACACATTGTCGGCTCATGTCAAGCTTCTCATCGACCAGCACTCTCAAGTCCTTCTCTGCAGGGCTGCTCTCAATCACATCATCTCCCATCGTGTACTGAAAATGGAGATTGTCTCGACCCAGGTGTAGGACCTTACACTTGGCCTTGTTGAACCTCATGAAGTTCTCATAGGCCCACTACTCAGACAACAGTGTAGCTGAGAAGATGTTTAAATGAGTCCGATTGTGAGCTTAGATCTAAACATGAATGTTCTGTCAGGGAATCTCAATCAGTTGCTGAAGAGTATCTCTGTTACCACTATAATATTCTCAGAGTTTCATTTAGATGTTTTATTTTCAGTCAGCGGGTTGTTAGGTTAAATTATGTTATGGTCTCTCCTTGTGTTCCAGATGCACCAGTATATTTGAGATTAGCACATGGAAAAAATTATCTGAGTGGCCTAAACTCCCTGCCTCCCTGTGGTCTTGATAAGACTGCACTGCAGGACAGATGTTGAGCTTTGGTTGTAGACACTGATCTTCATTCAACCACTAGATCTACAGGGGACCTTGCATTCCTCGTCCGTCCATCCATCCATCCATCCATCCATCCATCCATCCACCCACTAACTTTTTGGCAAATATTAGGGAAGTAGGAATTTCTTAATTACAGAAAGTTTTTCAGAATTCCCCAGATATCTCAAGTCTGTAATATACTGTGGATTCTGCCCTCCTAACAACCATACAAGATGTTTCTTGCTTACTGTATATGACTAATTTTGGTAAGAGAAATGTGAGCCAAATATGTTTTAAATGAAGTTAGAAGAACACTGGATGAGCTCCAGTGAAAAATGACATCACATAACACAAAAGGAATTTAAATTCCTCTG
Source organism: Cuculus canorus (assembly GCF_017976375.1). Taxonomy (NCBI): domain Eukaryota; kingdom Metazoa; phylum Chordata; class Aves; order Cuculiformes; family Cuculidae; genus Cuculus; species Cuculus canorus. The sequence goes on from NC_071402.1 coordinate 14,300,666, forward strand.
CTTTTTGCTGCTTAAATGACTTCTGAAATCATTGAAAACTGTGACTTGTTAACAGTCAGTTTGGAAATCTTTCCTCTTCCCATATTAAATTTTATTAGGAGTATTAGAGCTAATAACACTTAATGCAGGTTTTGCCCCTCATAGCAAGGATCATTTTCAAATCCAGTTTGACTATGAAGGGTGCAGTACTGTAAAACCGGATGAGGATATAGGTAAAGCTGATTATACATTGTTAAAAAATAAATGTTTAACAAGGAAAAAGCTTGGTGACTGAACAGGAATCAACTATGGAAAATCTATTATAGATCAACACTATAAATATGAATTTTGAATCTATTCAGAACATATCCATACAATGCTGTAACTCTCACATCTAAAGAAATCTCTTTCTTTGTTCAACACGAAAATTTTTTTGCCTATTTGACAGTAATTTTTGCATCTTGAATTACATCTATCATTTTATCAGAGACCCAGGCATTTCCAAAGTGGTATTAACTTTGTGAGAATGGGAATGTGCTTACATCAAGGCCTTCTATAGGTGTGGAAATTTGATGTCATGGTACTAAATTACTGGATGATGAAATGGCATTTGAAATTCCCGGTAATATGAAGTGATGCACAAAGAAAAAACAATCTAGCATTTATATATCAGGTGCTGAACTTTGAACTACTATTTGCTCTGCAAAAATAAGATTCTGGAGTTATCACAGCCAGCTTTACGTAGTCAGAGCAGTAGTCAAACTAGAAAGACAAATCTAGTGAATTGTAGCATGGATTAAGGAACAAAACAGACATCATTATGCCACTGTACAAACCCATAACGTGCCCTCAACTTGAATACATCATGTAGTTTCTTATTCCTTCACCTCCTCTTATTTCACTGGTTAAAAAATGGATAGTAAGAGGACTGAAAAAGGTACAAAAAGGGCATCAGAAAGGGTCAAATATATGAATATTCTACTCTGGAAGGAACAAATAAACAGACTAAGGTTCATCAGCCTGGAAACTCCACAAAGGAATGTATAAAATAAGGAAATTATAAGAATAGCAATAAAAATAATCTTTCCTAACAGAATCAGTTGAGGGTATTGGATGAAACTTGTAGAAGTCTGGTTCAAAATACAAAAATGTGAATTTTTCTCCCAGTGATGTGGTGATAAGGCTGCGCTGCAGGACACCAATTAGAAAAAGATGAAATGGATTCAAAAAGTGAACAAATTCATTGCAGAAAAATCCATGGTAATCTATGCAGTACAGAGATGCCATCTTTGGCTTAAAAAGTTTAAGAAACACACATCATTGAACTCTGGTAAAATATTCTGGGGAAATATCATTACATTCTTACACTATGATTGTAGTGAGGCAGGTGTTGGTCTCTTATCCCAAGTAACAAGTGATACGACAAGAGGAAATAGTATCAAGTTGTTCCAGGAAAGGTTTAGATTGGGTATTAGAAAATATTTCTTTATTGAAAGAGTTGTCTGGTATTGGAACAAGCTGCCCAAGGAACCGGCTGAATCACCATCCCTGGAGGTATTTTAGAGACCTGTTATTTAAAAGATGTTGTTAAGGACAGGTTTTAGTGGTGGACTTGGCAATAGTAGGTTAATGGTTGGACTTGATTTTAAAGTACTTTTCCAATCTAAACAATTCTATGATTCTATGACACACTCTTATGAAGAGTTACATGACCGACTGTAACCTCTTTATGTTCACTCTTTGTTTAATTCATATTTACATTGTGCCACATCTTACTCACGCAAAAGACAGTCATCTGTGCTTCTCCAGTTCTTCCCTTCATTCAGCTTGCTGTTTTAGACCTACATTTTACCACCAGTTCTTCAAGAAACGTTTTTAACAAGGCTTTATCACAGGACACTTATTTTAGTTCCAATATTTGTTGTCTGTAATAACTAGCCCAAAACATTCCTGAGACACACCGTGAAGACATTTCTCCTGTAGGACTTTATCCTTTCCTTTTCTGTTTCCATCTCATCGTTATATGTGATCTTCCATTGTGATATATATGAGTTTGAATTTTAAACTCTTTGAATTAGGGACAGCTTGCATATTTCCCTCTTTTCAGACACAAGTGATCAGTCTGGGAACCAATAAATAAAAGTTTAACAGGGTAAGTACTGCTAAGTTGCTCCCTTGAAATGGAAAAGAGACGAATGTTGCCCTTCATTAGCAATGCTCCTACAGATCACAATCATTGGATGGATAAAATGAAGGCTCTGATATCCAGAGCAGTCCTTTTAGTTACACGAGAAAGTGCTACCTTTATTACACATATCTGCTCAACAGAAGCAATTTACTTAATGAGTAAACGGCTTTTTTAAATCAAGAATTCCTTGTTCCTGTGTGTCTGCCTTTTTTCAGCATGTCTGCTTTTTCTTCTGTGGTTAATGGAGCTGCAAATTGCTATCAGCTTGATATTGCTGTAGAGCCAGTTTACACAAATACTTGATAAGTGCTGTAACACATTTCAGAGGATGAAAACTCATTGTACAGTGTTATTTCCTCTTACCTTAATGTGTTCCAGACCACTTAGCTCACTTAATGAATCCCGTTTTGCAGAGGACAAGGACAGCCATGTTTGAGGGGTTACCATCCTGAGATGCTGGTGCCCACATAATTATGCCCCAAGTGAGATCCTTTGACAGCCAATAGGGCTGTGCTGACTGCCTTATAATGAACTGAAAATGGACACTGGAAGGATAATGGTTACACAGCAGCTGCAAAGGCTATTAGACCAGTACCTGCATGTCTTACTCTGAATTACCATAGTGACATAGTGGCTGCTACCATTTATTCTGCACGTTGAAGTGTTGCATTACACACACAGAGTTCTTCGTGTCTTCCAGGTTGTATAGAAGAATACTGTCTCTGTTTCACTGGTGAGGAGCAGAGATGGAGGCACCTCAGCTGTACCCAGTCACCTGAAAAACAGCTGTTTTTCCAGTCTCTCTGTTATCTAAGCACTTTCTGAAGGCATGTAGCCACCCAAAGAGGCAGACCAGGTACTTAGGTAGGTTTTAAAAGTGTTTTCTGCAAGCCCAGCTCCTAGGAAAACAAATGCTCCAGCAAGACCCAGATGATCTGTGGAATGTCCTGATCTGGGACTAGTCCAAGAGGCTGACCCTCTCTTGCCCATGGAAATTGCCTGAGTGATTTTGGGAGGCAGTACGGCTCTTCCCAGCCCTGTGCCATCTTATCTGAAGCTCATCAAATTGTCTCTGATGGAAAGGGGAGAGGGATCTCTCTCGGACAGGAGTAGGCAGATCCACAAGTCTTTTCTCCAGAGGTGGGAAGAAATTATAGGGATTTAGACGAACATTGCTGAATGATGTGGAACGTAATTCTGAAATTTCTGATAATCTTGAGATGAATTTAGTGTTTCTGAAAAGAGCCAAAAGTTCTAATAACTTGAGACTTTCGAAAGTAGCCTGGACAAACTGCTGTAAAAAAGTAATTTGGGAAACCAGCCAGCACTGGCAGAGAAAAAAGTTCTGTTTCAAATCCATGTGATTCTAGGATAAATTCTTCTCTGCCATTTCAAATCTTTTTACAGTTTTAATTGCTTTCTATTGCTAACTTCTTGTTCATGCACAGTGTGTATAATGGCTCAAGTGCTAAACAGTATCAACATTTCTCTTCAGATGTGTCTGTTCTCCTGGAGAAGCAATGTAACTCCTGTAGAGCTGTGGGAAAAAAAATTGAAGACAAGAAAGAAATTTAGCACAAAACTTAACTAGGCTTTCCTCCATGGCAGGGTGTCTACCTGACCTTTTTGCCTTTGAAACTTTCCCTTCACTGTTGCTAAGATTAGTCTGTAAGTAATTGAAATAAGTATCCATGAAGGTACTGCAATAATAATAATATTAGTTAGTGTTCTCTGTTTAGGAACCTCGCACAGCATCAGATTCTGATGTCATTCCAGGATTAGAGGATTATCCTCTGGACTACCCGTCTTTTTATTTGTACAGCATCTAGCACTAAAAGGACCCACTTTCTCTTTAGCCCTCAAACCATACAAATACACGTAAACAGTAATAACTGGCTACCAGTGCACTTCAAAGTGGACCACAGAGATCAACAAAGGTCAGATCCTCTTTAACTTCATGAAAATAGCAGCAACACAGAGAAATACACCACCTCCCTAAATTTATATTTAAAAGTGGCAGCCTTTCCACTCATGAAAATGTACATTCATTGCTGGGGTACACAGTAGGCATCTGAAAATTTTCATGCTATTAAGCTTGTATTTAATTTACCTCTCTCATGAAAGTCACTTGGAATTCAGTAAATTGTTTGTAGGTGAGACGTGGTAGCGACAAACCGAGGATCTCAATTCAGTAAATTCTGCTTGTCCCTTGCCTCAATAAATTATGAGTATTAAAAAAAGCCAGTGTCCTGTAATGGTGGGTGCATATGAAAAATAACAGTTTTAAACATTTCATTCCATTCATCTGTTCTTCAAGGAACAGCAATATGTTATTTGCTGAGATTTAACTAAAACTGTTTTTTTAATGACCCTTGACAAATATACCCTATGGATAGAAGTGTTCCAGGACCTCAAGGAAGAGGGCCAGAGACAGGGACAGGAGTGACCTCACCACAATTTGTAAGTGCTGACACTAGAGGGAAAACCCCACATTGATTGTGTGTTGCTCAGTCTGTTAGATAAAGTTTTAATGATATAGGAAGCTGGAGCTAGAAAGTTCAAAATTGCTCTAGACGTGTTTAACAGCATGGGTGTGTAGTCAGTGGAGATATTGAAACTGAGGATTTTTTAAGATCAGAGGAGTTGTTTTAGTAAAAGAATTTATCAGATTAAGAGATTATGAAAGAACGGATCAGATGGTCACAGTGGTCCTCATAATCTACACTCACACTTGCAAAGCAGGCTAATTTCCAAGTAGAAAATATGTGAACTTTCTGCGTGGCGCCTTTAACATTCCAACAGGGTGTGCTTATAGTCAATGGAGGAAAATAGATTTTTTAGAGCAAAATCCATTTTTTCTCTAAGTAGCTATTTTAAACAGGCCAGCTGACTCTCTGGAGTGCCTTGCCACTCTCCATTGCTATAACAAGGTTCAGATGAGCAGCTTATGCCATCCATGACTTTTCAGGAGTGCAGAGAGCTGAGAGCAGTGAGCAAAGCTGAGGGGGCATGTCTGTGCAGATGTTCTGGCAGGATAAGGCTCTCAGTAGTCTTCTCTGGCTATGTTTCAAAAGATTTGACCCTCTCTTGCCTTCATTAGGATAAGTCACCCCTTTGGAGAGCCCCTTTGAGGCAAAGGACTGCTTTCTTGGTGGGCTGTGCTCTACAGTGGGAGCTTGGGTGCTGGGGACTGAAGCTGTGAGGTGCAGATGTGAAGTCCTCAGGATAATTCCCAGCTTGGGGCTCGCTCAGATGTTAAGCTGGTGAAAAAAAAAACCTGCCAAGCAGCAGAGGGGAGACAAGGTCCCCTGTACACAGTAGGAGACAGGATGTGGAGCTGGACACATCTCTTTGCAGCAATGGCTGGACTCAGGAAGGAAATTGGAGGTGCAGGGATAAGGAATTTAGCTGGAAGGCGGGGCTTTCCTGCCATTGGGTGCGGGCAGCACTGGTGAGGCTTTTGACATCAAATTTTGTAGAATAGCTGCACGAATAGCATTTAGTACACTTTGGCATTTAAAAAATCACACTCCAGCGAAATAAAAAGTAACTAACTTGGCAAGCCAATTAAGCTTGGATATATCTTTTGAGGTTTTCCCCAGAATGCTTTTTCAGAGGTGTTTAAAATGCCAGGACACATCCCTGGCTGCTGGAACATAATTGCGTATACTGGTAACTCATTAGTCTGGTTAATGTTGTACTCGGACAATTTACACTATCAGACATTTCTCAGGTGTGTTGTAGAGTTAGCATAGGCGGGGAATTATTCTCATCCCTATTTTGGTTGTGGCAACTCTGTTTTGGAGGGTAAGTGGTTTTGGTGGGTAAAGTGAAGTCTGACAAGCTGACCTCAGCATCAGAGACAGGTTCCTGCTCAGTGTAGAAGTACAGATGTAACCTGAAATCTTCCATTGTTACAAGTGTATTTTTCTACTGCTTTGAAAATATTCTGGGCAAAAATCTTGCAGATGTCCATTACCACGCATTTGCAGATTCTAGAAGGTGGATTTTAATATGTAGTGTAAACAGCCTACTCAGCAGTGTTGGCTAGAATTTGTAGTGCCTTGGACAATTTTTTATCTTTTTTCTCCCTGAAAATTTGGTCTCTGCAAGGGACTTGTTAGATAAGCTCCTTAAGATGCCTTTTCCTTCCCTGTGTGGACACCCCAGCACACGCCTCCTGCATGGACACTCAAAGCCATATGACAGGAAGAGGAATGGTACAAAACTGTACCTCTTTGTGCTGTTTAATTTCATGGTGGTTTATGGAAGTAAATGCCTTTCTTTCACATATTAGGGAAATCCATTCTTGCTGTCTCACCTACGTACATACAGTCTGAGTGAAAATACAGGGCGTGTATCAGATTTTGCACCATTTTCAAGTGGGCTAACTAGAAGTGCAACTGTTTTTGAATTAATTCATGGTGTATATCTCAGTGGCTGCAATTAAGTTTGAATGAAGCAGTTGATATATCAACATTTTTACTTATTTTTTAAAAAATTGAAATCATTTGACATGTTCATCTGTAGTAAATTCTTCTAGAATTAGCTATGGGACATGGTGAAACAGGCACCATTTGCAACAAAATAGAGCAGTGTCATGGTTTTTGTAAAATGATTCATGTTGTAAGACTGATTAACAAGCACAAACCAGAAACAGTATCCACTGAGCGTGGTTTCAACAGGAACTCTTGCAATCCAGAGATGAAGATGGCAGCATTTATCTTGAAGACTCTTTTGTACACTAATAACTTTCCATTTCCATCTCTCCAAAACTCAAACAGAAGCAGGGAGGAGCTCAGTCTTTATTAGGGAGGCTGTTACCCAGATGTAAGCCATGACCTTAAAGTGTACACCTTCCCACCATACTCTGCTGCTGACATCTGAGCCCGAATCAAAGCTATGCCTTAATCTTTGCAGCTGGTAGCTAATTCATCTCATCTAGTGTGTACCATACTTAAATATGCCAGAACTCGACTTTTAGTTGTAATTTTGAAAACACCAGGGCTGCAAATCTGAAATCAACAGGTCAACACCTGAAATATAGCATTATGACATGCACATTGATCTATTAAAAATTTGCTCAACCTCAAAAGATTATTTTCCAGGTCTCTGAACATATGCACTTGTTAAACATACTTTTATGTGTGTATGTGTGTGTATATGTATATATATACATGTATATAAATGTGCATATGTATAAGTAGACCAGCTGTTCCTGGACTAACTGGTTAAGCAAGTTATATAACAGAAGGTACTTGCTATACTGACTTGAAGAAGAGAATTGATTTCTGTTTACTCCAAAACAGAAGAAATTGATGCAATTTCTGTATTTCTGGAATTGGTGTTTCAGAGTGTCTTATATAACACTAAGTTAGATGACTGAAATAGTTACAAAACAGGCTCATGCGTGTAGAAATCAACATGCAAAGTTAGTATTGTTAATGCTAGAATTGGATAAATGCCACTATAAAGCTCAACCTTGTGAGCAATTTTTTATTATTTTCCTTGTCACAGAATCCTTGACTTGTCAAGTAAAATAACTAACAGATGTTAAACTTACTGTTCTGAAACCATCCAACAAAATCTTTCGTTGAACATATCCATTGATAATACAGATTTTCATTTATGACTTTGTGTAGAACTAAGATGGGTAGGATCATTATAACCCATACAATTGTAGGGGCATCTTATTTCATTGGCAAAATGTCAATGAATTTGCCAAAACCATAACCTTGAATACCTCACAACCTTTGCCACAATCGTTAGAGGGAACAGGATCCTGTCTCACAATGTACCTTTTCAAAATGTCCTTATCATCCACTCTACACATGTCAGTCTAACATCATAAGTTACTGCCCTATCACTTGTATCTCAGTATGAAATCATTACATATATTTTCTGACTTCCATTTTTGTTGTTTGTTTCAGGATAATGATTCTTCCTGTCCTCGTTACTACACTTTACTACAGGTGTTAACGTGGTAAAGTAGTTCTGGAGTGTAATCACAGGAACCCGATAATGGACTGTTTAGGACTCATTAGGAAAGACACATCTCATATACATATGCAGAAAGAACCAACCTCAGGGTATCAGAACGGTATTCAAGGAGACTTCCCACTTCTTGTGGATTGGGAAACTGCCATGATGCCATCTGGGCACTGAAGCAAAGTGAAATATCAGCCATTAGGAACAAGAAAAACAAGAAAATGAACAAGCAGATTAGCTTTCAATTTTTTTGTCATTTTTTTTATAATCTGCATTTTTTTAATCTTATTTTCTAAACACACATAAAGTCTTCCAAGTAGGAAATTATGAAAATGTTTCTTACCTTGGATGGTATTCATAACAATAACAGCTGTTGCCTATACAAAGTTCCCAGTTTTCTGTGTTCCACAATCATTGCCTACATGGCTTTCACAACATACTGCATCTGTGCTTTTCCTTTTAAGGGGCAGATTTATGAGCAAAGATTATCCAAATTTAACGCACATTGCTTGAACAAATGTCTGCTAAAGGAGTTTTGATAATCAATTATATGTTGGCAAGGACATATCATCAAAGACTAAAAAAAAAAGTGATGGTTCATAGCAATACAAGTGGGAATAAAAGAGATAAAAAAAGCCAAAGGAAAATGGAAACTGTGTGAAAGAGAACACTGCTTCCATTAGGAAGTCATCAGAGCAAAGCGCACTGCTCAGTCATCAGAAAGAAGAGATGGAAACTGCATTGATTCAGTCTTTTACAGCTACAAGAAACAAAACCATTGAGAATTTGCTGCAAAAAGTAAACTTTTTGGTGAAAGGTGACTAAGATTATATATCTTTCTCTGATTTCTAAGACATTGTTAAGAAATAGTTTGCTTTTTCATGTACATACATTTTTAGTCTGATTCTACAGTCCTCGTAAAAACAGATGGACCAGAACTAACTGCAGTACTGGGAACACATAATTACACCCGTACTCACATACATGATACTGTGTCTGATTTTATGTAATGCACAGAAAATATGTAAACATATGAAGTGGCTGTTGTTTCATGAATGCTGTTCAGTTGAAGAATTTGTCATTTATTTCACGTGAAAGGAAAGATTGGGAAATACATGTATAAATGTAGTGGAGTAAAGAATTCAGGCTAAGAATGACTGACAAATGCCCACCAAAACAGTTTTTTCTAAGAAATATTATCTTTAGCTTTGTATTTGTCCAGCCACAGAAATATGATATGTGAGGTTTTGACTAAAAGCTTTTGATTTTCATTTCTTGACTTACAATAGAATTTTCTGACATAAATACTTTGATGATTTTTTGTAATTTTCTATGGATAAAGAAAGCACATACACTTTCTAACCAACTGTAGTTCAGAAACAATGGCTAAAGTAAAAGGAGGCAATAAATTGTAGAAATAGGAAAACTCCCTCCATTCAATCAAAATAAGCCACTTGGCACAAAACAGTAAAAGCTGAGGTTATCCTGAATTCCTTCAGGAGTAAGAGTGCCATATTAGAAAAGCAGGTTTCTTCTCATGTGAAATGTAAATAGTTACGTTTGAGCAATTATCAAAGCATTCTTGAATGCTTCTTGAGAACTATTTGATGCAGTTAAGGGACTTAGTAATAGTTCAGGTCATTCACAGCTGTCCAGATAGGTCAAAGCTCTTCCTAGACCACAACTCAGATCTATACAATGGTAATTGGCACAAGCTGAGTTACAGGAGATTCTGTTAAATATAATAAAAATATTTTCTACTCTAAGTGTGGTTTAACACTGAAGCAAAGAGGTTGTGGAGTCTTTCTCTTGGAACACATGCAAAATGCGATGTGACATGGCCCTGAGCACCCTGCTGTAGCTGATCCTGCTTTGAGCAGCAGCTTGGACTGCGTGATCTCCAGAGCTGCCTTCCAGCCCTGTCAGCTATGTGATTCTGGGAAATACTAGAGACTTCTGCTTTCTGCTTTGTCCACAACTTGTGTTTTATACTGGTTTGGGCTGGGATAGAGTTAATCTTCTCTATGATAGCTCATATGGTGGTATGTATTGGATTTCTGACCAAAACAGTGTTGATGACACAGGGATGTTTTAGTTATTGCTGAGTAGTTCTTGCACAACATCTTCTGAGCAGTGCTTGCACAGCTTTTCTGCATCTTGCACCATGCCACCAGTGAGTAAACTGGGAATGTACAAGAAATTGGGAGGAGACACAGTGGGGACACCTGCCCCCAGCTGACCAAAGGAAAATTCTGTACCATATGACATCATGCTTAGCCGTAAAATCTTCAAGGAAGAAAGAGGAAGGGGAGGTGTTCAGAGTTATGCCATTTATGTTCCATAGTAACTGTTATTTGTGATGAAACTCTGCTTTCCTGGAGATGGCTAAACATTTGCTTGCTGATGGGAAGATGTAAATTAATTCCTCATTTCATTTTCCTTGCGTGTGCAACTTAGCTTTACCTATTGAACTATATTTATTATAACCCATGAGTTTTCTCATTTTTACCATTCCTATTCCATCCCTGATCCCGCTGGGGTTGGGAGTGAGCAAGATGCTGTGTGGATCTAAGCTGCTGGCTGGGGTCATACCACAACAATAATTAAGCTAGGAGGACTTGATGCTGAATTCATTCCTTTAAAATATTTCTTTACGTTTCCTTTTTTTTTTTTTTTTAATCTAGTGTGAAGTGGGTTAGCTAACATGAACTGTGTTAAAACTTCAAAACTTTGATGATTTCCCTGAAAAAAACAGTTCAGGGCTTCAGTAGGGGAAGAGCAACTAATTCAGTTGAGGCTTCTCAGAGAATCCTAAAATCATATGTTTATATTTAAATAATCAAAGGCTAACAAGCCAATAAGTATTTGTACATTAGTTTAGCTTAGCTTTGGTCATGCTTTATAAGGAGAAATCAAAGAGTTATGGGGTCTCTTTTCCAAAGCTTCCATGTTATTTAGTGGGGACAGTAATTCTGTTCTCACTATAACAGTTAAGATAACTCAGGAATACATCAATGTTGCCAAACACTAAATGAAATACACTTGTTTTACTATTGTACCACATTGAAGGAGTTGAGATATGAGTAAAAAGCAGAGTCATCACATTGCATAACATAGCATCAACTGGTGGCTGTGCTTTCGTCTCGCTCCCAAGTTGTTTGGTCTCCTAAGAGAGACTATGCAAAGTTGCAGATTGCAATGGGAAAGTGAACACACTGCTGATGTTGCTCCCCAAACAGCTGGTGTGGCTCATTTTCCTGCAGAGGTCTAAGGTCACTGAGTTTAGCTAGCATCACTTCGGCTGCTCGCACACAGAGATTCAGGGACACCACACGATACTAGGCTCAAGTCTTCCACTTCTGAAAGCATGCAGACACAAGGCACTTGGCTCGGATGCACAGACCTATTGTTTTACAGCTGTGATGTTAAAAATAAACCAGCTGCTGTGTAAACAGTGCTTTTACTTTATATAATACTTTAGTAGCTCATTAAAAAAAAACAATAGTTGCTATTTCTTCATCTTGCATTAAAACTTCTCATCAATTTGTGGTGATTTTTGTATTGGCCACAAGGAATATCTCATCAGGAGGAGCAGAATTCACAGTTCTGCAGTCTTACTTATTCCTGCTGAAAGCAACTTTTCGGAGAATTTGAAAATATCCCTCCCTCCCCAAATTACTGATGTACTGATGAGACATATTCCTGGCTAGACATGCACATTACTGTTTTTACTGTGTGTCTGTTAACTTAGAAGGGAAGCAGTTAGAGAAAGTGCTGTGCTTTCCTCTAACAGGAGTGGTGTAGCTCAGCTCTGCAAGCCTCTGGGAGAAAATATGGAAGAATGTGCTAAAGGGGACTTTTAAAAGGCAAGGCAATGAGCATCTTGCAAAACTCCATTATAAAGCATTTTTTCTCATTCTAACCTACTGCTTCCTTCATGGTGATTTTCTGGAAGACTACCCATTCAGCTTAAAGGAAGTGAACACCATGAAGTCTGAAGCACCCACTTCATGTTGATAATACAAAATGGGGTAATGCTTGATTGCAGATTCATCTCATCTAGTTGTATACATTTAGGGGAAGGAATGTTCATGTTAGAAATCTTCCTCTGCTGGTAATTCAGAGACACGTAGATCTAGAAGTTTGTTTGCTCCCTAGATGAGATCCAACATGTCTCTAAAATAATATTCCTCCCTCTCGTTATACTTTATCCTGCTGTTCTGGAGTCAAACCTCTATTATGTCTTTAGATCAACAGAAACTCTGTAACTCAGAGTTCTTGAAGTCTGAATCAAATTTTGTCAATTCTTCCTTTCCCCAGTTGGACACATAAGGAATTGACTCTGGTGGTACTGCATCATTTCAGAATAAGATGTGTTATATTTATTTTTTTATCTTATAACGGAACAAAACCTTGCTGGCCAGGATTTCTGCACAATTTATGTTCTTTTGAAACACAGATTGCTATGTACAACATTGCACTGGAATATTGTATAAACTACAGTGCAAATTTAATTTTCTTTTTCTTCTTAATCTCTGTCAAAGTAAAGAAATCAGAGATAAAAAATTCGTCCTAGGTTACTTGTTTGACTCCCACTCTTATTTAATGCTAGGTCATTTATTCCCTACCACATTCATAGAATCATAGAATGGTTTGAGTTGGAAGGGACCTTAAAGATCATCTGGTTCCACTCCCCCTGCCATGGGCAGAGACACCTCCCACTAGACCAGGCTGCTCAAGGCCCCACCCAACCTGGCCATCAACACCTCCAGGGATGGGGCAGCCACAACTTCTCTGGGCAACCTGTGCCAGTGCCTCACCACTCTCACTGTGAAAAATTTTCTCCTAATGTCTAACCTAAATCTTCCACTCTCCAATTTATAGCCATTCCCCCTAGTCCTATCACTATATGCTTTTGTAAAAAGTCCCTCCCCAGCTTTCTTGTATGTCCCCTGCAGATACTGGAAGGTCACTATAAGGTCTCCTCGAAGACATTGTCCACTCTTGCTGTAAATGACTTGTAATAAACCTTTCACTGGTTTATCTGAGAGGCTGCTCCTCATTGCCAGCCCGCAGAGATTACTCCTACTTATACCCATGGACCCTTAATGAATTTTTCTGTTACAGCCTTTGTTTTTAAAATCAAATAGGTAATGCCTTAGGCTTCTTTTAAGGCTACATGCTGTCTTTGAATGGAGAGGGTGAGTTAAAAATGGTCCCACTTTGTGGGTTTGATTTTTTTTTCTTTTTCAATCCTAGCAAAGAGCTATAGGCATTTTTCATTTAGCGCCTACTTGTGCCTATAGGGTTGTAACATCTTTACCTACTGTGGATGGTCTCATCCATACACTCAAACTTCGTTCCTCAAAAGACAGATTTCACAGTTCTCATGCGATGTCTGTCTCAAGTCAGCAGCGTGCCCTATGCCCTCTGGGCTCACCCACGACTTGTAACTGACTTACTTAAATGTCATTCTTCCCTTCAGCCATACAAACTTGTAGTGGTCCTCCAAGAACTGCCTGTCTGGGAGATGTGACTCTGGTTCCAGCTACCCAAATTAATTGTGTATTTTGTCCTATGACGGTTCACTGTCAAATATGCCAGCAGATTTAGCAGCAGTGTCAAGCCTGAGAGAACCATGGTCCTCCTTCTTCCAAATGAATGTCCTTATTATAGGTCTACATGTTGTGAAACCTTTCACTTCCTTTCCCTGGATCTTCTGAATGGTTCGTTTGTCTCAAAAATGACACCACTTTTGTGGGAAAGGTGAACATTTGCTCTATAACCATGGGTGACACGGGTCTGACTAGCCTGAGGACGGCCTGCCTCCACTATCTGAATGTAAGCTACACATGTATCTATGTATGTACACATATGTACAGAGATTTAGGACTTTAAATGCAATCATATGTAGGCATCAAACTCAAACTAATAAGCAATCAGTCTGAGACAGAAACTAATTTTCTCAGGCTCTTCTTTGTTTCCCACTGGTGTAAAATTTGCTAAAATGGCAGCTCTGGTGAGTTCCAGTTTTATATGCCTACTGCTTTCAGTACACATTGTGAAAATCTAGGCTGTGACAATACAGTTAAGGGGGCACAAGCTAGAACCATGTGTGCAACAACAAGTACTGTGCCACTGATGCTCATATTGCAGCCAAAAGTCAAGCTGTCACACAGGTCTTTGACTATACTGTGCAAGATTATGTATATGATGACAAGGTTTTTTAAGTAGGAGAAGATTTGTCTGACACTGGTCTTATGTTTAAGTCAAAACCAAATCATATTACAGTGAACTGAGTGGCACTCACACTCCAGCTCATAGCAACCCCTTCTGGTATTTTGAATTTATTAAATGAAATGAAAACAATTTTCATCAAACAGAGGGTAAAACAATTGCGACAGACCTGGTTAATCTTTAATTTACTGTAGGAAGTTTCCAGAGCTCTGTCTCTAAGTTTGTTTTTTCTACTATAGAGTTTGGATTCCTTGCCATTATCATAATTTTAGATGGAGTCAAAGATAAAATGCTGGACAGCTCATCAAATTATCTGTTTGAAAAATGATGCCTGTATCTACGATGAGTAGAATAAAGCCTACGTGTGTAATTACAAAACATATAATATGTTGTCCTCCACCTCTTGCTCTGGCTATGTGTTATCATAACCTCTGTCAGCCTATTTACTGCAAACAAATCCTACCCTTGAAATCTTGATATTAAAGTTACTCTTCTTTCACAGGGGTGAATTAAATGGAAATACCTGTCTCACCATCCTGCTTCAGATAAAACCTAATATTTCTCCAGATAAGAAAGGATGGATTTTGAGGGGTAGGGCACAAAGGAACAAATTTTTAAATTTTTTTCCGCCTTATTTATTTAAATTTATGCTTAGTAGTATATAGAAAACATGATGTGGACTCCAAGTAGTTGACTGCCTAGAGACTGCAAGCAAAGTTTTTGTTATATAGAGAGGCAAAGGGTCACACTCAGAAAAAATATGAGATTAAAACCAGCGCTACAGTTTTTGAAATTTTCCTAGGGTGTCAAAATACTTTGACTTCTGGGTGTCCAACCCGAAATGCCCTCAGAATGACCTGATTTTCTGAAAATAAAATATCTGTCATATCACTAGTCACTTTTGAAACTTTGAAACAAATAGTTAAGGTGTTTTGGCCTGGTGTCAAAACATGCAGTTCTCATGGAAAGTATTACATGCTCAAGCATTGTATGGTGGGTGTGTTAGGTTTTCCATCTGATCCAGCAGGAGTCTTGCCTTTTAAACCTTTATGCTCTCAGCTTGAGGGATTTTGTGTAATGGAAAAATTTAATGATGGAATGAGTGAAGTATTATTTTACCCTTATATAGCTTTCATTTTCATGGCTTGCTGTCTTCTGGGCCTTCCTGACTTTTTCTACAACAAGTGCACAGAAGTTGCAAAGAAGCTTGAATACGCAAACACATCTCCCAGCTTTGTGTCCTTTTGTACCTCATTTGCTGGTTTTCTTTCTCACATTTATGCACTAGCACAGGAGGAAAGATAAAACTGACTCCTTAGAAGGCTCTACATAAAGAACAAGAATCCCAACATAACTGACCTGGAAGTAGGGTCCATTGCTAAAGGCAGACATCTTGCGTGGCTTGAGCAGGGTGATCCTCAAAGTTCAAGTCAAGCTACACTATTCTTCTGAATACCTCTCTGAACGAGATGCAGATATCAGTTTGGAGTTCAGCTTGAATAGGAATATAAAACAGAGACTGGATGAAGCTATATGACGATAAAAACATCTTTAATAGGATAGGAATTTGCAATGGATTTTTCAGAGTTTAAGTTTGAATTAGTGGTGATTAAAGTCGGTTTGTTTTTTTAAAAATAATTATTTTATGAGTGTTTTATGGGGCTAGACACAGAGCTGCTCTCCTATTTTGTAATCAATATCCATGTAACCAAAGGACAACTCACAACACCATGCGCAGTGCAATTCTATTCCATTGTTTACATGTGGTGAAAAGTTCACCTTTTGAGTTCCAAGTGCTGAACTGTCTGAAGTGAGTGAATTTTTATACTGACTGGAAATGGTCACTAACTGAGATTTTGCAACACTTGCATTTTGAATTTCTCAGTGCTTAAAAAAAACTCCACTGCATGTTTTATTGAAGCTAAATATTCCTTGCTGCCTTAAGAGTTTTTAGAGGAAACAAGAGTACACTTCTTGTTTAATCTAAAAAAAAGTGTGAAATCAATTCTGACAACATCAGAAATTTGTTTGAAGAAATTCCTGTGATAGAGCTTGGCTAACATCTTGTGTCTTTTTTGGCATCTTCTTGTTCATCTTCTACAGTTTATTGCAGTTCTGATAACACGAGTTGTTTTATGGTATAACTATGTGGTGCAACACGCCCAGTGCCTCTGCATATGGCAGATTTTTTTTCTGGAGGGCAACTTCAATCTTCAAGCATGAAAAGGTCTTTGTGAAAGGTGCCAAAAATCCTCTCTGACCAGCAATTTTTTATATTTCATAAGTCTCATTAGTCTTCATTTGGACATCCGTTTATTCATGAACAGATGGTATCAATATATACTACAAGTGTTCACGGTTCATGCCATCCTGTGAAGCAGACACAATGGGATGTAAATTACACTAAGATATAACTACAGGAATTATCTTTATAGACAACCAGAATCATCATCATTTGGCTGGTTGCTGGCAGTTTTTAACTCTAAATGAGTTTTGGCTGAGTTCAGTCCTATTCAGCTGGGGACAAAGCCATGAATCCATGCACATCGGTTTTTTGCTTTGGCTTGCAGCATTTAAAGGCACTTTAATCCTAGTCAGCCTGCTACTATTTCATGGCTGTATAAGACTGCCTAAAAGGAAGCTGCTAATTTTTATTTTCATGTAAAACATGTAAATTGCAGTGCTGGAGCATTGTTTCGTCTCAGGACATTGCTGATGCCACATGTCAATGCTACCTCACTAGTCCAGTTCTTAGATACTGTCAGAAAGCCAGCCCTGATCTAGTAGGCCTGACTCAAGGTCTGTGGGAGATGGGTAGATGATCTCCAACCAGCAATAAGGGAAGAAATCAATGGGCTCTTGCTTGGCTAATGTGGCCTGTTGGTTCTCAGAGAAGCTGAAGACTAAATGAAACTCCAAGTGACAACTGACCATTGTATCATCTCTTTCCCTCGGTTCAGCTGTGTAATACATCTTGGGGAAGTGGAAATAAATGGTCAGACAGTATTCATGCTATAAAACTTCAGGTGATGATTAAAACTCATACTTGTTCAGACTAATGTTATTGAATTCAGCACAGAAACTGTGCCATGGCTACTTTTATCTCAAGAAGTGACTGATGGTGTTAGTGCCTTTCATGTAGTATTTTGAAGCAATCAGCTCAATGATGACAGGAACCTGGATCTCTCCGTCAGTTGAATGCCCTATTGAGTACATTATTGTACAGGACATTTAAACCAACATGAATTATTTAGGCAACTAATTTTACGAGAAGGTTTTAAGCTTTTAGTCCACATTTTGTCTGTACTCTATTTCAGAGATACAAGAAGTTAGACTTTCAGAAATCTTAACTTTCTTTTAGTAAAACTTTCAGGAACATCCTTTTGTAGAAGGTATCAATTTTCGAAATGAAAATATCTTTGGATGAAAGGTCACTACCTCTTATTTTACAAGTGGCACTTTTCTGCATTCCCAATGGCTGTATGCTTTCTACCTTCCTTTTGTTAACTTTGATTTTCTGGGGAAGGGACTGAGAATACATGAAGACTCAAATAGTCACCAAAATAGTACTTTTATGCAAGTAATGGATTTGCATCGTCTTAGCCATAGTTAGATCTACTATGACAAAACCTTTATCACACATTAATATGTCTTAAGATATGAAGAGATTATCCTTATCATTCAGATAGGATTAACAATAAAGGGAGCTAGTGCCACACTAAATGTCACATATAGCTTTTTTTTTTCTCTAGTATAAATAGAAGGCTCAGCAACTCTATAATGTTTTGGAATGGAAACCAGGAAAGATTCCAAATTTCTCATGAAAACTCTGAAGAAAATGGAACATTGTTTTATACATCCTCATTACAAGACAATTTGAACATTTTTGAGCCAAAAGAGCTTGGAAGTTTGCCAAGTGTCATATGAACACATTACAAGGTTTACTGCCAGGGCCTACTCAGAGCTATAAATGAGCTGCAATAAAGTGACCAAAGGCTTTACCATCCTAGCACGCAGCTTTTCTTTGCCTAATTCCGTCTCCTGGACATGTTTACTGCGGATGTTCATATTACTTTGGCCCAAATCATCAAATCTGTTAAAGCGATACAGTACAGGTTCAGAAAGCGTTTAGGCACTGCATGTCTTGGGAAGTCAGTGCTTAAGTGTCAGGGTCTGATGCTACAAGTGGAATACACGATCTTCTTGTGTGCAATGTGCAATGAATAAAGAAGTATAGGTTCCCAGGAAAAGGATTTACAAGAAACTGGGATCCAAAGGGGTATACCTTTGCCAGCTGGTAGGAAATTATGCCGAAATACCTCTGTCTCAAATTCGATCTGCCTGCCTGATGCAGCGATGAAGGAGTCAGAAATGCTCTTCTGGCCTTTGCATATAATTCCTTGTAATTTAGAAGCAGTCTAATGCAGCAGTTTAGTGGGTGCAGGCAAGGAGAAAATCAATTGCTGATCCTTCTTCCTAGGCTGTTTATGTTTTGGTGCCTTTTGTTGATTTTGTTTTATTTTTTACATTAAAGAGCCATAGAAAGGTAAGAAATAAAAGAACTTAGTGAAAAAAAACCTCATATCTCTCACTAACTCCTGACTGGAATTATTAGAAATCAGATTCATCCCTGCCTTCAATTTGTGTCTTATATCCTTGTTTTAGCTTAGATCACAAGCATGCTTCTGAAGACTGTGGTTCACAGTGCAGAGCAGTCTTGGAGACCACAGAGTAGCAGTCCCTTTTAACTGAAACAACATAGAAGGGAGCTCTCTAGGAACTTGCCAGATGCTCTTTAAGAGCACAGCATAGCAAAACCCTGGCCTTCAGGAGAATACTTGTTAGCCTTTTCAGGACACCTATCTAGAGGAATATCATGGGATACAGCCCTGGAGGAAACAAGTGTCCAGGACAGATGTTTGGTTTTCAGGGAACATCTCTTCCAAGCTCAAGAGTGGTCCATCTGGCTGTGCAGGAAATTAGGCAAAGGTGGCAGAAGGCCAGCAGAGACGAACAAAGAGCTCATGACAGAACTCAGACGTAAAAGGAAAGCATACAGGAGGTGGAGGCAGAGACATAAGACTTGTGAGGGATACACAGTCATTCTACGAGCATGCAGGGATGTTAGAAATTGGACATGGATCAGTTTGTGGGACCTGATGGGATACACATGGAAGTGCTGAGGGAGTTGGTCAATGTCTTTGGAAGGGCTCTCTCATTTTTCTTTGAAATCAAATGTCTCTCCTACCCTCAAGAAGGGCAAGAAGGAGGATCCATGGGACTATAGGCTGGGCAGCCTTACCTTGATTTCTGGAAAGGTAATGGAACAATTAATCCTAGAAACCATTTCCAAATATATGAAGGACAAGAAGCTAATTAAGTGTAGTCAGCATGGCTTTATGAAGCATGACTCGTGCTTTACCAGGTTGATCGTCTTCTATAACTAGACAACCAACTTAGTGGACATGGACAGAGCAGTGGATGTTTTAGCAAAGCTTTTAATGTTGTCCTCTGCAATAACTTCATGAAAAAAGTCAAAAAGTGCAGGCTAGATAAACGGACAGTGAAGCAGATGGAAAACTGGCCAAACTCCCAGGAACAGAAGGTTGTGTTCAATAATGCGAAGTCCAGCTGAAGGCCAATAAGTAGCAATGTTTTCCAGAGGTTGGTACAAGGACCAGTATTCTTTAACATCTTTACTAATTACTCAGATGACCTTGCAAAGTCACCCTTAGTGAGTTTGCTGATGATAGAAGGCCGGTGGTTGATACATCAGAAGGTTGTGCTGTCATTCAACAGGTCCTGAGAAGGACTGAGAAATGGACAGGAAAAAATCAAGGGAGGCAATTCAGAATGAGCGAAATGACAGAACACCCAGCTGTCTTTTCCTATAAGACTATTATCTGGCATGCAGAAAGCAGCTAGCAGCTTTCCATGGTCTCTAGGCTCTCTCAGGCAGAGAAAGTGATTGCACAGTCAGAGCAACCTTCTCTTGTGACAGAAAATGAAGGAGAAAAAGCCCTTCCCTTCCTACTACTTTCCCTTCTGCTGAAAAAAGAAAGCTATAAAAAGTCAAGAAGGAACAGTATAAATCCAGTTTACTCCCAGCACAAAGCAATGCTGTCCTTCCCTCAAAGTTGGCTGTAATTTGTATGGGAATTCTTCCTTCAGCAATAATTCTTCTTGTCAGTTTGGGAAGAAAATACTTAACAATGAACTCTGCTGTTCCACAGTTTAGGGTCACTTCAAAAACAATGGCAATTATAGAGGAGTTTGTTCAATGACTGAAAGAGATGTGATACCCACACCCACCTCTTCTCTGGAGTTTGTTCTCTTTATTCAGTGCACCTTCCCCTAGCAACAGAGAAATCAGTCGGAAACAAGCTTACTGTTTAGGATATGATGTTCCACATTAATTGAAATCACTTCTGTTTCATCTTTTCATTAATGTGTACCATAAAATATATTGTAAAGTCATCATAGATTATGTTCATCTGCATGGCAGGGGTTGGAAGGGAAGAACCTTTCATTTTCCATGAAACCATGCACTTCCAAAATCATGGGCCAGGCCCTGGCACTTATCAGGTTTAGAATAATAAGGATGCAAGATACTTGTGTAGGTGAGGGAGATGACTGTAGAAGAATTGCAAGACTGTCAATTTTAATGCTAGTTATTGAGTGTAACAGTGACAGCAAATGATTATTGCTTTCTGTAATAGCTTTCATTTCATTATCAGGCTAACAGCTATCAGAGACTGAAAGACCACCTTGGCCCAATTAAGTGGTCAGTAGGACAAAAGTAATGTGAGAGATTTGAAAAAGCCATCAAAAATGCTGGTCAAAGGGAAATGGTCAGGAAAGAAAAAGGCAAACGGAATTTAGGCTTTTCACACAAGGCCCTGCTAGCCTCAAGAAGTAAGGGTGGGAAAAATGTTTACAGAGGGAGCTGGGGATCATATTTCAAGGATGTTGCAATCCATTCAGACCTACTGACTTAGCATTAGAATTCATGACGGAAGAGTGAGAAGGACAGAGACATTCAAGCATCTCATACACCTAGTAAGCAATAAGTCACTATTGAAAAGTTAGAAGGCAGAGATAGCCCCGTAGAGGTCATGCTCAGTCACAGTCTTGACTGCAGAGAGAACAAAGTATGAGTGAGTTCCTGCCTTTGGAATCTCAGTTCCGTAAGTAAAATTCAGAAAAAGCTGTTTCAGGCATCCAGTCCTTTCCAGGAAATGAAGGAAGTGGTAAACAGAATCAGCACAAACACTGCAATTCACGAATTTTTCACTTACCTTATGAAGAGATATTAAGGTATCACTTATCCTGCCTTAGGGTAGCAAGATATTTAAAACAAGGTACTTTTCTGACTCACAAACAGAAGGCTATATGGTCTAAGTCCTCTTGTAGGTCACAATGTTTTTGGAAGTCTAGGCTACAGATGGAAGGTGTAGCTGGGGTAAGGGTAATGGCAGGACAGAAATGGTTTAAAGTAGTTATTTGTAGGGAGAAGTACTTTACTTGTATAATTTTTATCTTATGCCCAAGAGCCTTGGTTCTAACTGTGCCAAGACACCTAAGGAACAATGTAAGAACTGGGGCTGCTTATACTGTTATTTTCTGACTGAGCCTGGCGTCATATTTGATATAGTTCGATAGATCTTTGTCCTATGAATTAGCATAATTTCTTTCTGGATCCATGCAAACTTTTAACACCCACAGCATCCTGTTTCAAATCTACAACTGTCTAGTTTGATTTGAGGTCCTCTAGTTTATGTGTTAGAACAAAATGCAAATAGCTCTTCTCTATTGATTCACTCCTCAAAAGATAAAAGCCATGGGTATTTTTTAAGGATTTCCATCCAGGAAAAAGTAATATTGGCATGATAGTCTTATTAGATTTTTGACCTTTGAGATTATCCGTTATATGCCCAAACCAGAGAAGTTAAAGCTGAATGGCTATGGTACCTAACCACCTTTGCTGTGTTATGAAATATTTTATTTTAGATTTCTCAAGGACTTATAAGGCTACTTAATTTTATACATTCTGTTTCTGAAAACTTACCTGATTACCTTTTCTATCCACACAAAGGACAAGAAAATGGTTAGACTACATACACCAGATAAAAAGTGTACCTTTCATGTGATCAATGAGTAGGAAGATATTTAGTAAAATGTGTTACAGCTGGTAATATGAAAAACATTTTATTTATCTTTCTATTATGAACTATGTAATTTTGCTGTAAAGTTCTGGGTTTTGTGTGTAAGTCATAGAAAGCTTTGATGTGTTTGGGGTCTTATTGTTGTACATTATGAGTTTATGAAAGAGTGGTTCCATTTCAGTGATAATGAAGCCAGCTCATATATGAAAGTGGTTTCTACTCCAATCGTATTTTGACTGACATACTCACCTAAATCACTTCCAGATACATAGATCTTTCTGAAATGAAACAGCTTAGCATCATGATCAGATTTATTACACTTACTGATTCTGGACTGGATCCCGAACCAGGATGACATTGCCTGGGATCAGGCACTTGGAGGGCCTAGCTTTCTTTTATTTAGTTTAGAAAATAGTCATGGTGGAGAAGGAAGAAAACTACTCTGAGGTAAAATGTAAGGACACTAAGTAACTCAAATCTATGATGATAAGCTCCTAAAAAATTAATATTAAACACAGATGCTAAACTGAGTTTTAATGTAGCTTTCTGGCCTTGGTCTCTAAATTTTATCTTTCATTTTATTGTCAAGCAGAATACACTGTTGTAAACTATGACCGTAGAAAGTACTTCGGATTTAAAGTGTTGCAAGCACAACTTAATTTAAGACACTTAAAGGCTCATGAAAAACAACCATACTTGACACTGGCTTCAGGAAAAAAAGAGATTATTTTTCCAAAGGTCTATATTAGGGTTTTGAACAAAAGCCATTACTCTCTGTAGTCAATATTAACACAGAATAGAAATTACTCCAACTTTGAATTAATAAAAATGATGATGTTTTTGTGATTGCTATTCATTATGTGCTCTTGCACATTACCTTAACATTTTAGGCTTTTGACAGCAGAGTAAGGATCCAAATTCCTACCCAACACAACTGCAAGCTGTAATTGCTCAGTCTAGGTGGTAATCCGTCAACTCTAAGAGCATTTACTTTGGTTGAAGATGCTGCTTTGTATTTTGAGGTCTAGTATGCAACTGTTTTGATGTGGTGCATCTGCACTTGTATACGTAGCCAATGAAGGGAGAGAAGTGCTGGATGCCTGCTTGACTGGATTTCCTTACAGAGGTGCCAGCCGGTTCAGCTCTGCTCTGGGCTTTCCGACTGATGGTTGGAGGCCTGCATATCCCTGCCTACTCCCATCCACCATGCAGTTCCAGCTGCCCTCATTGATCACCTTGTGGCTGGGTCTGTGAACCAGTGTGCATGGGAAAAAAATTAAAATAACACATTCCCATATACTGATGGCAGTTGGCTTAGAGTGAGAAAACAATGAGAAAGACTTGAATAGGGTTACTGGATGAAAGGCATATTTTTACTCCTGAAGCAGTAAAATAAGGAAGATGAAGATTTAACCTCTCTCACTTTACAGAATGCTGTGAAAAGTTGATGTTAGGCAACTAAACAGATCTATTGGAATGGCATTATTATACAAGTGCATGCAAAGCTTCATTTCTTGTCTGTCTTCAGATGAATAAAAGCTGAGTTTAAAATTACGTTTGGAGTGAATGAAAATAGTAAGAAAAATAGACACCTTTCTTAGCCTCGTAAACTTTAACTAAAATTTGAAACCAAGCATTTTTTACAAATGCTTGAACTTTTTTTCAGCTACCAGGAACATGACTGCTAAAATATTTCAAGAAGGCTGATTTCAACAGCACTTCTGCATGTATACGAGAAATCAGTCGTTATCAATTTATAGCCTCAAAACAAGTAAGCTAGCTTAAATCAGTATTAATTACATTTCAGCAGTTTATTAAGCCTTAAGCCCAAATAATTCTAATTTCACTTAACATTGTTTTACTGAAAAAGAGATTTACTTATTATTGCTTTTTGCTCATGTGACAAAAATTTGACATTGTACCAAAGAGTACATGTTAGGTCATATGTTCTAGAGGAAGCTAAAGGGCAGTGTCCAGGGTCTTTATCTGGAGCAGTAGATGATTGTTTATTTCATTTCAGAAAAAATGTTTCAGTGGGGCTTTAAAATTTGTAGATTTCTGTGGTCTAAAAGTTCATGGAGTATTTTTCTGTACAATGAGAATTTAAATGAGGGGGGATAAGAGGGACTAAAGAGAATGCAACTGATATGTTGATGTGGCCAGGACAGATACTGCACAGTGTTAAAAATGTCCTTGGAGATGAATGAGATTGTATGGAAATCGTATGAGGAATTACAGAGAGATTTTGCTGAAAAGCAACAGAAGTTTTGAATTTCACTTTTTTTACTGCCATCTCCTGTGGAGAAAAAGAAAAATGGGGAAATAATTAGGAAAATAGTACCATGCACTTCATTTTACTTAGAAATATAGAAAAACACTGCTTTTTCAAATATTGTACGACAGTTCTCACCAGAACAATGATTTATAGTTGCTCTGAAGTTTTGTCTATATTTGATCAAAATATTCCTAGGCACTGAAACAGACACTTAATTCTAATTGAATGTATTCTTTTTTGAATGAAATCAAGAATAAATTATGTTTGTGGCTTTTTAAAATATTTCTGCAAATGCTGGTTTTGCTGACTGACCGCACAAAGAGAGAAGAATAGATTTAGCCTCTCTTTCTTTGTTGACCTTTTTCCTTTCTGTCCTCACACCCTTTGTGTGCTTGCCCCAAAAATGGAGTGGGATATTCAAGGAAGAAGCTCTTAAAAATAGAGTAAAAAAAGCCAAGCCAAGCAAATGAAGCTGATAGAATTCAAATGAACTCTGCTTTCCTTTCTCAGTGGGTAATAGTGCTGCTATATTTTTTTCTTCTATATTTGCTGAGCCCAATAGGTGATGAGTCTCAGGGTTAGTAGGTTATTTTCATTCTTCTATTTGGCAACAGATTCTCATTCAGATCAAGTCTTTTTTGGATAGTAAAATCTGACATTAAGATCTACATGTTCTGTGTAAATCCTTGAGTGGGCTGGACAGGAATTCTGGAAGGAAAAGAAATCTCTTTATCTATTTTTTGACCTGCTAGATGTGCACACATACATGAACTTCTAAACAAAATCTTTTCTACCAGCCTTTGGAGAATAAAAAGTGCTCCAATGGGTAGCCATCAGAGGCTGATACAGGGCACATTAGATGCTCCATGGTGGTAATAAAGGTATTTACATTTTGATGAAGTTAGCTGGATTCTATTAAACTTAGCGTCACAAACCCCTATATTTTAGCTGTGATTTTTGCAGAATAGGCTAATTCTTAGTTGCAACCACAATAATGATATTTTAAGAATATACTAGTGACATTCTAAAGTTAAAAGAAAACACAAGGAATCACTTCAGTGCTGTCTTTCTGTGTCCTTTGTAATTTTATGTTCCTCCACTACGTCTGAGGTGCTCACACATCATCAGTGAAGGCACTGGTTAGCCGGTAATACAAGTAAATTACTAAAATGAGCAACAGCAGAGTGGTAGATCAGTCAGTGAATGACATAACTGGGAGCTAGACAGATTTCTATGTACCTAAATCCAAATGGTTTCTTGAAGGAATTTTAACAGCACAGAAATTTGCCAGCAATGTACATAAGGCCTTATTATAGTCTGAGAGTCTGTCTTGGTTAAGCAGCCATTTAATGCCTTTTCAATCACAGTTCAGGAGCGGAAGCAACTTTAAGTTATTACCAACTGGAAACTGGTTATCGACTCCCCATGGGTCAAATATGTTGGTGGTCTTCTCTTCCTAAAAGAGAAGAGTTCACATCACACACACATATTCTGGGTCATGCACGTGCATGCGTGCACACACACTCCCCCATCTCCCCCACCTCTAACTATGAGAGCAGACACTAACCACCGTCTTCATGATGGCCCTAGTGGAGAGAGAGATTGAGGTTTATTGTGGAATTCTTGCAAGGAAACATTAACTGTGAAAACAAATGTGTTAAAAGAGGAGTGTCCCTAGTGCAAAGGAAAGGGACGGATATATTCTTTGTTCCTCTGTCAGCTGTCCAGCCTGGTCACTGCTAACATTTCACTTTCACCCTGAAGAGCAGCTAATTGTTTATGAAATGACCTTGTTATTCCTGCCCTAGTAACCTTGTCTGGAAGGCCACCACATGGATTTATTATTCTCTGAAGCAAAATGTGCTTTCTGACATCTGTTCTGCATTTGTTTTCCTTTAATTTCCTTTAACTTCCATCACCCCCTCCCCATATTGCTCATCTGTGCTGCTCTGTACAGGGTGGCATGGGCTGTACTAGTTTTACAAAGCTGCCTGTCCTCAGCTTTATGTTTTCTGTGGTTCTGCTGTCTTGCTTTGTAGTCTCATACAAAAGGACAGAGAAGGACACTGTGAAATTGCCTTCTCCCTCACTCCTTTCCTGTGACAGACTTTACATCCCCTGAATTATGTATTCCAGTTTAGGATTTTAAGAGTTTATAATGAGAGCATATTGCACACAAAAGCTCCTTCTCCCCTAGCCTGCCCTGGGGATTTGTTCTCCTCTTACTCCTAGTGCCAGAGAGCGCAAAAGCACTGGCAAACCTTCCCATGTCATTTTTCAGCCAGCAATAATGAGCATCTACAGCACTAGTTCCTGGTGTTCTGAAAGTATAAAAAGTCTTTGCAAGAAATGTAAATGACCCAAATGTCCTTCTCAAGAATGCTTTATTGTTGGCCATGATTGCTTTCAGCCCTTTCAGATTTCTTGTGATAAGCAATCTAAGAAAATGGACTGGCTGTTTCCCAAGGAGGCTTTTGACATCTGTTAACTAAGTGGCATTTCTTCAGCAATGTTAGTCAAGTGGATGACACCATTGCTTGTCCTCTCTCCTAGCAGTCTGTTCTCCAGCCCTGACCATCCTCTGCGCTGTGCTAGTGTAAGCAGTTGGATGCTCATGCAGTGAATCTGATTTGGGAAGGATTTTGGAGTAGGGTGGAGTGAGTGGAAAGGGTAGGATGAGAGGAAGGTTTTACAGAAGATCTGTGTCCCCAAGTGCTGGCACAAACTCTCGTGCTGGTATCTGGAAGTGGGTGGTGGGTAAATAGGAACATGCAGCACAGAGTGTCAGCATTTTTTGCTGACTTAAGCAGGACTGTCTAAACACTGGATTGTTTGAGGGTTTAGCTCAGTGGGCACAAAGGCAAAACTGCAGATTTCAGAGGAAAGGGGAAGATACATTTGTCACTCAATCTTACTACAAGAAAGAAGTAATGCAGGGTAAAACAGTGCAGGAGACTTTACATGCATTATGTCTCTTTACTCTGTGAAACTGCCTACAACCTCACAAATTCAGGTTATCTGTATGAGATCACGGTCACACCTGCAGAAATCCTGACTTGTTATTCTAGCCTTTAAGCCTACCTAACCTCCTAGGTAAATTTTTTGGGTTCAGTCTTCCCAAGGTGCACATCTGTGAAACCAAAGGGAGGGATGACAATTTCTCCCACCTTGTCAAATGAGGAGAGCTGTTATGGGCTTTTAGACTAGCCCATTACTGCTTCCAGTTTTTATGAATGCTCATGATCAGGCTTCAGAGACAAAAGCGATGCTTGCAACAAGTGAGTAGCCTTCTTCTTTCACGCAGTCAGTGGAATGAGTAATAATAATAGTCAAGTATTTTTACTTTAGAGCACGTGCATTAAAAAATCTTGTCACTCTTAGGAAGTAATACAGAATCTTCCAAATAATTCCAGAATTATTTCATCGTGTCTTATTTATGAAAATGCTATACATCTATCTTCTCATGAGATTTGTAAAAATGCTACTTCACTTTTGTCACAATTTAGGCTGGTTCCTCAAGTGGGCTATATAGAATGACAATTTTGTTTCTTGTCTATTTTGGCTGAGATCTGTTGTTAGTTTCTGTGAAACAGCTACAGGACTTGGTAGTGAAAGGGCAATGGATATCCTGACTATCTTAAATTACGGGAGACAGAACCTGGCTGATTTTATATATTTTTAATGGTGCACTGATCATAAATATAATACATGAGGGGTCACAGAGAGAAATAGAGCATTCCAATTTTCCAGACAGGTTCTGTACTGTCAGAATACACAAAGTCTCAAAGGAAAAGAAGTTCTCTACATCCATCATGAAATGTGGTTTTGTGAGTAATCTTGTGTCTCCCTCAGGTTCCCTCCAGGTTCTTTGGCTTTTTCTTGCATGGTTTCATTTCATTGTCCGTGCTGCTTACTGCTGCATATAGCATGTGCTCATTTATGTTTGTTAAAGCTGAGTTTTATTTACTGCATGGCAGTCTGATTTCAGAGGAAAGCTGGTTCCTTTTTCTGCTCACTCACTTGATGTAATCATTGAATGTGGCTTGTGTGTGGTTTTCCATCTGTCTCAGTCATTTATATGGATTAAAACCAGCAGAGGTCCAAGTAATGGCCTTGTGGGGAGGATTCCCCACAGTGGGGTGGCTTGCTTTACAAGTCCTCAGATTTCATGTTGTTTGCTTGCTTTTTCTAGGCTGTGCATTCACCATTTGCATGTTAATAGTTCTGGAGATTACCCTCCAATATCTTCACAGCTCCATTTCTAACATGAGACAGTGTTGTTTGCTTATTCTCTTCTAAAACTCAATAATTTGTGTTTCATTAAAAAACATCATACTTAGTTCTTTTCTTGGACAGAAATACTCTTATGGGACTACAATAAATTAATCTCAATGAATTCCTAAAACATACCTACACAGATCTTTAAAGCTATTTTGATGTTACACTATTTGGAGATAATGAAAATAACTGTCAAAATATCTATACTATAAACACTTTACCTCTTTGAAAGTCTTGCAGCTGTAGAATTCTGTTTATTTTGACTAACGTGTTATCCTTCTATGACAAGGTGACCCGTGTGGTGGATAAAGGAAAGGCTGAGGATATTTTTTACATAGACTATAGTGAAGTATTTGACACTATATCCCACAGCATTCTCCTGGAGAAACTGCCTGTTCATGGCTCAGACAGACATAATCTTTGCTGGATTAAAAACTGGTTGGATGACCAGACCCAAAGAATTGTGAATGGAGTTAAACACATTTGGAGGACAGTCACAAGTAGTGTTTCCCAGGAATCAGTGCTGGGACTGGTTCCATTCAATACCTTTATCTATGATCTGGATGAGGGGATCGAGTGCACCCTCAGTAAGTTTGCAGGTGACACCAAGTTGGGCAGGAGTGTTGACCTTCCTGAGGGAAGGAAGGCTCTACAGAGGGAAGTAAATAGGCAGGACTGATGGCTAAGGCCAATTGCGTGAGGTTCAACAAGGCCAAGTGCTGGATCCTGTGCTTGGGTCAAAACAGCCCTGTGCAAGGGTACAAGAGTGGGGAAATGTGTCTGGAAAGTTGCCTGGCAGAAAAGGACCTGAGTGTGTCAGTTGACAGCTGACTGAATATGACCAGGTGGCCAAGAAGGCCAGTAGCATCCTGGCTTGTATCAGAAATAATGTGGTCAGCAGGACTAGGGAATGGATCATGCCCCTGTATCCAGCACTGATGAGGCTGCACCTCGAACTCTGTGTTCAGTTTTGGACCCCTCACTGCAAGAAGGACATTGAGGTGCTGGAGCATGTCATGCCATGGAGGGGATGGCGATGAAGCTGGTGAGGGGTCTTGAGAAAAAGTCTCATGAGAAATATCTGTTTAGCTTATTTAGTGGCTGTTAGGCTTTTTAGTCTGAAGAAAAGAAGTCTGAAGGGAGACCTTACTACTCTTCACAACTACCTGAAAGGTGGTTGTAGTGAGGCAGGTGTTGGTCTTCTCCCACGTAACAAGTGACAGGATGAGAGGAAATGTCCTAAAGTTGCATTAGGGGTATTTAGATTGGATATTAGGAAAAATTATTTCACCAAAATGGTTGTCAAGCATTGGAACAGGCTGCCCAAGGAAGTGGTTGAGTCACCATCCCTGGATGTATTTACAAGCCATATACATGTGGTTCTTAGGGACATGGTTTAGCGGTGAGGTTGGCAGTGTTAGGCTTACAGTTGGACTTGATCATAAAGGTCTTTTCCAACAGAAACGATTTAATGATTCTGTTCTATGATAATCTCATCTCATGAGCATTTGGTTATATTTCCTCTTCCCTGACCAGTTTAGGAAGGCAAATCATAGAGCAGCCTTATTGGGCACCTGGCATCCATCCAGGATCAACCCATCACAATAAGGTATAAATATATTAGAGGTTTTACATTGCTTCAAAAGCCCTTCAAGGATACATGGCCGTTTGCAATAAAGCCCCAAATTTTGACCATCAATAGTCTGTCTGGTTTCCAACAGTAGTTACTCCAAAATAAAACTTTCTTTCAGTCTGTGAAAACTTGAATAGTCAGGGTCTGTTCTGAAAAGAATCATAGTAATTTATTGCTCTCGGTTAAATCAACTTTTAAGGCTTTTCAGTAGATCAAGGAAAGGCCTTTCAGCCAATTATCAAGGAGCCATTCTTTGAAGACTTGTTACTGTGTCTGTAAATCTGTAAATGTGTTTGTCATCCAGTTAGAGCTGCAATCAGTTATTATACCAGATGAGCTCTGAACTCTGCAGATCAGTTGCACATTCCTAAGAGGATTTTTTTCTATTTTATCTTTTCTATTTCTTTGGATCACACATAAGATTTCACATATTCAAATCTTATTCATCCTGGGCAGTGCTCTGTCAAATGAACAAAGTTAGGGAAGATAATGAAGTACAGTTTGGTTGATACTTATCAATGGCTTTTCCATGCCTGAGGTCAGATCTGTCTGAAAGCAAACACTTGTTCCTCTTCAGTTAATAGATTTTTTTACCTTCATAGAAACTGTGTTATGTCCCAAAAGTTATTAGGAAATGCTGTCATAGCGGTGTATTTCATCTCTTCTCCAGGAGAAATTGCACTGAATCCCATATGGAAGAAATAACTTGCAGAAGTTTCATACTGTCGTAAAAATAGTGTAGTTTAAATGGAAGCTCTTGAGAACCTGAGAGATATCACTGAGTGTGTGGATAACTTGTAATAACCTACAAAACCATGTTTCATGTTCTATAACCAAAACATTGCTGAAACTATCAATTTGAGTGGGGTGCCAACCCATTAACCCAGTTTGTCCCTTTCAGTACCTCTTGAGGATGACCTTATAAAGATTCAGATGAGGCAGAGACTACCAAAGAATTGCTGGAATCTCTTCAAAACATTGAAATAAATGCTTAGATTGTACAATGTGAGCTTCACAAGATCCAATAACTGAAAAAAAAATAAAGCAAATTGCAATGTAGTCAGTGGAATTCTTAATCTTAAGAAATTGCAAATCCTACTAGCTTAGATACTGAATCCTCTCAAAAACCCTCAGCAAGTTTCAGAGGATAGCAGACTGGGGTAGGCAGCTGGCGTGCTGGAGGACGGATCTAGACAGGCTGGAAAAACTGGCTGACAGAAACCTCATGATATTTACCAAGGACATGAATGGAGGCCTGTGATAAGACCATTCAGTAGTACAGCTGGGGGAGGAGATTTTCAAGAAAGTATCTGGATGTCCTGGTGGTCAAGAAGTTGAATGTGAGGCAAGTGTGTGTCCCTGCTGCAAGTAAGAGTAACTACATGCTGGACTGTATGAGAAAGCGTGCAGCCAGCAGGTCAACCAAATGTTTCTTTGGCACTCATGAAACCACATTTGTAATAGTGTATCCAGTTTTGGGCCCTCCATTATGTGAAATACATTGACAGACTGGATTGGGTCCCATGGAAGGCCACCAAGAAGGTCATGAAGCTAGAATACACAGTGTATGAGGAGAGGCTGAGAGACCTGAGCTAGCTTAGCTTTGAGGACGGGCAGCTTAGAGAGTTGTACTACTGTCTGCAACTACCTGATGGAAGGATCTAGAGAAGATGTTGTTAGTCTCTTCTCAGGCATAGACAGAGGAAGGCTATGGTACAATAGACACAAATTGCAAAGAAGGATATCCTGACTGGATGTAAGGGAAAAGTTGCTCATAACAAGGGCAATCAAACACTGGAACAGGGGTCAGGGAGGCTGTGGAATCCCCAGCCTCACAGATGCTCAGACTAATCTAGACATAGCTCTGAAAAACATGATCAAAACCAGCCCTGGTTTGAGCAGAGGATGGTACCATATGACCAGCAGAGTTTCTTTTGCACCTAAACCATTCTGTGATTTCATGTTCCTCAGAAGGGCTGTGCTGACCCCTCTTGTAGGAAGGCCCTTCTGTTACCTGCGTTTGCAAACTTTCTGTTGGAGGTGGAGTCTTCGAAGACTTCCCCAAGGTGATGTTCCACTTTCAGGTACTCACACACTTGCATACATCAGTTGGTGTCATTGCATTCTATTTAAAACCAATGGGTCTTTTTGCTTTGTTTTAAGCTCCTACTTGGTCTCTCTTTGAAAATCTACCCTCATGGACAAAAGATGAAGAAAAGAATGTCATGATTCTGGGGTACAAGACATTACTTCTAATTCGGACTGCTTGTGCGATGCTGGTGTAGTTAATGTGACTGAGATTTCCAAGTGATGAGTAATTTTAGACTGCTTTAATGGAAATATATGACCAGCCCTGATTTTCAGTATTTTCAGAATTTGAATACTTTCAAATATTAAAATCTGGGCTTCCCAAATCATCCAGAAAATCATTGTCCACTTTGAAAAATCCTTCTTTAATCTCCTCCTGTCTTGTTCTGCACAGTAGAGGAAGTGGAGAGGTTTCTTTTTATTTTTTTCTCTTCCCCACTCCCCGTTCCTGGTGTTGTCCTTTTTAAGCCAGGAAAATAGTACATTTCTACATTAGGTCCAAATTACAAATTTGGACTTTGTCAGTAGAGTATCAACTCCAGAGAGAGACTAAGAGTAGAAGAAGAGACAAGTCAGCATGGGAAAATCTCTCCTCCTTCCCATTCTCCAGGGACGGGTTCCAAAAACTCACGGCTTTTGGCTGTCAGCTTGCTTTTGGCATCTGTACTCCAGCTGAGAGCTTGTTTGGCCTTGCATGCTTTGATGCAGTAACAACACAACCCACGTTTCTGCTGATTAATCATTTGGTCATTCTCTAGCTTAACCAGCTGCGATCATGAGCTCTTTTTCTCCGCAAAGATTAGAGATGTCAACATTCATCATCTTCATTTTCTTTGCTCCCTTTTCATAATGGCTGAAGGGTCTCATCCAAGCAGGTGCAGAGGGTCCACACCCCACTGAAGGCAAGAAGGGTTGCAGATGTCTGGCCCAACTCAAAATCAAATCTTATCCCCTGCCCCTTCAAAGATCATAAAACCTCAATTGTTTAATTTAGCTCATGAGGAATTATACTTGGAATATATTTTATCCTAGGAGCAGGAACCCCCATGTCAGCATCTTTAATTTGTGCTTCGTTTCTGGCATTTGGGGCTGCAACCCACTGCCAGCAGATGGAAAAAGGCAACCAAATGCACTTCATTTATGACTCATTCACCCTCTGGAGTGTATCACAAGTAAACCCTCCACAGAAGGTTTATGTTAAATTGAGGAAGATTGTGCTGATAAACTGTTGCAGCTTTTTTGATTTCTTCAGAACCATCTCAATAACTGTCAGTACTTTTTTAGTCACTGGGGCAGAAGCTGCTGGTAGTGTTACGTTAAAACAGAAGTTCAAGCTTCCTTCCTAGAAATGATAGTGCAGTCTTCAAGCAATTCCACTTGCAGCCAAATGAAAGTTGAATGCATGATGAAGTTTTTCCAATGTAATATATCTGATTCATGAGAAATCACCTACTAATGGGTGAACCCTGACACAGGCAGTAGTATTTTCATCTCTTTGTGACATCAGTATGTGTCATCCCTTTGTTCCTTTATTCAGAACAATGACCTTTCTACTTCAAGAATACACAGGTTAGTTTTTTCTCTCCTATTCTATCCAAAGTGACTTGTCTAGCTCTTAAAAGGATGCAAACTGAGTTAATTAAATAATTCTTCCAAAGAAAACCAGAGCTTGTAAGTCTGTAAATATAAAAACTGCTTAGTACATCCTGAGTGCAAAGTAGAAAAGTGTGTGTGAAAACACTCTGTCCCTCCTAGACCATCTATAAGGAACCTTGCTTCTAATCATCTGTCGTGAGAACTATATTTCCCCTCTGAGAACAGAAACATGCCCTTCACTTAATGTCATTCACTGCAGTCTTTGTTTAATACTATGCCTAGTTTTAGTCACAATAACAATCAGTTCCGTAGGAGTATGTTTTTCTTTTGACATTTCACACTGAAAGAAAGCTCTTTTCTATGCTGCAGGAGCAGTGATATAGGAGGGTAGCTGTAAATGCAAACTAAATTTGCCAAAGACCTTAATGATATAGAAATGTCATTAAGCTGGTAGATAGGTAAGGGAGGGGTGAACATGGCTTTGATAGAAGATGCAAGGGAGGATATCAGAAACTACTCTATCTTACACTTCCATTCTATCTTACATGTGGAATTACACAGGATTTATGCTTTACAGTGATCAGATGGCACACCACAAAGATGGCAATTGCTGGCAATCTGTCCAAGACCCAAAGTAGGCTGAGACATCAACTCTGAAGAGCATAACATCTGAATGTGTCTCAGAGAGACCAAATGACTGATGAATATTTATACTGCTCATTTTTTTTAAAACAAAGACATTTCTATGAGGAATAGAATGACTCTGCTTACCTGCTGAAGCTGGTGTGGAAGGAAGTGCTTGAAGAAGCAGATCACGCTGCCTTCCCTAAGAATGAACAAGAAAAAGCTAAATTATTAACCTTGTCTCTTTAATGATTCTTTAATTTTTTGTTAGCAACCCAAACCAATTTGGGAGGCATAGCATAAAGGCCTTAGCAAGATTTTGGAAAGATATTTAGTTCTTTCACCTCCCTGAGAAAAAATAAATCTATCAGTGACATAAACCACCAATTTAATTTTTTATTCAATATTTTCATGTTTGCTGTCAGTCATATCAGTGAAACAACAGGAAAAAACCAACTTTTTTTGCACAGGTCTCTTTGGAGAGCCTCCCTGAGAAACCAGTCAGAATTTTGTGTCCAGAACTGTGGTATTAGAGAAGGAAAAAATGTTCAAATAAAGAAGATGAGCAACACTCCTGCTTTCACAGGCTGAGGACAGGAAAGGAGAAGGACAGACCCTTACTCAGCTCAAGACATAAATGTTTTTGCCTCCCGTGATTTCTTTGTTGTTATTTTTGCAGAAGGAAGGAGGCATAAGAGCAGTATGAAGGCAGGTACCTAAAGGAACCTGCAGAAGGGAAGATTCAGCCAGAAACGTGCACTTCTGTGGATTGATGAATACACCTTCAGAAATATTCTTATATTTGCCTGTAATTTTATTCTAGAAGTGTTTCTTCTATCCATTTCAAACAAGCTGTACATAATGATACATGTATATAAAATATAGATTCTAACTATGCTTGTATTCAGGCACTTGTTACGTTTTATTTTATATCATTGATGGTTTTGTGAGCACGTGTCCATCTATGTAGGTGTTTGTGGTAGTGTTGAGAGTGCATATTCTAAATCAAGATTAAAATACCTTGAATTAACCATTCTCTTTGAAAAATAAAGGACTGTTGAAAAAGACCTTGAGTTTACTTTTAGCAAAGATCAATGTAATGTTTTATATTGTTTGAATGGTTTTCTACTTAATGAATAGTATACTTTAGATGTATTGATGTCACGTTCCCATTCAGTTTATCTGTAGAATAGATCAGTAAAACAATATATTATGTATTTACATTATTTTTATTGATGAACAGGACATAGTTTGTTAATGCAAGGCTAATTCTGGATAATTGCTATGGAAACTGGGCCTTCTCGGCTCTAGTGTATGAACTTACAACATTTATCTGGGAGATCTGGTGGATGCTCATGCTGTTATTTAAACAAAGGAACCATTATAGTATAATATATCACGGAACTTCAGAGTAACTAAACTAATGACTTGAGCAATCTGCTTCTGCTCACTCCACTTAATAAAAAGAACCTGAGTTTATCATTACAGCAGTTTCCAGGGATGTGCAGCAGCTGTTACTCTAACTGGAATTACTTAACCATTTGAAGTAATTACAGGTGATTACGGTGTAAGGAGCGGTAAACAAGCCAAACTATCTCACATGTGCTGTGCCTCAGCCTGCTCTTTTCCTGCATGTCCAGAGAGCAGAGTGCAGGTGGGTATAAAAATGTCTTTCATGCTCTTCAGAAAAGCTTTGTAATGTTTTTTCCATGAAAATGACTGGTTTATTATGATTTCCTCTGACACAAAAAAAATAATCCAAAAAGTCTCAAATTGTTTAGTTTTGGTATTTGCAAACCAAATCTGGGGTTTGTTTACTTCATTCATAAGGACTCTGTGAATACCGTTCAGTGCTCTGAGCCCTGCATTCACTACGCCAAAACATTACATTACATTGGCAGATGTGGATTGCTGATCTTCCTGTTACCTTCTGAAAGAGTGGTTGTGGATTAGGCTGGGCAATAACAAATATGGCTAGGGATACTAGTGCTTGAGTGAAGGCATCTGTGCAAAGGAGAAGGTTAGGTTTATCTTCTTAAGACTGAAGAAACCCAGTTCTTTTAGCTCCTTCTCGCTCAACTGGTGGCTCTGCAATGGCCTTGCTCTAGTATGTCAATATCTGCCTTGTGTAGGGGACCCCAAAACCGGAGAAAATACTCCAGATTTTATCTTAAGAGGGGAGAACGGCCCTTAGATGGCCATGGCCATCTTCAAACCCGGTGAGTTTGAAGTGCTGGAAATGCCTGGGCTGGAGAACTCTTCCAACATTGGTTGTGAAAAGTGTGATTGCAGCAGGGAGAAGCAAGAATAAAGCACAGATTTAAGGAATAAAGCTTGTGAGAAGAAAACCAGACAGATTTGAGATAGGTTGGTTTGGAATAGGGGGAACTGAGGGAGATTGTGTAACAGTTTTGCAATATGTTTAAGACTTCTGTAAAATAGACCATAATTGTTAGCTTTCCATGTCTCTAAGGGGAAGAACAAGGAGTCAGTTGCTGTGGTTTGTAGCAAAGAATATTTCTGGAAACATGGCACTGAAAAGTCATAATCATAAAGACAGTAACAGATAGGGAATATATTACTCAGGAAATATGTAGATTTTTTTCCTAGAGATATTTAAGAGCAGTCTAGAGTATTGTGGCTCAGTGGTGCTCCAGAGGACTTTCAGATTCATGCTGAATTTACCTTTCGGTAGTTCACTGAAGGAGGTATTTATCTCAGCATAGAAACAGGAAGTTGATTTTTTTCCTGATAGCAGTTTATGAAAATGTACTTTGAAATGTATCCTAGAGGGTACATGTGCTTCTACTTTATCGGAAATCTACAACCCTTATGTGTTTTTTTCCCTAGCCCTAAGGAAAGCATCTGCTATTGTTGTGAAAGAGCGTAGTGTCTTGGAGGAGAGATGGATGATTGTCCCTCATTTTTAGAGTAGCACTCAGAGCAAATAGCAAAGTCCCGCAGTATTTTCAGCTACAGAGGATGACAGACCTGGGTGTATTTTTTTTTAATTTGATACTTTAAGTAGAACATATTGTCATTGTAATTCTGGACAGACTTCACAGTTCTCTTCTACTCATTTCAAAATATTATCTCCAGCCATAATGTAAACATCTTATTAGAGAGAAAATAAAGACTTATGAACTGGTAAGAGCAACATAAAAACAAGCATAAACTGCATAATGCTATAAAGGAAGAAGATACTCTTATTGGACTCTCATAAGTAAGGAAGAAACACAAATTCATTTAAAGAAGAAATCTATGAGATTTTGTAGATTATACATTGGTCCTTAATGTGGAATTACCATTCACATAACAGAATATGTTCAGATTTCAGTACTATACACTGATATACATTTGATAGGAGTTAATGGAGATATTTACGTTAGTGGCATGGAATATGTCTTCCGTACGAGGATACTATATATTTCCTTTTTGATGTCAGTCAATGACTCTTATGTCTAGAATTCAAGGATTTTATGCATATTTGTGGTTAGATATATGTTTTCTCATTTACCATCAGGTAATGCCTATGCTCCTTCAAGGTTTCCCTACAAAAAGCCTGATGTGACTCCAGGAGTTCAGCATTTTGTTCTCTGCTTCTTATTTTTATTAGTTACTTGTTTTCTGAAAGTATCTAACTTTTCTGCTTGGCAGGGAAAATCTTCAAAATAAGGAGTAAGACTAACCAGTCAGAGACATCTGCTACCACCTACGGATCTAATCAAGAGCTCTGGGATCTGCTGTAGTATCACAGGAATGAGTGGGTGGACTTCACATGCATTGCTGTTACACCAGCGATCTGGACACTGTGGACATATGAGTAATTTCTGTGACCACTAGGACAGCAATGTTGTATGAAGTAGATGCTTTCAGACCCTAATAGGATTGGCTTTAAAATACCACAAGCACTATCCAACCGAGAAGCATCCATCGCTAGAACATCAGTGAAACTTTCTGAGTTTTTTATTGGAAATAAGGGGGCTTCATAGAGGTGAAAGTATTTTACAGATTTGACAGAAGAAATGAGTGAGAAAGAGAAATTTCTAGCTGGTAGCCAGAGTATTTTGTTAGCTCTATCCAAGTCAATAGTTCTCAGGGGTTTGGCAGTGACCTTTAATTGCTACTAACAACCCATATATATCCAAAGTAAACAGAGCTTAGGAGCACGGGAACTCAACAGAGAGAATACAATGTTGTAATTGACAGTATATTCCTAGAAAAGGCAGCATATTCAGACTCCAAAAAGATTCAGTTAAAAGTGACTTTTCCATTGTGTTATGAACCATGCAGTTGCCTAGATCCAGGGCAACAAAATAATCTAGGACAATGGGTGTGATTTTACTAAGATTGCAGTGCATGTGTATTTACAAAGACCTCTCTGTTATTTCTTTCGGAACTGAGACCCATGTGGCCTCTGCAGTAAGCTTATTGTAAACTGCAGTAGGAATTGTATTTATTAAAGCAACCTCACAGTCAACTGTTGTTTTAGCAATTCCACAAGGATCTTCCATTTTCATCAGTAGCCTGAGCACCTGAAGTGAAGCCAAGCTAAGTTTAAGTCTTCTTAGTTTTGCTGATTATGTGTCAGTACTACCTCCTTTACAGAGTATGAACTCGCTGCTCTTTACTTACTGAATTGAAGAGCCATTTTTATTTTCTTAGCCTTCTCTGCCAGTTTATGGAAAATGGCTTTCTTCCTCCTTGTTTGTATGGGCTTCTAGCTAATACCAATATCCAAATGTACCCTCCATTAATGGGATAACTAGCCATGGGCTGGCCCCTTTACAAAAGGTGTTGCTTAATGCTTTACTGTTTACCATCCCCTGAATCTGGGTTATATAGTAACTCTGTCCCTGTGAAGATCTCATTATTTACGATCTACTGTTACTGTGACTGCAAGCCTAGAGGTCACACATCTGCTAAGGGAAGGACCCTAGATACATTTGTACATTCTCTTTCTCTTTGAGCATCAAATGAAATCTACCACAGCAATCGTTCTCTTCACAATGGACATAACATTGAGTATGAACTGTGACAATTATTTTCATGAGTTCATACTTCTTGTTTGAAATACCTTCTATGCCTCTTTATAATGCTATGTAAACCCTCAAGTAAGTCAAGGAAATATTTAATAGTATTTCCACTATGCAAGAGCAAACAAAGACAAAAATAGTATGTAGATACAGCATTTGTTGTACAGTAGAACAGGTGGATCTGCTCATCTATATGTAAAAGTTTAAGTTAGATGCTTGGTTAAAGCTATCCATCCAGGGATCTCACCATACTCACTGGAGAAGTTATGTACTTCGAGTAAATGAAATATTGTACCCCCAAGACAGGTGTTTAAGGTAGGTAGACACACTATATAATAAATGCTTTTTACAATATCAGAAAATCTCTCTGTTCCTTTGAGACATATGTTGTTTCAGAGCAGGAGCAAAAGTGTGCCAGATATACCTATTCTGAAGATCATTTATCAGTAAGTACTCATGCCACCAATCCTGACAATATTGTAGGAGCGTTTGGACAAAACCCTCAGACACATGGTATGAATTTTGGGTTTGACCTATGCAGGGACAGGAGTTGGACTCAACGACCCTTATGGGTCCCTTTCAACTCAGGGCGTTCTACGATTCTATGATTCTGTGATTCTAATACTTGCTTGTAAAGAAGATGTGCTTGAAACTGGTTTACACACAGTCCTGAGACATTATTAATGTACTAATGTGTTCTTCATCTATTACAGCTATGTTGGAACAGTGATGGTCTTACACAAGAGAATCTTTATTAACTGAATGTGCAGTGCTTTGAAATACACTGTTTGTCATTTGCATAGAAAGTGTGTAACATTCATTGATTTCTGCTCTGTGCTAATTATTCTTGTCTATTAATGATGGTGGCAGACAGGACTTTAAACTTTTACTATTAGTGACCAAGTACTTTGTGACTGTTTGAAGATTTCTTCTACTTTGTGATCATCCCGTCTGCCATATGAGTGCTTGACTGGTCGACACACATTAAAAGCTGCCTTTTAACCTACAATGCTCAACTACTAATCAGTTGTCTAAGCATAAACTTAGACCAACATAGCATCACATTGTGTGGGCTGTGCAGTGTTCTTGGCAGCATTAGGGCTGAACTGTTGAGGCAATGTAGACAAAAGTCAATTCTAGTATCGAATTCAGAGTCATATGTTTCTCCTTTTGACCCACATCCTAATTTTGTGCTTTTGCATTTGACTCAAAAGATTACATGCTATTTTGGTAGTCTGCCCACGATATAAGAAACAGAGACCTCTCTGAAGATTTACCCCTTCTCCCTGAACCTGTTTTGGTTACTAAGAGAATGCCATACCAGAAAATGCCATTTGGAGATAAAAACATTCATAAATGCAAAGGCAGTTTGTAACTAGCTTAAGTAAGAAATAAAAGTTAAAAGGGAGAAAACGTCAATAGATATTTTTCAGTTTTAAAAATGGGACATTTTATTGTCTCATAATGAAAGGATATTTTATTTTATGAAATTACCTCAGTTAAGAAAAAATGTTATTTTAAATACCCAGAAAGCAGAGAACGGCATTTAGTTTTCAACTAAACACTTTGGTTTGGAATAATTTTTGAATTCTTTTATATCTCTATTTATTGACAGATATCAAATTAAAAATTTCACTACGTCCACATCTCTGCTGTTCAGATGACACATATTTACTCAAGGTGGAAGCCAATTTAGGAAATCTATACAGACATTTTTTTAAGAAATAAAGGACAATATGCACAAAAAAGAGAAGGCAAGATTGAATTGTCACGTATCCTAGCAAACTGATCTCTTCAGGGAAAAATTTGGTACAGTAAATGGAAAAGATGAAGCATTTGTGCACATATTTTTAAATCTCTTGTGCCCCTCAGAATGTAGTGGTTAGCAGAATGTTGGTGCCAGTGGCCACATTGCATGGCTGACTACAAATGTGAAGTATTTTAATTAATCTGTTACAAGGTAAATAGCTTAGTTATGCATTTAACAATCTGTAGTTGGATTTTGCTGCGTGAGGCATTTGCAACTGAGAAGAATACATGCCTTTTGAAGGAAAAAATAAAAACTAAAAAGGGCCTGTTGTCCATGAATTAATGATGGTGAACTTACAACTTCTGTAAGCAGCATACTGAATATATGTGAAGTTGAAGCAAAGTAAATAACTTTTCTTGAACTGAGGTACATATGAATACAGTCAAGTCACAATCTGATACATTCAATACATAACATACTCTAGCACTGAAGTAGTGCATTTTGTCTATGAAAAGTTCTCCTAATTAATGACTGTATTTGTCATTTTAAAAGCTGTCATTGGAATTAGATCTAGCTGTGAAGTGTTGAGCAAAGTTGTCATCCATTGAACGTTGTTATAAGATGGTCATACTTCCTTTGAGCGTGGACAAGCTGTATCCTAGCTCTTTGAAAATGTTGGAAAGGAAAAGGCTGGAAGTAGCTGCAGAGCTTGCATATATTGTCTTAATACATGAAGGTCTGATGCTCTTTGCCATAATACCATAGCCTGGCTGGCATGTTGGATCCCTTCTAGTAGAGAATATTGTCATAGGAGTTGTATAATCTCTTCTACTAATAAACTAAACAGTGTCAAAGCACAAGCACTGGCACTGGAATCAGGCTGTTAGAAGGATCCTTGTCAATAAGGCAGGTGTGGCTTGATCAGATTTGGCCTGAGATAGCTAGCACTTACCCGATTCTTGTGGTCAGGAATTAGCAAAAATGAGGGACCATTCCCAATAGATATTCTGAGTGCAATTGGCCTATCTCGAAAGACAATAGTTTAATAATATAAAGAAGGACTTTCGCGTAAGGTGGCCTCAGTTCTGAAGAACTGTTTCAAAAACATTTATCTTAACTGCATGAGTGTTGAGAGAATGAAGAGTAACACAGAAAATTTGAGGAAAAATATCTGCAGTGGTTTTTAGATTGTTATTTCTTGTATAAATTTATCCCGAAGTCCCTCAGGGATATTATCTTCTGCATTGAAGCAATATGGATGGCTTTTCCAAAACCCCTCATTTTCTAATATGTTAATAAAATCTTTAATACTGTAATTCTGGTTAACCTCATAATCCACATAAATGTCCACTTCTACTTTTGCCTTGCCAAATTTTTGGCCTTGATGAAGTCTTGTGGCAATGAGTTCCAGGTTGATCATGCAGATGGCTGGCAAGGCCAAACAAGTTAGGAGATACAGGAAGGAAAACATCCTCCTATAATGCTCTTATCCTCTATAACAGAAGGGACTTAATCTGTTGCTTGCCATTTTTCAGCATTATTTTCTCCTTCTGTTGCTGTCATGCATTTGGTCTTCCCTAGGGATTGAATGAAACCTACTCATGAACATAACTGTTCCCTAAAGGGCACAGTTGTCCTGTCAACATCATTATTTACCCTGTAATATTGCTTTTCACTTCCCACCAAGTGGTTGTGAGCAACTTAAGATGTCTCTGGGGCAGTAAATTTACAAAGCCAACTAAACACGAAAACTTCTCGCTTCTCTGAGTCTCAAAAAAAAA
Organism: Cuculus canorus; assembly: GCF_017976375.1. Lineage (NCBI taxonomy): Eukaryota > Metazoa > Chordata > Aves > Cuculiformes > Cuculidae > Cuculus > Cuculus canorus. The sequence goes on from NC_071402.1 coordinate 14,344,284, forward strand.
AAAAAAAGGAGGCAAAGAAAAAGGGAAGAAGAATAAATATTGTTTGTAACAGCTAAAATAACTGGGTTTGCAATGTAATATTCTGTTCCAGCTCCCAATTTATTTTTCAGTAATTAATCTGTTTTCCAGCATGATTTTATATTATCAGTTTTCATCTTTGTTTTCAGTTTCAAGAAACAAAAGTTAATCCTGGAAGGGGCTGTCCTGCAGTTGATAGGCACATTGTCCCTGATGGAAGAGCTTTCATTTGCCTGTAGATTTAATGCATAGGGTGTAATCTCTGCAGCTTTTCTGAGAAGCCTTGCAACTCCATCAAGTTCTTTACTGTACATGACTACTCTGAATCTTTTCCTATTAAGACTGCAGGTGACAAATTTTACTCAGTGCTGTGGATTGACTTGGGATTCTGCTAGGAGAATGGCTTTTTAAAATGAAATAAACTGACCAAAACCCAAAAAACATTTCTAATTTTTGTTGACATGACTCTGGTTTTCAAAGTAAATAACAAGCTTTGGAGTTCTCAGCAAGGAAGATTTTTCAGTTAATAAATTTAAAGTCAGTCTATTGCCAACTTTGTTTTATGAGTGTTAGAAACAGTAGAAGAGAATGAAATTTCCTAAAAAAAAGAGAAATGTTCCTAGGGAAACAACTCCTCCCTTTGACTTTGTCCTTTTGGAAGACCTGTCTCTGACAATATTTGAGAGTTTCTCTATCTTCTGCCTCCTTCCCACACTTCATCCATCTGTGACATGGATTTGGAGTAAGAATCTTGAGAAAAAGGGGTTAAAGAGCCAGAAGGAGAGTAACTGTGTAGCACTGCAATATGATATTAGTAGTGCTAGTAAATGGCCTTAAGCTTTGTACTGAGTTATGAAAGGCCTCAGGATAAGGGTTTGTTAGATCAGTCCTGGCCAAGCTTTCTATACCTGCCTGTAAGGTTGTTTGACTTGGTAATTTGTCTAATTGGCCAGGTGCTTATACCTAACTTTTAAAATTTTTTGTTTTTCATCGTGTGGTACAACTATAGTTTTATATAGGTAGCAGTAACAACAGTAACAAGTTTTCTAGGTAGAATGTAGTATTTACAACCCTAACATGATGAGTCAGAGTAGAGAACGCCAGGGCTGGTATAACAGGAGAGTCCTTAAGAAGAGGAGACACTGCAGCCCAAGAGGCTGACAAAATTGACTACAGGGCTAATGCAGACAGCTAATGATATAACATATGTAAATGGCATTATATGTAGTAAATGCGGATATACTTTATTATAAAGAAACGGAGGTGCTAAGAGTGAAGCAATAGGACCTTTGTTTTGGGTCCCCTCTGTGCTCTAATAAGTTGACATCTGTTTATTTAGGGTTGAGTTTTATTTTTGGTGTGAAATTATGTTCAAAGTAAGTCACAGAAATCTGAGCAGTGAGATTGCTTGCACTAACATCACATAATAACTGCTGAGTGGATATCTTGATCTCCTGTGATGACATGAAAGGAAAGCTAAACAAACACGTAGCCGACATGTTGTCTTTGCTTGTGTGAAGAAGAGACAGCAAATCTTAGTGAAACATAGTCCTTATTATTATCAGTAATGAAAACTGCCATATTATACATTAAACAGACTTGGTGATGATACTTAAAACCAAAGAGTCGTCATGAATTCTGCATCAGTCACTATGGTGACAACTGAATGTTAATGACATGTTTATGGATGGTGTGTATGAAGAAAACAGGCAACTGTATCTTAGGTTTTACACTAGTAGGTGAATAAAAGATGAAGAGACACTTGTTTGTAGTTTCTTACTGTCTATGATGCTTCAAAGGCTGAGTTGGTTTTTTTTCTGTGTTATAATGATGCAGTAAGTGCATTATTTTAGAGATTTCAGGTTATACATTGATGTTCTTAAAATCCGTTTGCACTAAAAAGCTCCATTTTCAGATACCATTGCCCCATTGTAGTTGAAAGCATATATTTTTTCAAATAAAGCCATGAAAATCTAGGGGACTACATGAGGATGTCTGAGTGGACAAGGCTAAATCTTGATGCCTAATTAACATGACCAATGGAGGCTAAGAATAACTAACCTTAGCATCTGCATTGTTTGATCCTGGGCTCCAAGTGCCATTTGAGACTCTACATGATATCTGAGATATCCAGAGGAGAGGATAATTATAAGTAGGAGCTAATAGGAGATTCACGGCCTTCTGAATTGGTAGCAGAAAGTCAGTCAGGTTGCCCTGAGCACCTCATGTTTAGGCAACAGAACCAAACTCAAATTTCTTGAGACTGCAAATAAATTTTAAATTCTTTCCTCAGTGGTATAGTTAAGGAGTATAGTCTTGATATGAAGCTGATGTAAGACATTTTTACCTCAGTATTAGAGGTGCATGCAAAACTTGGCCTCTAAATAAGTAGCACAGCCAGACTATGAAATGAGATCATTAAGGTGGAGTTTTTTTATTATTTACATCTTTCACATTGTCATCTTTAGCTAGGAGAAATAATAGTGGATACAATGAAGAAAGGAGGGCAAAAGTGACAAGGAACCATTCAATGCAATTTTAAATTTGATTACATGTTTAGCACCCCAAATAAAATTGCTGTCATTAGAGTGGTTTAGAAATTCTTTCTTCTAGTGAAGACTTGCTTGTACATTTAATAGTTTATGGTTGTATACTGATTTTCACATGGTCTCTTTTCTGTGTTTTATTTCTGTTGGTTCTGTAAAATGTCTGTGTACAAAGAGAATAAGCCTTGTACATTTGAAGGAATATTATGGATTTATTTAAGTCTATGGAAGTTCATTGGCCATTCTTTTTCTTGGACCTGAAACCTCATTGATGAATGCTTAGAAAACAAGAAAAAATCTATCATGAATTTGTTAATGTAACTGTGAAACAGCACAGCAGAAAAAAAATTAGATAGATACATAAAGGAACCTACAACCTGAGTCCACGGTCTTTGCATTCAGGATCCTAAAACTAGTCACCAAAGGTTCATTTGTTGAAACAAAGAGTTTTAGTGAAGCCATTTGAGAATCACACGGAGGTTGGGGTGGGAAGGGGCCTTTGCAGATTTGCATCATCTAGGTTATTAACAAAGATGTTAAAGACTATTGGCCCCCACATCTAACGCAGGGATACACTCCTAGTGACCTGTCTCCACCTTGACTTTATGTCCCTCATTACAAATATCTCAGCCTGGAAATTAATTCAGTTTTCAATCCACCTTGTTGTCTACTTTTCTGACTAGTCTGTACTTTCCTGGATCCTCCTGCTTGTCCTGCTTGAAGGTAGGCATTACAATTGATTTCTTCCAGTCCTCAGGAGCCTCCTCATTCACCTTTTATTATCTTTTCAAAGCTAATCAAGAGTGTCTTTACAACGATATTGCCCAGCTCCCTAAGCATTCATGGGTGCATCTTGTTAGGCCCTGTAAGCATGTTTTTAAATTCTGTTTAAATAGTCCCTAACCTGATCCTCATTCATTAAGGGTAAGTCTTTCTTGCCGTGGTCTTTTCCTCTGGTGTCAGGTGCCTGGGTTTCCTGAAGGACAGTCTGACCCCTAAAGACTGAAACAGAGAGAACATTGAGCCACTCAGCCTTTTCTGTGTCTTTTGTTAGAAGGTCCCCTTCCCTATTCAACAGCGTGCTCATGTTTTCCCTAGTTTTCTTTTTGCTGCCAATATACCAGTAGAAGCTCTTCTCATTGCTTTGCATGTCTTTTGCCAAATTCAGATCCAAGCGGGCTTTGGCATTTCTGATCCTATCCCTGCACGCTCATACAGTGTCTCTGTATTCTTCCTGAGTGGCCTGATCTTGCTTTCACCTCCTATATGCTTCCTTTTTGTGTCTGAGCTTTGTCATAAGCCCCTTGTTCACCTACGATGGCCTCCGGCCACCGTTGCTTAACTTCCTGTACAGCCAGATGGACCTTTCTTGCACTTGAAGGAGGTGATGCCTGAAAATCAACCACTATTTTAGGCCACTTCTTCTTTAAAGCAGGTCCCTGAACAGGCAGACATCTTCTCTCTAGAGCTGTGATCCTTTTTCACTTGTTTTGCTTGCTCCTTTGGGGATCCTTTACTCCACTGTCATAGGACCACTATAGCCCAGACTGCCCCCAACCTTTGCTGTGAAAAAGAGATAAAGCTATAGCATGTAAAGTATCTTGTTGTGTTATAAGGGATCTGACAGGAAGTTCTTTGTCACAGAAATAATCTTTGCGCTTATGATCATCCATTTGTGAGCATGTTGAACAAATCAAGATATGAGCCTGTGCTTGGGAAAGGCAAAATAATACACTGAAAGTTGGCTGATGAGGATTTTGTTTAGCCAGAGATAAGATAATGACTAATGTTTCACTATGTTTTTCTTTCTTCTGCTGAGCAGTTCGTCCCAAAAAGTGTCATGTACCCAGTCAAAGACTCTTAGAAGTCATGGAGCAGAATGGAACAGAACTTTAAACAGCCTGATAGGAAAATTTTTTCATCATGGAGTACAATTGCATCTGATAGGTACTTAAAAAAATGTGCAAGACTGTCATTCTTTTTTCTTTGTTTTCTATCCAGTATATATGTAAAATCTGGAAGCATGGATTAAGATTTTGCTGGAGCCAAAGGGAGAAGGGAGTTTAAAATCAATCCCTGAGGCTGTTAACACTGTTAACATTAATAGTCTGGCTGAAATGTTTGGTCAAGGGTGTAAAAAAGCCCATAATTGCTGGGAGCTAAAAGAGTCTTCCAAAAGAATGATCATTTTAAACTTGTCATGTCCCTTTTGTTTTAGCCACCGTAGGGGACAAGATAGAAATCTAGGAGGACCTTTAGTATGGCATAGTTGGACTATTCTTACCCATATACACAAAGTGCTAGCATTAGTGATTGGTTTGCAAGACACACTGTTGTAACACACCATCCTTTGCTCCAAACACTAGCGGAACCACAATAACAGGGCAAAAGTGTTGTTTAGTGTGCAATTCTCACTAGTACTTCAACAGTGCAGTTCTGAGTAGCACTATTGTGAAAAAAAGAGATTCACTGTAAAATCTTCTCTAGGAATTATAGCTCCATCCCACATATTTCTATTCCCTCCCCTTAGAGCAGTTGGAAAGAAAACATTGCAAATGATATGTGAGAAGTGCTCCTGGCATGGTCACTAGCTGTGGCTGAAGTGATGAGATATTGTGAAATCTAAATGAATGGCTTATTATAAGGAAAAATGTTGTTCAACTATTATGCAGTGCTGAGGAATCCATACCTCGTTTGCAGGGGAAGAAAATGTTCTATTTCAATTCCTTGAAGAGATGTTACCCACTTCTTGTGGGCAGTCACTTCAGTGTTATAGCTTCCTTCTTGATTCCAGCTATGTAAAAAATGTTAACCAGATCAAACATGCCGACAGCTGTATTACATGGGTAAATGTTCTTTGCAAGGAGCAGAATTCTGGATAGCAGTAAAGAATCTCTGGCCCCTCTTCTTCTCTTCTTACCCAAGACTTGTTTATGTCTGAATCATCTGTTATTTCATTTATATCAAAAAAGTGGCAGGCCTGTTTAGTGTGTTCATGCTTGTGAGGAACATGCAGATCCCGTAACATACCCATTGTCATGCCTAGGATGACTTTTCCTGTGGAGTTTCTTTGGAGTAGTGATTGAGAGTTGGACTGTTCCTTTACCAGGGCATGAACTGCTGAGACTAACAGCAGCCTTTAACTTGGGTCCCTCTGAATGGTGACCTGAAGATAGTCACACCTTCTATAACCAAAAAGGTTACAGAAGTATAACTTTTTCCCAGGAAGAAAGAGACATATGCAAAACTAGTATAATACACAGCATTAAACTACAGTGTAAGTGGATCTACATTACAGTTCCAAGTGGCTTCTTTATGGACAGGCTTTGTATCACTTAACACAAACTGCCTAAAGGCTGAACTGTTTAAACTAGTAAACCAAATTCCCTCCCCAGTCAGCAGAAGATCAAATTTTTAGTACAATTCAACCCACTGTAAGACGGGTTTCTGGGACAGGGTTGAACTTACCTCCAGAACTGCTGTCTTCTATCCATTGATTATGGCAGGATCTGGAAACGAGATCCATCTATTTAAAAGTGAAACATCAGTGCAGGACAAAGTTGCTACAATGAGTTATACCTTATTACTTCTGACAACAGTTACTTTTTCTAGGGTTCAGCTAACCTGAACATGAAGCAGGGAAAGGCAGGTGACAAAAAAAGACTTGCTACTGTAGAAATTGAACCACACTCTGTCACTTATTGTATTGGAATAAAAATTTAAACTCTGATGTGAATAGTATGCCAAGACCTACATTTGAACTTTTTCTCCCTGTTCATGATACAAAGGATGTTGATTAAACAACCGTTTTATAACAAACATTTATGATGGATGGTAATAATACTAGCTGCTATTTGAACTTTTTCAAATTACTGTGGCGCTCTCTGCTGTGGCTTTGTTGGGAAACTTTTCCAACAGTCTATTGTGAAGTTACTAAGCTGGTTTGGAAAGGTAGCTGGCAAAATTTGGGCTTCATTCCCAATGAATATGGACCTTCTTAACCCTGAGAGACCTCATATCATGTCTCTACTGCATTGAATTATTGATAATCTTCAAACATAAACTTCACGTAGACATGCTTTTTTTGATCTCCTCCCATATAATTTGCTGGACAGTATGCCACTGAAAAAATGTGATAAAACTCATGTTTTACCTCTGTGCCGAGATGAATCTCATCCCAGAGTTCAGGGGCCCTGTCCACCCTATCAGTCATCCTCTTATTACCTGTAATCTTTCTCCAGTCTCCATACTTCCATTTCGGTAGTCTCCATGAAGTGCCTTCCCTGAATGTGTGAAAATTCTGTCACCTAAACATCTAATGTCTGTGTTGTGTCATGTTTAACAATTCAGGCCTGGGAGTGCACTGGGGTGCATTTCTCACCATGCAGAGTCTGAAGAAGGTTGTTTTGGTTGGAATTACCCAAAGGAGACAGCTTGTAGAGGAGCTGATTTCTGATGATAACCTGGAGTAAACCAAAATGTGCTCTGTATGGTGCAATTGTCAACTCTGAAACTATAAACAAAAGAGAGATCATGCTGCAGACGGGACTTTTTTTCATATGCCTCCAAACTTTGGAGTTCAAATCCGTCTACATAGAGCAGTCTGTGCAGCCTTGCTATGAAACTCCTGGATTTTTTCTGTTTGTTTGTAAATCAGCTCCAGTTTTCATGCTATAGGCACTCAAAGGTAGCACTGAAAAGATAAAACTTGCCATTCTGCAGTCAGATCAACCCCATTACCTATATATTTCATGTCTATTATAATAAAATGAAATATGACTGGATTTTCAGAGGCAAAAGGAATTCTCTAAAACTAAATGCAGCTGTATTCTTTAATTTGGAGAACATCTCTGTTCATAATTATGATTGATGTTTTTAAATTCATAGTTAGTCCATTTTACTCTAAGCAATAATAAAGGTTACAGCAAATATGTACTTAAGCGTAGCTGGCTTAAATGAAAATTTTCCCATTTTCATTCCTTGTTTCTAATGTTTATATCCCCAGGACAGGACTGGTCAAGATGCAATCTGTGGTACTTGCAAAAGTCAATGAATGTAAAAGCCTATTATTTTAAGGGGCTCTTTAGGGTTGTAACACTCTTAACAAGCCTCTCAGGGCTAAGATTTAACACGTGTGCCCTATAGAAGCCCATAATTTACCATGTGCCATCAATTTCATATACACCAGTATATGGCTGTCAACCAGGTGCAGCTCTGCCTGCTCCATGAGAATTCAAGTATTTTAGTACAACCCATGATGGCTTAAGTACGCTAAACAGCTAGCTGCTCTCCTGCTTTGTTCAGGTTACATGCTGAGACCAAAGCTGGTAATGCCTGAAAATTGTTTCTCACAATTTTCACTCCCTCCTTCAATGGACAAACCAAACAATACTGACACACACAGCTAGCAGTCCTGCAACCTGAAAAGAGCATGTGGCTTTTTTATTATTTGGTGCAGTTCCACATGATACTGAAATTTTATCATCTAAATCTCTAACTTTAAAATTCATCGGGGTAAAAAATCTGGGCTCTCTTTTTTTTTTCCTGAAAACTTTATTACACTGCAGAATATTTTCATGATAAGCAGAGAGTAAATATGTACAGCAGCCCCCACATCACCGTGAAAAAAGAGCAGTAGCACAAGCTTGTTTAGTTGGTGAGAAGAAAATGTGCCTGAAAGTGTCCGTGCTCTCATTTCTGGCATTCTTAAAGAAGCTGTGCACCAGTTTTAGGTGTGTTTGTGTCTTCAAAATGTTTAGTGTAATAATATTATTCAACTTCTTCCCTCTCTAATGATGAATTGGGAATATGTAGAAAATTGGCTGAAGTTGTGAGAGGGTGGAAAACCACAACTGGCAAGGAAATTGTAGACATCAAAATAAGCTTATCCTTGTGTGAACGGCAAAAATATGGAGGCTTTTTTATGTACAGAAAGTCAGCTAGCTGAGACATAGGTATTTTTCTAGGCAAGACAGTGGTAGTGAAAAGAAAGGTGGATCTTCACCTATGTAATATTTTGAAGGGCACTCTGAAATCCTGTCAGTGTTGTACAGATTTTAAATCACTTTTTATCATCCTCTTGGTGTTAGACAGTCCTCTTACACAGTGTATTCTTGCGAAACATTCCATGTTAGTTTATACAAAGTACACCCTGATTACTGTTGTATTCACCAGCCATGTATATATATAAAATTGCCTCTGAGCCTTAGTGGTTTGGTGGGTATTTAATTGTTTGATTTGTTTATTGTATATGATGAATTACTGTTTATTGGTTTAAACTCACCCAGGGAACACTTAACAAAAATGTTGTTTAAATTGCTAAAATACACAGAGATTTAATTTGTTTGAGAAGCTAATGTGGGTTACATGATGAGTTGATAGGTACCGGTGCTGACCTTCCTTTGACACTTCAGGACTCAGTGGCCTCCTAAGGACACTTCTGCAGCCATTTATAGTTTATTGTTTGGGCCAGGTTGAATATGATTAAATTCCTTCAATATTTTGCCGAATACTGCACATTTGGATTGATTGCCACAAGTTATAAGTTTCTGTTGAGTTCAACAGATAACTGAGTCAAAGAGGAAATAGTCAAAGAAAACAAATTCTCAGAAAAAGAATCAATTATATTTTCCAGAGAAACTTTTTAAATTTTTTTTATTTTGAAACTGGTATTTACTTTTTATAGCTCTAAAAAGGTAAAAAGGGATATCCAAAATGTGATGAAAATATTAATTCTATTGTAGGTCAAATAATGTAAGGTTACAGCTCTTTTTAAACAAGAAACAATAAATCTAGGTGGATCAAAACAGACTTTTCCCTATCAATAGTCAGATTTCAAAAATATTTCGCATTAAACCAACCCACTTCTTATTAGTCACTCTTTGGCTTACATTTCAGAGGGTCCTTTGAAAGTTCCCTTTAAGATATGGATGGCTGCCGCAGTCTTAGATGGGCTGTTATCTAACATGACTGCTGTGTTACATATACCTACTACGGAGTATTTTCCACCTTTAATAGTACTACAAAGTAACATGTGTGATGTCATATGTCTATGATCAAACCCTTTTATAAAAAAAGCAAAAAGGGATTGGATAGAGTAGAAATAAGTTGGAAAATAAAACCTCATTTAGCTTCTAATAATTGTATATTTTCACTGCATTAGTCTTTAGTTAGTATAAAACATGATTCTGCCCGTAGTACCAACAGTCTTGACCACAGATGTGTTGTTTCCTAAATAAAGCCTTTTACAAAGGGGGAAATGTATTTTAGTAAAACTGATGTGAAGCTCATATATATAATTTATTTTCCTGACTTCATGTGGAGTTTGGTTGTTGGAACAATGGTTGTTTTCCAGAAATAACTGGTGGGAGCTGAAAGTGGGCTGAGAGAAACTAGCAGCTTTATACTGTTCAATAGAAATGTAAGCTTGTCAGGTCTTACCATATCAAATGCATTTCACCTCTTCTCCTGAAACAGCTGTTTTTCAGAAATTAAATGTTCTTTGTCCCAGGAAAAGAAAATTGTGTAATTTTTTTCTTCAGAGATGTTCACCTTGTGTTTAGGAAAACTTGGTGTACAGCTGCTTACCCTGGAAAACAAGGTGGAGAAGGTCTCTGTTTCTTGTTAAATGAAAATTTCTCAGAATGCTTTCTCTTGAAATGGCAGATCTGTGAATAAGAGACGACCATTAAAATGTTCAAGCATTACAAAAGTGATATTCTTGTATGGTTCTTATGGCTTCTGTTGGGCTTCTTAAACTATTCATTGATTTTAAAAGTCACAATCGAAAAAAAATGTAATATGTAGGAAAACTAGAGTCATAAAACAATTCATATTAGAGTCATAAGTTAAAGGAAAGTGATGTGATATGAGCTTTAATATTGCTTGGAAACATTCCTTTGGCCCTGTCCTTTAGAAGACCTGCAATGAAGTTGAAATCCCAGTTCTTCCTCTTGACAGCTCAAAGGTAGCTAAGTGGTAGATTTATAGATGGACATTATCAAATACTGTTGACTGCATGTGTTGAACTTGGGAATCTTATTTTTAATTGAGTCTGTTTAGCAGAAAATGTAAGGAAGTATTCATCACAGAATATTGAATGAAATTCCAGGATATATTGCAAGACACTTGCTACCTGTACTTCTACTTCTTGTTCTTACTAGAAGGACTAGATGTCTCCTTTCAGGAAGGACATGCCAGTGGAATGGTAATAGACTGCAAGAACACGGTAACTTCTAGCACCTCACGTTCCTTCCTGTGGCTTTAAGAGTAGGTGATCTTTAGAAAACAGCTCCTTTGTAGGCCCTTTGAAGTATAAAGAACAAATAATTTTTCCACTCCTGTGACTGTTATTTATCAGAATTTCCCAGGGATTTGCCTCAAAAAGTTTGCATTTCCCTCAAACTCAAGAAGAATAAAAAGCAATAAATCACCATCTATTATTATTCAAAATAATAGAAACAAATAAAAAGGTGTTTAAATCTAGCAACACAAATACAATCACAGAATACTGTGTTAAGTTTTGGGCCCCTCACTACAAGAAATACATTGAGGTCCTGGAGTGTGTCCGGAGAAGAAAAATGAAGCTGGTGAATGGGCTGGAGAACAAGTCTTATGAGTAACAGCTGAGGGAACTGGGGTTGTTTAGCCTGGAGAAGAGGAGGCTGAGGGGAGATCTTATCACTGTCTACAACTATCTGAAAGGAGGTAGTAGTGAGGTGGGCGTTGGTCTCTTCTCCCAAGCGATGGGTGATAGGATGAGAGGGAATGGCCACAAGTTGCACCAGGGGAGGTTCAGACTGGACATTAGGAAAAATTTATTCATCAAAAGGGTCATTTGGCACTGGAGCAGGCTGACCAGGGAGGTAATTGAGTCACCACCCCTGGAAGTATTTAAAAGACCAGTAGATTAAATGCGTAGGGATATGATTTAGTAGCGGACAGGCATGATTTGGCTTGATGATCTTAAAGGTCTTTTCTGGCCTAGTGATTCTATGATCCTATATCTGAATGCAATTCCTTACACAGAGAAAACATTGTAGAAATGTCCCTTAGAAAAGAAGTAGGGAAATCCTCACGTTTCTGTGACTTACTGGTGTTTATGCTCTCCTTCAGACTAAGAACTTTGACCCTCAGTGCTGAACGGGCAAAGGTATTTCCTCCTAGCCACCATTAAGAACCAATTTCTCTCTGTCCCATCTGCCTCCTCAGGACTTCTACTAAGTGGATTATATTGTTCCGATGGATAGCATCTTAATTGTCCTAGTCTCAGGAGCCTACCTTTCTCCAAAGACTGTATGGAGAGTCATAGATCCTGCCTTAGGATGGCAGATCCATCAAGTATCAGGGCACCATCCACACCAGTACCATAACACTGCATTTTGTCAAGTAATTCTTCCGCTGGACTCTGCTGGGAAGACCCAATTCCCTTTTAGAATATTATAAAATGTTATCAGCTACAATCAACAATAAAATATTTGTCCTGTTCAACTGTTTCAAAGCTGTTAAAAGTTCCCTTGTTATGTGCTCTTCAATCACCGAGCAAAGAAACAATGTATTCTTTTGTGATGGAGTCCTGGAAAACAAAACAAAAATCTTCCTAGAGTGTACCTCTTTATCCAAAATACCTGGCCTTGGCCATGATGAAAGTTGGAATATGAAGGGAGATTGGCCACAAGCTGTTGTGGCTAGTTAATACTTCTGCAGGGCTAACGTAATTTGCAAGCAGCATAGGTACCATTTCAGCCCGCAGAGACGGAATAAAAATTTGTTTTGCCTCTAGAATGAAAAATTCCCTATACAGGCCCTAAACTCACTGTTCGCTGCTGAGTTTTGCATTTATGCAGCTACCATAACAATTTACCTGATATTTTTCAGTCAATATTGCATTCATGTAGGAGTGCTGGTTAAATAAAGATAACTCTATCTCGTTTTGTCTAAGTGCTGCAGGATTCAGCAGAACAATCACAAGTCAGATTATTTTTGTAGTGTGGTTTTTATAGCGATATACTTTGCCATTCTGTAGGGCTGAGTAAACATCCACTCGTGCTAGACTGTGTTTTTCTGTTTGTTTATGTTGATTAAAGAGCTTGAATACACAGACAGCGAATCCTACATTACATCTCTTAAACCAACAGACTATGAAATCAGCTGGGCTTGCTGCCGAGAAGCTGATTTCTGATGATAAAGTGAAGTAAAACAAAATCTGCTCTGCATGGTGCAATTGTAGACTCTGAGAATACAAACAAAAATATGCTGTGTGACTAAATATCATGGTATAAAAGCAGCCACGAAGCGTTATCCCTCAAAGCACATACAGTGCCAGCCCGCCACTTTCAAGCACACTGAAATAAAAGGGGGGGTTGAGAGACCAGGTGATATTTGGTGTGTGAATTGCAGGGTGAAGGATGTGGTGGTTCAGGTTTCTGAGCCCAGGTCACGAGATGAGAGGTTCTCTGTGACTGGGAACAGCTGCCCTTGGGTTTTCTGCAGGAGAAGATATGAAGATAACCAAACTCATGTCAAGAGTGAAAGTCCCTCTGTTTCTATGTGCCTCACGGTTGGCATTGCATTATTTTATCCTCAGTAGACACAAGTATAATGATTCCTCATCTTCCTAAAATCCTATAACTCCAACATGCTACTGATCCTAAATAATTCTATACATTTCCTAAGAGTTGGAGTGTAAAGGCAGCTGACAGAAGCAAGCCACGTTGAGCTGTTCAGCAGATATGAAGACACAAATGATTCCAGCATGCACTACCAAACCATTTGCAGGTCTAGTCCAAGCCAGTGCCTGATCTTGTCTTAGAAAGGGAAAAGGAGGTTGCAGAGAGCCTCAGTCTGTCCAAGGGAATGTTTTTTTGTTCAAACGAGCTGTCTTATTTCACACTGTTGATAGATCATTGAGCATTGGCTGCTTGAGTAGAGCATCTTCTTATTTCACATCACTGCAGAAAACAGTTGTATCCATGGAAAACTCTTAATGTTTCACTTGATTTTTAGAAAGATTTAAGAGGAGCACACTCAGCAGATCTTGGCAGAGGAACACAGAGAAATTCCTCAAACTGTGATAAGCTAACAGTGTCGTAAATTGGAGTGGATAAACCGCTCTTTTCTGAAGGAAGTTCAACAGTCACTCAAGTTCAGAGTTGTGAAAGAACAAAAGGGAAACACTTTGCCACTATGAATTAAAAGTGGGCTGAGTAAACAACCTCGCTAAAGGAAGGAATGGCATGCAACTTTTTCACTATGTTCAAAAGAAACTGATTGAGGGAAGAAGGCAAAGAAAGCATTACCCCCAGTTTCAAACTATAAAAGTATTTAGAGTCATTTACGGACCTTGTGCATTCCTCTTGCACTGTAAAACGAGAACATTAGGGAAACAGAACATAAAGAACTGGAAAGAAAGAAGATTTATTGATGTTTCCAGCATTCATCAGTTCTCTCTTGCAGAAACAGAAATGAGGTTGCTTTTCTCTTTCAGCTAAATGAACATTTTCTAAAACGTCTTCTTGTCATGTAGCCATGTAAAAATGGAATAACACAGTTTAAAAAAGTATATTTTATTGCTAACTGTTTTATATATATATAATATTTATTTTTACTAAAAAGAAACAGAAAGTGCCCTACTGTTTGACTTTGACAGGACAACTATGCCTTTGGGTTTAGATCAGAAAGTGCTTCCAACTCTATTGTTGTAGGCATGCCTGAAGCGTCAATCAAGGAGAACACTTCCAATTCTTAATAGAAATTCTCAATAGGGCAGAGATGATTCTTGTACTTAATTTATTTTCCTTTTGTTTTGATCACTCAAATAGCCATTTAATGTTTGGAGGTGGCCTGGGGTAAAGCTGCAGCTGAACAGACTTTGTTATTAGTTTCCAAAATGTAACAAAACCTCACTTCTCTTCTGAAAGGGGATGTGTGTGTCAAGTGACTTGTTCGGGGTTAGAGGGAGGCAGCTGATCTTCCCAGGTCCCCTTGAGCCTTGTTTGGCGTCTGGTTCTGCTTGCTTATCCAACAAGAAGCAAAGGTACTTGGCAGCACTGAATAAGAAAGAAGGAGAAGGTAAATGAATGAGGACAAAGAGAAACTGAAAACTAACGAGGATTCTGAAAACTTGAAGAACAAGCACAGTGATTTCTACTGCTCATGGGACAGCCTTAAGAGTAAAGTTTCCTCTTAAGAAAGTGCTGTAAAACTTAGGCAGAATGTAGAACTCAGTAGCAAAGTTCAGACTCAAACATGACATGGAGATGACCACAGCAACATTCACAGCTCACTTCCCCAGTGAAGGTGGCCAGCAGCCAATCTACAGTGATAGCACGACTACCAGATTTCCCAGGAGCATTTAACACAGTTATTCACAAGGTCAGTAGTAGAGTAGTAGAAGCCTCCAGATGGCTAAATGGATACAGAAAAAAACTGTTAGTGTCTCCTCTTCATCCTCACTGTTAAGGTCTTGCTATTTGTGCCCTCATCAATCTATTGTATTGGATCTCAAACCACATATTTATGTATTCACATTGCTCCTGGAACTCAGAAAAGTTCAGTTTACCTCCCAGGGTAGGTTTTGCTCTCTTGAATATAAGACTGTACAGTCCTGACATCCTTGATTCTGAATCCTATTCTCTTCCCTAGATTCTCCTGTAACTTAAATTACCATTTTTGAAACTCAACAAAAATATATCAGCTTTCCTGATTACAGTATGTATTGGGAACATAAAGCACACATAGATGTCTGCCCTGAATAGAAAAATATAATCATCTGAGGGGTATCTATTTCTCTGAGTTTGTATCCTCGGCACTCTGAAACTTACTTTGGCTGGAGTCTGATCCTCCAGCATTGTTTTTCTGCCCCTTGTCATCCTTGGCACACTTTAACTATCCCTTTCATAGTTGCAATCTCTTCCCCCTGCAATTCTGCTCCCTTCAAACCCTGTAATTGTTGATGGGTAAGAGAAGGGGCTCCTTTCAACTCTGATTACCTTTCTTCCCATTCCAAGTGTTTCAGCAAGGAGAAACATTGTGGTTAGATAACCTCCCCTGCTCTTTGCCTGATTATGCAGCAACTCGATACCAGTTATCACAATTTCTAGATTATAAATATAGACGTTCTCCAAATCTCACTCTCTCACTGTTTGCTATGAAAAATCAAGTTCTGTGCTCATGACTCACTGAAATAGTTGTGTACTTCTACAGCATTTCTGCAAACAAAGCTCACAACATCTGCCAGATCCTATATTAATTCATTACAATTGGGCTTATTCTACGCTGACTCTCTGTAAATCTTTATGGCAACAATCCTGCTCTAAAATTCAATTTTACTTGAAGAGCTCGTGAAAAATAATTATCCTTTTTTTTTTTAATTTGCTTGGAAACTTTCATAAAGAGCACAACAGCTAACTGCTAACACCTGAATTGCAAATGACCCTATCAATCCACTTTGACTGCTATTGCATATTGCAACATGTTCTTTTCCTAGAAAAATAGCAGTACAGTCTTCTATGTAACGCATCATTCAAGTTGAGAAGCAATTTAGGTGAGCCAATAACTTCCATCTGTTCTGAAGCAGTGAGCATGAAAAGAGTTTCTTTATTCTGGTATAAATTCATGGCAATGCCTCCCTGGTTTGATTTGTGCCAGGCTAATTAGTGTATCCTGCAACTACTGCATGTCCTGTACATATTTCAGAGTGACACTCATACAGAGGTAAACTGTTACGTTGGGATGCTCCAGCAATCTTTGTAGGATGTATATTTATTTCTTTTCTGTAGCCTATCTGAGTAATGTTAACAAATTTCCCTGAGCTTTGTGTCACATGAGCTCATTGAAAAGTAGGTATCTATGGTTAATCACGCTGTTTGAGTTTACTAACATATATATTTGAATTACTGTGCCTTCCTGGTAAATATATGAAAATACTTCCTTAAAGATTTTTCTTATCTGTATGCTCTTTTAGATAAATTCTCATATTTGTGTGAAACTTATTTTGTCTCTTGTCTATTTAATAATTTATAATTTTTTTGTTTATAAAATTCTTTTCAAACAAAATACTTGCAAAAATGGGTTAGCATTTTGAAAACCAAGAAGTACTGAACCTTGGACCAAATGCCTGGACAAGTGCCTACTAATCCAGGGTTGTTAATTTCAATAGGAACTATTTCGGATGCCAAACTTGAGACACCAAATATTGTCTCAGTCTGAGTTTGTATTGGAGACAATGGATTCTACAGATGTTCACCATCTCCAGAAAAATAAGATTCACTTGGAGAATCCTGCAAGTTCAGACCTCTGAATTTATTTGTTAATTTCTGCTCTTGTAGCCTGGGACAGCTGAAAATGTAACAGGCTCACAACAGGAGCTGTTGTCCTGTGAGTATGTGGGAATGACCCTTAAGCATTCCGTGTTCATGGCCCCATTTCTGCCCAGGAAGCTACATATGTTGGGCATCATATGTACACAAAAAAAATAAAGATTTCTGGGCTCTTACCTCTCTTGCAGAGGGTAAGATATTTGACCACTTCAGAGACTCTAAGCTTCTTGTTACACAACCAACAGGAATCTGTCCTGAACACCAGCAGAGTCAGTGCGTATTTGACAGTAGATGCCGAAGATTTAGTCTTGGTTTACCTCATAGAAAGAGCACTTTTTCTGTGCAAGAATGGTGCACAATATTTAGAAGGATCTTAGGATGTTGCTTTCATCTTCATCATAACCTTCACTATACTGTCAGTTAAATAAACAAATAAACACCTGAAATGTATTTCCTCTCTTCCTGCTTGTTTCTTTTCTTTTTTTACGTATTTGCTGCTCTAGAAAGTGAAAAGCTGAAAAGCTGGCTCTTTTATGCAGGGTAAAGAACTTCTAATAGTTTTGCTTTTGACAGGATCCTACCAGTTCAGCTCCACTGAAGCTGTGTTTGAAGGAAACTGCTCCCTCCCTGCGGAGTTCATTTGGAGCAGACCACAGAAGCTGCAGCCCTCAGGGTTAAGCCATATCAGGTGACTCCACACACTCTGGAGCAATCTAGGATTATGAAGGAAGAAAGGTAAGTCACTGTTTTTTTTAGCTTCAACTCCTCTGATGTTCCAAGCTTTGTGTTGTATTTTTTAGAGTCACAGCACAAAACCACAAGTTAAGTGAAACAAACACTTAATTAATTGACTGCGGGAAGTTCATGCATTTGGGAAAGGACTACGCAAACATACAAGAATAGTGAGCTCATATGTTGCCCATACAAACACAACAAGATAAATCATTATACCAGAGATGTCTAGGGAAATGGGAGCACTGGGAGCCCCATGCTAAGGCTATGCACTGCAGGGCTGTGTCGGGCTCTGCGCTGGCTGCCCTGGGCTGCAAAGGAACAGAGGACCATGGACCAGAGTCATGAATGTATAACCCTGACCCCAACCGGCAGCTCCTGCATCCAGGATTTGACCTGTTGTAATGACAATACAGACGAATTCCTTTTGTGTTTGGGAAGTGTTTTTACCCCATTTTTTGAGCAAAGGCAAAACTGTAGAGCTGCTAGAATAATTGCTGCAAGCTGCCAGCTATCCTTACATAAAAGCAGTTTTATAAGAATTGGTTAAAATGATAGCGCTATAAGTATTTTGCACATCCCTGCCCGAGAAATTAAATGAGTCCCCAAGAAGAGAGCCTGGCCCCTTAAAGTCTTTGTTTCTGGACATGAATTGCCCCAGGGTGATTCTTTTGTGGGCTGACATTGAGTCGCGGACCCTGCAAGGGTTGGGATTCAGACGGTCTCTCATAGTCAGAGCAGCATGAGGTACGTAGAGATAGACTCAGAACTGGAATTTTATATGCAAAACATCAAAAGTGCAAAAGAAACGAGACTCAGTCTATTTAACTGCAAGGTAGGAAGGTACAAATAAGATAGTAAGAGCACTGGTTACAGTTAGCTGCATAATGAACACAGGAATTTATTTACACAGGCCCCATGTTTACAGTGAGTACCTTTTATGTATCTGAGCATGTGTCTTCTTTCGTGATCGTGGCATCATTTTTAGATTTGCTACTGGTGTTGTCTTAGGTTTGGTGTGGTGTGATAGGACGAGAGGGAACAGGTACAGACTGGAGAGGGCCAGATTTAAACTAGACATTAGGAAGAGTTTCTTCACTATGAGAGTGGTGAGATACCGGCATATGTTCCCCAGGGAAGGTGTGGTTGCCCCATTGCTGGAGGTTTTCAAGGTCAGGTTGGATGGGGCTTTGAGCAGCCTGATTTAGTGGGATGCCCCTGCCCATGGCAGGAGGGTTAGGACTAGATGATCTTTAAGGTCCCTTCCAATCCTAACCATTCTATGATTCTATGATTCTCCTTACTTGTTTATCCTTGGAATAATAGCCTTCCGTTACAGTCAGCCAATGGGTTTTGTAGCTCTTCTTTATTAAATTGGACTTATCAACTTGCTTCCAAGAGTCAGCTAAGTGTAGTATTTTTGCATGCAACAAGAAGATAAATACTTTAAGATAAAACCACAGATAAAAAAAAATGTTTTAAAAACCTGTCAAATTTTGCTAGTTATGTTGAATGGATACCAACTGAAGTCGATTATTAGTTCAATTTTCTAATAAGAAGCACAGCTAAGGGAAAATACAGGCCTTGATCTTTCCAACAGCCCTACTAAACTGCCCCTGTTCACCTGTTATTGCTAAGGCACAAAAAATTTCTTTTATCTTGGTGCCTGAAAAGAGAAATCATGCTCTTTGACTACAGAAAGGTCTTTATACAAGAGTTTTACTTCATCTATCTCTCAGACACAGTAAATCTGCTGAAGTAATTGGAATGAAATACAAGATATATTAACCAGCATGGGCTGTTGAAATCTCTGCCTTTGATCTGCTCCATAGAAATAAAGAATTAATGTAAATAACTACAACCAATAACAGAGCCAAATTTAATAATAACCCCAACCACTATGAATACTCTTCTGAAC
Organism: Cuculus canorus; assembly: GCF_017976375.1. NCBI lineage: Eukaryota > Metazoa > Chordata > Aves > Cuculiformes > Cuculidae > Cuculus > Cuculus canorus. The sequence continues at coordinate 14,363,816 of NC_071402.1, forward strand.
AAAGAAGCCTTTGCTGTCCAAAATCTACATATCCAAGAAGATAAATTTGCTCATAACAGTTATCCTCAGAGGTGGATTTAATCTATTTATATTTTTTTTTAAAAAAAAGAAAAGTCAAAAGAGAAAAGATTTTTCTAATAAAATTTATCAATGAACTTACTTTTTCTGCAGTAGTATAGCCCTTCCCTGAAGACTGCTAGCCTGGTTTACAGTTGTAATTGAGAGACAGAAATGGATATAAGTGTTCAACTGCTATGATTTTATAAAGATTTTTGTGCATAAAATCTGATGACAGAAGCCCTTCGTCAGCCAATACCTTTGTACATATCTTACAGTCTACACTAAAAGCAGAATAGGGCTATGTGCTTACTATTTTTTCCCATTTCTACCAGTTTTCAAAATTATTGATATCCTCATGTTCCTCTGGGAAAAGGAAGGTAGCAACCTCCCCGGTAAGATGCTATAACGTATGCTCTACACACGATTACCTCCTGCAATTGAATAAAACATGAACTCAGTCTTTTCCCAATGCTCACAAAGCATCATTTGTACTCATATCCTCTTTTAGTATGATCCAGCTTACTAGCCTGTCCTCTTACATGTCAGGCCAGATGTTAGTTGTCAAAATAATAATTATCAGCTGAGTAGAGGTATTCTTGAAAGGTTTTGACTGCCCCGTTTGTCTCACTGTTATTTGGTGAGTGCATCTCAAAAATCAGTGAAGAAGCAGGTGCTGATTCAGCAGCTCACAAAGTTAATGTAGCTTAATTTAAGCATTTAAGATCAGCAGCCTTTTTTTTTCACTTCTGTGCATTATTGTTTTAGAGCCTGTAGCCCTCCAAGGCACTAAGCAGCTTCATGTATTATGACTTGAAAAGGCCTTTAAATCACAATAAACCCCTCAGTGTCAGAATGGGAACTAGCAAAGCGGCTTCTGTCCCTGAACATACTAGTATTCTGTTTGGGAGAATGTAAGTTCAAATATGGTTGCTGGCTTGTAGCATGGGTTGATTCCGCATCCCACTCTTTCATGTCTGAAAAACTTTATATGATTTATTCACGTGCATGGAGACAATGTCTGTCTGGCTTCCCCAGACCTTTTCTTGACTTGATAGTCAATCTTTCTGTGGTTTAGGATGTCTCAGGCTCCATTTAATTTCAGTTTTTTTGTTGGAAGACTGATGAATAATGTGTTGTCTTGAATTCTTTTCCCCAAAGAACAAAAAATATTTAATAGAGAATTCAACATGCACCTTCTTGTACAATCTGGACACGTATAAAGATTTTGCCAGAGAATAAGAACAGAACATTAATTATTTTTTCTATAAGATTAAGCATGTTTTCCTAGAAATAATAACATACAACTGTAGGATGAAATCCAGCCAATAGAAAGTGTCTTGAGTGAGTTTCAGAACATGACTTTATATCTGAATATATTACACAGTGGCTACTTGTTTGCCATGCTTCTGCAATAATGCAAAACAAAAGGACAAGTACTCACATGAGAGTATATGATATACTGTCTGATTTGCTGGCAGGTTTTTCCACGAGTTTCCCAGGAATCTGAGTGATTTGTTACTATAAGGCATTTTTTTCTGGTGGTGAATGCTGCCTCTCAGTAGCAGGTTACCAAATCAAGCGTGAAAGAGGACTCATTCCTCTCATTTCTCCATGGTCACACAGCGTTCTCAGCAGGGGAAATAAATACTTACTGCATGGTTGCATGAGTGAGGTTGTTCTAATGTGGGTGTGAAGTACGTCCGGGAAGCAGGGATTTGAAGGCAGGGTCCACCCAGCAGTACAGCCAGTTGAAGAAGCAGAATTTCCACCTCAGTTTCCAGTGCAACTATTGCAGTTTTTTTGTAGGAAACAAATTTGGCAAATGGAAACCTAAATGACTGGTCCTTCACCTATTTCTGACACAGAAATAGTCATGATGGGAATAAAAACATAACAAGAGAAATGTGCTCGAGATATCATTGGAAACATCATTCGAATGTGGAATAAAGTAACTCCGTGCTGAATATTAATATAAAATTGGTCACTGCCTGTTAATGAGACCTGTTTTATTATGCAATTGCTTTCCAAGGGAAGCAAAAGAAGAGTTTCAGACTTTCACCAATGACCCAGTGGAAGCAATAGGAAACAAATTGCTACTACCAACGCTGCTTAAGAGGTAAACAGATTCACTTCATATTTTTAATGAAAAATGCCTGTGCTTGGAATTCACAGCATGACAGCTCACAACAGATATTCGTAAGACAAATTCTGCCCAACCAAACTGGGGAAGAAGCAGCCACTTTCTGCCCTGAAGTAACAAACAGGAAGTTAAATCACACAGAATCACACAGAATCACAAGGTTGGAAAGGACCCATTGGATCATCGAGTCCAACCATTCCTAACACTCCCTAAACCATGTCCCTCAGCAACTCATCCACCTGTTCCTTAAACACCTCCAGGGAAGGCGACTCAACCACCTCCCTGGGCAGCCTGTTCCAGTGCCCAATGAGGTTCTTGATCTCTCAAAGAAAAAGATCTCAAACCTAGAGCTCTCATTTTTCAATAAAATGCCTTCATTTCCCAGACTGTAATTAATATTAGGAGGCAATTGTCCTTCTAGTGCAGCCAGGACATTCACAGACAGAAATATCAAGTTTAGGTCTGGGAAGAGGAGAAGAAAAATGAAACAGCATGCTCTTATTGTGATTAGAAGACCGGGAGAAAACTGGTGTTGTGGTAGAGCATGGGGCACGACTTAGTAGCATCCTCTGTTGTTGATTATCCAGGACCCTCCAAGTTGTTTAAAATTTCTGCTTTTCCCCAGTCAGACTGTGCTTGTTTTCAGCCTTGGGAAACAGTGTCTGCCTGCAGGGAAATATTGGTTATTCTCGTGCATCCTGATGGTATAACTTAGCTTTCTGTGTTGCCAGGTGGGAGCACAAGCTGGAGTAACTTAAATTGTCAGTAGGAGCCCCTAGAAACTGAACTTGCTACTTTTCATTGGCAAAAAAGAGCACAACAGCGGGACTACAAGACTCCTGGGTGGCTCCCTTCTTTGTTTGTTTTCCTTTCTTTGTGATGCCTTAGTTTAATGTGTTTGTGTTCTGCTGCTTCTCAGTATTTACACTACGGTATATGGGCCTGTAGCATGTTTGGCCTAGATTCAGAAAATGAAAATGAACTCTTCATTCGCCAAACGCAAGTAGTCCCTCCATGTTCTTTGCCTGGTCTAACACTCGAGCACCCCTATTAACTGCTCAGCATCCCCAAATTATCATACAAAACTTCTCCACCTTTATTACTGCTTCAGTTCTCATTTCTCATTATGTATTGTTCTGCATATTGGTGTCTATTTGCAACATAAAGCCAGATAAATAAATATACATATGGAAGAAGAATTATATGAAAGTATTAGATAATATAAATCTCTTGGAGACTAAAAGGCTAACAAAAATTGCTAGGTAGCAGTAATAGACATACAGAAAACAAAGGGGAAAAATGTTGGCCAAGCAAATTCACCAACAGCAGTCAGTTACTTAAAAATTACAGCAGTTCATTCTTTTGTTATCCCCATTTCATGTGGAATTCATAGAGAACGCACAGGTCCTTTGGACAATTGACATTCAGAAAATAACACAGACCTTTTCAATCAATTAACTGTAAACATTAACATGTTCAGTGAGGAAGTCAAGGCCTGTAAGAGTCATTAAATCTCTTACATCCTTTGGGCTTTCTTCAGTGCCAATGAGTTTGTTTCTAGCTTGTGCAGCCCCATTCAGCAATTCCTTCTATCCCGGCACAGTCCTGTGCAACAGTACTCACCTCTAGTTCTTCAGACATTTTTCAGCATACTGTGGGGAACATCCACCATAATATCACTTTCTCCTTATCCTGCCAAGTGATCAACATAATAACAACTTGTAAGTACTAATGCTGAGGATTTTTTTTTTTCCAAGGCCAGGATAGGATGGGATAGGATAGGATAGGATAGGATAGGATAGGACAGGATAGGATAGGATAACACAGGACTGTTTCAGTTATAAGGGACCAGAGATCGTCTAGTCTAACTGCCTGAATTCAGGGCTAACCAAGATAAAGCATGTTATTAAGCACATTATCCAAATGCCTCTTAAACACTGACAAGCATGGGACACCAACCACTTTTCTAGGAAGCCTATTCCAGTGTTTAACCACCCTCCCAGCTGAGAAATGCTTGCTAATGTAGGGTATAAACCACCCATGGTGCAGCACCTCCCCCTTCATTTCCTCTTCTCAGGAAGATGTAGAAAGCATCTGGATGTCAGATAAAGGCAATGGATACCTTTTTGCTAAGAATAATGTACTAGACTGTCCAAATGTTGATACACTGGATTGCAGTCACATTTGGCATCATGATGTTTCTTTACTTCTTCTGGACTCTCTCGCACAGAAGATGTGGACCTCAAGCTGACTGTAGACCTTTTCAGAATCATCCAAGCCCATTTTTCTCTGCTGGCTGTTTTATTTTTTTATTTATTTCGTATCTATTCATTTTTCATATAGCAATCACATCATAGATTGTATCTCTGCAGTCTTCTATGTATATATCACTCAAGTTCAGCAATGGCCAAAAACCTCATTTCCTCAAATGTTTGTTCTGCAAAAGAAGTGTTTGCACTCTCTCTCTATAATAAGTCAGTGCTTAGAGAGGCTCTGTGCTGCATAGGATAGTCTTTTGGGGTACATGGCAATAAGTTCTAGTGCCAAATTGGTGTATTGGGAATAACGATGTGATATAGATTTAGTCTCCTAAACCCAAGCAATAAAGTTTGTTACGGTGAATGTCCTCCAGCCTGGTCTTGCACTAGTAAAAGTTTAAGCATATTCATAGTTTTATTAGAATCTTGTGTTAGCTTCAGATGAGGACATTTGGTTGCCTTGAGGGCTAACTGGAGGGAGAAGATGAGAGGAAGTGGATATGGTTGCAATATGATGTTTAGATGTGGTAAACTGAGCCTATTTCACTCCAAAGTCTTAAAGGAATACAGGCGTGTGTTTTTGGGTTGGCAGAACTATTTCATGGAGATAATACTCTCACTCTGGAGATTTCCTGGGTAACTTACACAGCCTGAATATGGTTAAGTAAACAAAGCGTTATTGTTTAGTTAAATGACAATGAAACCCATACTTCAAGGTAAACGATTCAACATGATCCACCAAGGACTGATATTTGCTGGAAAATAACTGCCAGGGTTAATCCATAGACCAAAGAATAATGTAACGCAGGCAAGCCTTGTTATATATCGCTTGGATGAGCATTGGGATATTGTGTATTTCATCACCTTAAGTAGTTCCTTCAGCAAGCAAGTATTTGAAAGCAAAGCCAAAATCCTTGAACACAGGGGCTAAGGGGAAGGCATTAGGTACATATTGTCCTTACAGCCACTGGATTTTGCTCACAAATTAGAATTGCCTTTGAAAATGAAATTCCTTTGTTTTTGGCATGTTCTCATGTTCATTGGAGAAGGTTTTCCTCCTTTGGCATACTGCTTTTTCTGTTACATATCCTTATTTCATCAGTTATAAACAGTGAATGTGATTCCAATCTTTTTCTCCCTTGTTTGTTGGACCACTGAATCAGGGTAAATGAAGGCACATGGCCAACCATATGGTAACAATAATACCAGTGCTGCAGTAGAGGAAGATCAAGAGTTGCATATACATAAGGTAATATGGAATATATTTATACAATTTTGAAGAATATCACTAGTCTGTTTTCTTCAGTAATATTTGTGTTCTTTGGAATGACAGAATGAGGTCAAATCCAAGATGCATTACATTGAAACTACCAGTCAAAGAGAACTTGTCCCTTTCATCTGTTCTAAATTTTGATCTTGCGTATAACTTTGTGGAAATTATAGTATATCAAGCTCTATTGATATTTGCCTGGGAAAAGCACAATTTTCTTTTCTGAAAATTGATGTAATTAAAAAAATGCCTAGTGTTTCCAACAGTACAACTAGAATTTCTGTCCTGCAACACTTTCTATTGTTTTCAGTATATCACATTTATTGGACCCATTTCTGATGTCAAATAGGATAACTGAAGTTCCCAGAAAAATGTTGGTGCAAATATATAAACCTGGTTATAATTATTAATTAAGATTATCAGCTAAGTAGTAAAATGTTGTTCATGAAAAATCAGGCAAAAATAACTTCTTATTATTTAAACAAATTGTAATATTAGTCACGAGCAGCTCTGAAAGCCCCTCAGATATACTTAAACAACAATATTAGTTTTGTTTTGAGGTGCTTAACTTGAAATTGGTTTGCCACTTTTCAGTCATGAGAATAGGAGAGTAGGAAAGTTGGCCAAAATTAGACCAAAATTAGGTAGGATTTCAATATTTGATATACATTTTTAATGAAGTGGAAGATCTGGAGCTTTCATGAGAAATGGGGGAAACATCCTTTGAAACTGTACAAATATCAGTAAAGAAGGAAGAGGCTAATTCTTTTCATATATTCCATAAGTCTCTTTTAGATGCTAAACTAAGGTTGAGTGTTTAAATTCAAGAAATGCGGAGACTCATAAGTTTACATTCACAAACTGAAAACAAGTATTTCAATGTCAGCCAGTATTTTTCACTTTCCCTCGCTGTTATAACTGTTATCTACAGCTTGTTTATGTATCATTTACCAGCTCTATTACTTATTAAGTTTTGACATTCTTCTGCAGATATTTTTTTCTAAGTCTGAAGCCACTGTAGACTTCCACTTGGTCTACACTTGTTTCTGTTAGTGAAGAACTGCTACTAAAATATCATTCCCATGTAATTAAAAAGGATGAAGAAATATTACCGGATCAATTCTTAAGAAATCAGATTTCAATTTATAGGACGGGGACACAATTAACTACAGTTTAATGTGCTGGTTTGGCAAGGCAGTTGAGCTGCCATAACTGACTACATGGGTGTTCTTAGCACACCTAAACTGTAAGCTAAAATGTGCTGTTTTAAGTTAACACATTTATTCTCCCATTAAGGAATGTGGACAGACGCACAGTGCAGCTGAAGGACTTTGTTAAATCTCTGCTAGTTTTAAACTGAGCAAAGTTCTTTGGTGGGAGGAGTTAGCTTCAAGAAGAGATTTGATACTCTTCAAAAGGTTGAAGACACCTTTTGTCTTTGAACCTGATGCTGAGACTTAGAAGTCACAGTACAAGTGAGAGTAGGAAGACTTCCTAGCTAAGTGAGGGACTAAAAAACAGAGGAAAAATAGCAGAGGAAGATTAAGATAACAGGAATGGAGAGGCTGATCTTCCCTTTCAAATACATTTTACTCTGTCGTCAGAGGTAGACAATAAGTAGATCTTTCCCTTTTTATACTACCAAATTACAGCATGTTTTACACAGCTTTTTTTCTTCCATAGTGAATAGTCTTGCAGGATGGAAAGAAGTTCATTCATAGTGTTTTGTTTCTCCATAATCCCAAGTTATATGAAAATGCTACTGGTGGACTTACACAGGAATACACCTCCTGGGCTCAGGCCTATATCTATCTGCTGTTTTGAAGAAAATTGGCGTTGCAACCTGTATAACAAATTGGTTCAGGAAACATCCATGGAACAGAAGGCTTCAAAAAATTTTGTGGTGTGTCTACTGCATATTGTGACATATACACTATGGAACTATCTCTCAAATTGCCTGAGGCAGGGACACTGTTTTCCACATCAGAGCCAACAGCAAGGCCTCTTTGTGGGCTGATTTCAGAGTCAGACTGAAGCTCTAGTGGCTCCTCTGTAAAAAACAGATGTCAAAGTTCTGCTGTTCTGTATAAAAGGGGATGCCAAAGTTTTCACTATATGTTCTGGAGCCATCAGACCCAATGCCAGTCTCAAATGCTGCACAAACAGTGACACCAGTGGGCACAAGCAGGTTTCCATTGCTATGACCTTCTCTGAAGTAAGAAGTGCACCCTGAAGTTTTCAACCAGCTAAAGAGCTCATCTTTTATTTAGAATTAAAAATATTCCTTGTTTTGTTTGTCTCCTGTTACAGGAGGGGCTCAGTGACCATTAAAGGCAGGAGGAAATACACGGGGTTCTCCTGGTCTATGCAGGCATCACCAACACTTTCTTTACAGTAGCTGACAATCTCTGGAAAGAGGGCACTCAAGCAGTAGCTGATTTACCCTCTCCAGTTCCCAGACAGTGCATAGAATGACTGACTGTTCAGTATCCCTCAACAGCAGAAGTTGCGTGATTCCGTTGTACAAAATCCACAGCTGTTAACAGCATTGTACGCAGTGCAAAATAGCATCAAATTGCATGGGTCAGTGATGAAAGACGGAATACTAGAGCCGTTCTGTGATTCAGACTCCTGAAATGGGCCCAATCTGTCTTTCCAAGCTGGAACAGTTTCAGGATGAGGTTAGCAAGTCTGAAGCAGGAAACTCTTTAACTTCAGGAGAACCCTGTCAAACCTTGTTAGAAAGTAATAGATGACCATTGAAGTTACTTCCGTTTGTTTGAACAGTCTCCAGTTTGCTGAAACTGGTGAGGTGAATCCTTGCCCTTCTGGGAAAAAATATTGCACAATTTCAGTGCTTTATTTATTCAAAGCATTCTCAGATATTTAATAATCTTAAAAATGCTAATAGAGAGTAGATAAGTAATGCCACTTTCACAAATGTGGATGGAGAACAGAGGCTGAGCACAGTTTATTCTTGGTATGTGCTATTAAAGAGAAGTTTCAAGAGCTAAAGGAACTCTGTGTGTACCTCCAGCCCTAGATATATGTAATGTGAGTGAACTACTGTTATCTCACTAATGTGTGAAAAATTCTAGGCTAAATCTTTCAGCATTTGGGTTGACTGATTCAAACCACAGTGGCTGGGAGAACAGTTTAACATTAACTCTACAATATAGGACCTAGTATCCCGTAGGCTGCACTGAGTAGTCGTTGGCTAGAACACGTAAAACATGACTATGAAATGAAAACTTTCACGTTAAATTCTTGTAATGCTGGCTCATGCAGGAATCATCACTCACTGCTGTCAGAAAAAAGGGACAGGCGTAAGAAAGTGACGAATCAAGGAGGGGATTTTCCATTCCCTCCCTAGAAGACTGCTCTGGATTCTGTGGGAGCCGTTCTCACCACTTACACATCACAGCTGCTCAGTGCTGCCAGGAAACCACAGAAAGGCAGCAGAGTCATGCAAAACTTTTTTTAGTGTGATCATAGTGTCTGTCTTTTAATGACCAAGTGAAGAAGAAATTGTTCCAAACCATCGGAACTGCTTTCGTATTGCTCAATGGGAGGCTTATAGCATCTGACCCTTGGAGAATCCGTACATACTCAGCAGTTGCATCTTACGTAGAATTTGTCTTATGCAATGAAGTTTTCAGACAGAACGTTCTTTTCTTGTTACTTGCAACTATTTTTTTTTTTATCTGAAATGGAAAAAGAGGCCAGAAATCTAGCTTTCTTCCATCTGTTTTATAAAATTATGGCTTTTTCTGTATTGCAATCAATTATATTATTTATCAGAGGCTGAAGAACAGGGTGAGAGAGTTAGGCTTGTTTAGCCTAGAGAATAGAAGGCTCCAGGGAGACCTTATAGCAGCCTTCCAGTGCTTAAAAGGGTCCTAAAGGAAAGATGGAGAAAGTCTCTTTATCAGAGAGTGCAATGATAGGATGAGGGGTAACGGTTTTAAGCTGAAAGAGGATAGATTTAGATTAGATATTATGAAGAGATTTTTTACCTGGGAACCGGTTGCGCAGAGAAGTTGTGGGTGCCCCATCCCCGAAGGTGTTCAAGGTGGGACTGGATGGGTCTTTGAGCAACCTGGGTTGGAACTAGATGACCTTTAAGGTCTCTTCCAACCCAAATCATTCTGTGATTAAGTAATGACATTTTTTCAAAGCATTTCCAATCTCTCATTCCTAGCAAGTAACTTACATACCTTTGTGCAAAATAAGGTCTTCTATGGATATGTTGCATGACAAAGGGTTGATGTGTTGATCTGCTGGAGGGTAGGGAGGCTCTTCAAAGGGATCTGAACCGGATGGACCACTGGTGTAAGACCAATGGCATGAGGTTTAACAAGGTCGAATGCCGGGTCCTGCACTTGGGGAACAACAGCCCTATGTAGTGCTACAGACTAGGGAAAGAGAGCCTAGAAAGCTGCCTGGAGGGGAAGGACCTGTGGGTGTTGGTTGACAGCCAACTGAACATGAGCCAGCAGTGTGCCCAGGTGGCCAAGAAGGCCAGTGGCATCTTGGCTTGTATCAGAAATGGTGTGACCAGCAGGTCCAGGGAGGTTATTCTCCCTCTGTACTCAGCACTGGTGAGACCGCACCTTGAGTACTGTGTTCAGTTCTGGGCCCCTCACCACAAGAAGGATGTTGAGGCTCTGGAGCGTGTCCAGAGAAGAGCAACGAAGCTGGTGAGGGGGCTGGAGAACAAGTCCTAGGAGGAGCGGCTGAGGGAACTGGGATTGTTTAGACTAGAAAAGAGGAGGCTGAGGGGAGACCATATTGCTCGGTACAACTACCTGAAAGAAGGTTATAGAGAGAAGGGAGCTGGTCTCTTCTCCCAAGTGTCAGGGGACAGGACAAGAGGGAATGGCCTCAAGCTCCACCAGGGGAGGTTCAGGCAGGAAATCAGAAAATTTTTTTTTCACAGAAAGGATCATTGGGCACTGGCAGAGGCTGCCCAGGGAGGTGAGTCACCATACCTAGAGATGTTTAAGGAATGGGTAGAGGAGGTGCTCAGAGGCATGGTTTAATAGTTGATAGGAATGGTTGGACTCGATGATCCAAGAGGTCTTTTCCAACCTAGTGAATTCCAGAACGCATCCTTTCAACTAACATTTGGCTTACTGGATTTTGTTGTGTAGCTATATTAAGCTTCCCTTTAATGCTTTTTATCTTCCTATTTGTAACTTCCAGCCTGTTTCTTCACTTTTTGCTGTAGTATCATTTGGGAGTTGTATCAAGACCAAGCCAACCTGATTTATGGCCAAGCAAAAATTTACTTCATTACAAAGTGTCATGAATCATGACAGTAATTCTTTTGCTGCTTTGTGCTTAACTTGCTTGCACTTACTGGTTACATTTAGACAACTTCTGTCAGCCTTCATGGTTCCTGTAACAGGGAGGTTTGGCTGGTGGGTCTCTGTTGCCTGCTGCCGTGACTCCAGACTCTTTGCTGTTGGCTATGTCACTCTCAGTTTCCTCTTTGGTGACATAAAAAACAGTCTCCATAAAGGGCAGAAGGAATGACAAAACCTTGTTTTTTCTAAGCAGAAAACAACATTCCAGATCTGACCTCGGCAAAGCCACTCTGTGTGGCGCTTTACTAGTTGTCCCTTAAAAACTGGATTGTATCCAGGCTCTGGTGTGATACTAATCACTACAGCTTTTGACTAAGAATGAGCTATTAATCTTTAAACACCAGCAAAACTGATTAGGCTTGATTTTTTTGGCACCATTGTGATATCTCCAAACAGAAAAATGTTTTTGCAGAACAGGTTCAGTACATCTGATACTTTCTTGCATGCAACACATATCACACACAGGTTTATTGATTCAGGAAGTGAGTTTCCCAGTTTTATTCTTTAAAAAATTGAAGTGAGGCCAGATCTTCAAGTGATAGAAATCGGCATAACACCATTGTCCTGAGCCATGTTTTCAATAGTTCTAGATATAGCTCTTGGATTTTAATCCTGGAAGCTAGTGGTAGAAAAGGTTTATCACGTCATGTCGTCTATGGTCCTTGTTAGTGAAAAATTATTCCCTTGTGTAAAGAAATAAGAAGCAGCTCTACTTTATTTTCAATGTTTCTCTAGCACAAATAGTGTTTTTACCACTCTCTCTTGGGAGTCTGCTCCACTCAGGTAGGGATTTTCCTGATGTTAACTCTACACTTTTATTCCAGATACAGATCCACAATTTCTGTGTCTATGTATTATTTCTCCTTTGTCTTTGGACATGTCTTTGTCTCTACATTCTTCAGATGTCTGTAGATCTTTGTCATGATCCAGCTTTTTGTGGTTTAGGTACCTGCAAATTCTTCAAAAATCAATTAACTTTAAAGCCATAATTGTTCTTATATGTCTTTTAAGAAACTGTGTTTTGTCTGCCAGAAATTGCTTGCTCTCTGGCACTGAGTGCAATATACAGGTGCGGATGAGCAGACTGGAGCAGAGACAGATTTCGTAGGGGAAGAGGAGGAAAGGTGATGCAGACTTCCACGTGTGTGGAGGTGCTTGGCTGAGTGGAGGGTGTTGTGTTGAGTGGAGAATTTCTACATAGTAGCACTCAGTGGTCCTTTTTTATCTCCAGAACAGACAGATGCAGAGCAGGGGAGGTGTCTTTCAGGTCTTAAATATTAAGTTTAAAGCAATAAATCAAATCCTGCCCAAGACTGCAGCCTCACAGAGGTCAGTTGCAATGATCTTGTCAAGGAAGGTCAACCGATCATTATCCTGTATCTGGGATTTTCAGTCTTCCCTATTTTCCAGTGAAGACTACAGCTCAAGTCAATGTATCCCTAGCAACAAGCAGATTTATACCAATCATTATATTTCACAGACCTTATAATAGTAGTCCAGGGACTTTCAGATGCACCTGGAATAGAAGCAGAAAACTAGTGTGGCCTATATCACCGTACAGCTATCTTGCATGGTAGTACGTGGACTTGTTGCCTTTTGGGTATGCCACAAAATACAGTAGGGAGCAGCTTCTTCTTGTGCAAGTCAGCAGGGAACACTTTTAGTAAAATCGATAAAGACAGTCACCAACCTGAAGTTTATATAGCACTAAAGAAGTGGTTGCAGATCTGGGTAAAGATAGCATTACTATTTTTAAAATAGCTTCCTCAGGTAGCTCTCAATTACCTTCCTGCTGGAGGTGACTTAGCCTGTGTGCAACCTTATGATGCCACAAAATTACCGGTATCATAATTTGCTAGTCCTCTTTTGATATAGACAAAATTTTCCTTAAAAATATTCGATGCTGTCTTTTCCCAGGTCCAAGAATTTGGATGGCACAGGAGTGTCTCCCTTTGGTTTTGTTTGCTGCTGCGAGGGTCAACCACCACTTCCATAACAGAGTTGTCTTCTCCTTCTCCTTCTCTTCCTCTGCTTATGCTCTTGTGCCCATTTCTACAAACACAATCTGGTAGACACAGTCCTGCCTGAAGTCAGCAATAAGAATGGCTTTTCTCTTTCCACTGAAAAAAAAATGCAGAAAAAAAATCAGAAGTCTACAGAAAAGCAAAATAATAGAACAAAGTAGTTTCACAATTCCCAAGTGGTGGCTAGACCTCTGAACATAAATGGCCAAGGGGTTCTCTGCTACATTTAGTGCCCAAAGGTTCTTTAAGTGGATGCTGAGACTCTCTAAAATGCAAAAGAGGAGAAAGACTGACAAGAAGAGTGAAAATGTCACAGTACCCCCGTTGCAATGCCACATGTGACCACTTTTGAATGGAAGAGTTCATGGACACCCAAAGCATGAAGAGAGCTGGTTGATCAAAAGCAGATTTAAAGAACTTTATCCCAAAGTGAGATATCTGATCTTCTCATTAGGAACTGATGAGAGAGAGAACGGGATTTATGGTCTTTCTTTCATGAGGTAAAAGGGAAAATGCATCCCTTTACAGCAATTAGATGTTACCTTCCTAGAAATATCTTTTCTTTCAAGCCTAGAAGAGTGTTTTGCCCTTTCTTATGATGAAAAATGTGCTATTATTATATTCCTTCAATACTGATGAGACCTCATAGATGAGATACATAAATATCACCTGTTGTTTTATACTATCTAAATGTAGCTGCTGTGACATTATAGCTATAGAAATACTGGCATCTGAAGGATTTCTGTGAGGCATGGTTAACTACTGGCATCTTCACATCCTACCAAAGTATGCAGAAGTGCCTCTGTGCCCCTTGGAGGTCTGCCCAAATCACAAAGAGTGGCAATTCTGAACGTGAAAGCTCCTTGTTGCAGAATTATTGCAAAATTAGCAGTGCCATTAGAACTTTTGATTGCCACAGCAGAGCCCAATTTGACACCTGACTTCAATACTTCTGGAACCACTTTATGAGGCACTTGTCAGACTCAAGGTGATGTTTAATATCTCTTGGTTAAAGATGTCAAGAATGAAACATAGAGACAGAAACAACTCCACTGTGGTTTTTTTGGTGTGGCCACAACCTCAGAAAATACAGTGATAATGAAATGAATGACACAGCCATTCCACAGGAATGTCCTGAAAGTTACTTGCATAAAAACACAGTGGCATTGTATACTCTATACCTTACATATCTTTATCAACTTAGATAATAAATGATTTTGTCTGGTGTATGAGAAAACAATATGGATTTATTCTAAATAAATTGGTGGACCTGAGGATCTGTAGATCATCTAAAAACTGAAACAAATGTGCCATAAAATTAGAGAAGCACTTTTCTATATTCTGTCTTTGATCAGTCATATTGGGTCAATTTGACATTATACGTTTTGTCACAAATTGTTGATGTTATTTCCACATTGATTTGGCTGGAGGTAGACCCAGAAAATGTGAAATTACTTGTAAACCCATTACTAGTTAGAAGGTTGGGAAAGGTCATGAATGACAGGGGAAAAAAAAGGCTTGTTGTAGCGTCCAAACCATAAATATGGAACATCTCAACTGACACCCATAATATGCAGTTAGAAAGAAGGGAAGAGAGTATGATGGGGCTAAAGAGAAAAAAAAGCAGCTTTATTCATTTTACAATGATTCCTGAATGTGTATCTCTTTCATTTTCAAAGAAAAGAAAATAATACTACAAGACTGTAGTTAGATCTTTGTTTTATACTTATCCAAGCTTATATAAACAATATAATCCCACATTTTTTATATGTATGCCTCTTTTTGGATACATTCACAGATGTAATATTTTAAGTCATTATATATTATTTGGTTCTTTGTTTCCAGGGCACTCCGACTCAACACATAGCCTGAAATGTTTGTTTTGTTTGACTCCAGTCTCCACATTCACTTTGTCACTGTTACAACTCTGATAAAAAAGACAATAGTTCAATTTATTTAATGAGACTAGGTGGTCTTTCCAATCAGACATAATCCTGTGGCCTAGAAATGTCCTCATTCCAAAGAAGTCTTTCTGTACTGACTAGTAATTCCCTGGCTGGTAAAATGAACCACAGTCCTCATTGTCATGAGATATGCAGAGCAAAAGCCACCAAATACTGCATTTGAAAGTGGGAGAGGCACTACAGTATTTTCTAGATGCTGGAAAAGTTGCAAATGTGTAATTTAGCTGATGGCAATGATGTGATGCATTTGGGCACGTACACAGTCTTATGGCAATTTCATAAATGTTATGATCTAATGTCTTGTTAAAAAGTGAAGTGATGGTGCCCATCCTTTTAAATATGGAGATTCGAGATAAAATGTTTTATTAAAATGGAAGAGATGGTACTCATCCCTTGTATTGGTATGGAGATTTGAGATCCACAGCCTGGATCCTTGTAATGCCAGGGCTCTGTGAAGAGCAGACAATGCTCTGCAGTATGGATGCAATTAGAAAGATCCCAGAGAGCTGATAGATACTTCAGCCTCTTCTTATGTAGACCTTGATTCTCTTTTCTAATAATTCCTCTAGCACTGGGGACGTCAAAGCAGCACTTTTATTCTATAATAATTGTGTAAGACCTTATCTGGATGCAGAACTCTCCTGTAAAATACTAACCCAACTATTTGGCACTGCAACTATGCTGGTCAATGTTATTATTTGGTTCCACGACTTGGTCACTTTGAATCCAGTAGTAACCAAGGGGCAGATCCTTAATCTGAGGTCAGTGTACTTCCAGAACCAAATATACTTAAAAATACAGTTGGAAGAGAAAAAAAATAATCAAAACATGAGGAAGTAAGTGTTTCTTATGATTCTTTAAAACATACATAAAGACTAAGTTGTGGCTTTTCTGTAAATGAATCTGAAACTGATTGGAGAAAAGAACCTTTCACATAAATGCAGAAGGTCTTCAGTCTAAAATAAGAACTTTAAGTATTTTGTCAGTAACAAAATGTTGTTTTTATAAGTTGTTTTTTGCCATTTTCTTAATTGCATCCCAGTGCTTGATATTCCAGATAAGGAGAGGACTCAACTGGAAGCAGAAATCAAAGCTCTCCTAAACAGCTCTGACAATTTGTCCGGCATTCATCATTCACATCTACACACAAATTTTAAAAAAACTTGAATATCTAAAGACATTTTGTTTAGTAAACCCCTAGATTAAAGGCTGCAGTACTACTCCAGGCTACAGCCTATTGGCTGTTTCCAGCAGGCATCATGCCATAAAGTTAAAAATGTTATAGAGTCATACTACATTATCATGGTGATGTTGCAACAAGATTTCCGGACTATTTTTCTGGCAGCAATGGAACTAGTATGAGCTGTTCATAGAAAATCCAACACTCAAAGCTATCCTTGTGGCTATGTACAAACCCCACTCTGTTCTTGTAAACCTAACCGAGACTTAAATAATCATAGTGGTCTGGCATTTGGCATGTCGCATACACACTGTGCCACTGTCACAAGCACGTCTCGGCAATCTTAGCAGTTTTTCTGTGCTTTAGGCACAGAGGTGACTTGGAGAACCACAGCTCTGAGGATAAAACCACTGAAAAACACTTCTGTGTTTTACAAATACATGGTCCATCTCAAGTGTAATTCCTTTGGAGTCCTGTCGACTGGTCCAGTCCACAGGGATGGAGTTGGTTTGCGACTCTGCGTGGGTAAGGACAGTAGAATATGACAGTCTCATGAATGAATTTCTGCTCTGTATTTGTAAGACTCCTCCAACTATTCACCTGAGCATCCTGTTATTTCATAGCCATTAGTGAGCATGATTTTTCTAAGAGCTGTGAAATCAGGGAAGAAGTGCTAGCCATGACTCACACATTGGGGACTGGGACATTATTTTACACTGAGTATATGTAACTGAGATATGAAGCCATCTGTGTCTTGACCACAGGAATATTCTTTTAGATATTCAGAAATATAAATAAGTAATGCCTACATTCAGGAATCTAATTAAAGTGCTCAGGTTTTTCTGGCTTCGTCTTTTTTTTTTTTTAATTAGCACCATTAATTATCTCATTGTAGCTATCTCCTTCCACCATTTCTCTCTGCTGCTCGTCTCATAAGAGAAATAATAAAATGGCTATTTTCTGTACGCTGCAGAACATTTTTCAGGTGAAACAGGTCCAAATCATCAATAACGTCAATGGTGATTTAGCAGAGCACTATATTATACCCTTTAATGGTTTATGGTTTAATAGGTTTGTGAAAGGCAGGTCCTGCTTGACTAACATGATCTCCTTCTATGACAAAGTGACCCTTCTAGTGCATGAGGGAAAGCCTGTAGATTTTGTCCACCTAGACTTCAGTAAAGCCCTTGACAGTGTTTCCAGCAACATTCTCCTGGAGAAACTGGCTGTTCATGGCTCAGATAGGTGCACTCTTTTCCACGTGAAAAACTGGCTAGATGGCCAGATGCAAAAAATTGTGGTGGGTGGAGCTAAATCCAGCTGGCAGCAGGTCACAAGTGGTGTTCCTGAGGGCTCAGTGCTGTTTATCTTTGTCAATGATCTGGATGAGGGCATTGAGTGCACCCCAGATAAGCTTGCAGAGGACACCAAGCTGGGTGGGAGTGTTGATCTGCTTCAAGGTAAAAGGCTCTAGAGAGGGATCTGGGGAGGCTGGATCAATGGGCTGAGGCTAATTGCATGAGGCTCAACAGCCTAAGTGTCAGTTCAGCACTTGGGTCAAAACAACTCGTGTGACTTTGCAGGTTTGGGGACAAAATGCTGGAAAGATGCCTGGTGGAAAAGGACCAATGGATACTGGTTGACTGCTGGCTGAATAAGAGTCTGCAGTGTGCCCAGGTGGCCAAAAAGGCCAATAGCATCTTGGCTTGTATCAGAAACAGTATGGCTGGCAGGACTAGAGAGGTAATTACCTTCCTGTACTTGGTGCCAGTGAGGCCACATCTTGAATACTGCATCCGGTTTCGGGATTCTCACTACAAGAAAGATATTGAGCTGCTGAAGTGTGTCCAGAGAAAGGCAGTGAAGCTGGTGAAAGGTCTAGAGCACAAATCTTATGAGAACCGACTGAAGGAACTCTGGTTGTTTAGTCTGGAGAAGAGGAGGCTGAGGATAGACCTTATTTCTCTCTGCAACTATCTGACAGGAGGTTGTAGTGAGGTGAGTGCTGGTCTCTTCTCCCAAGTAACAAGCAATAGGATGAGAGGAAATGGCCTCAAATTACACCAGGGAAGGTTTAGACAGAATATTAGGAAAAAAATCACTTCACTAAAAGGGTGGTCAAGCACTGGAACAGGCTCCCCAGGGAAGCAGTGGAGTCATCATTCATGGGGGTGTTTAAAAGCGATGTAGATGTGGTTCTCAAGGACATGGTTTAGTGGTGAAATTGGTAGTGTTAGGTTTATAGTTGGACTCAATGTTTTCAAAGATCTTTTCCAACCTAAACTGTCCTATAATTCTGTGATTCTATAATATAGAAACAATTAGTTGCCTCCTCCTCTAGGAAAATGTCTTTAGAAAGACATTATGTTTCTTTATGAGAAAACACTTTAAGGTGAACCTTACCTTGTATATAACAATCCTTTTTCAAAAGTTTTTGATACTGTATATACAGCCATAGAATATTCACTCTGTCGTAGTGTATACATATCATAATAAATGAATTTATTTATTATCCTGTGGGTAAGGAATTGGTTGGATGGTCATATACAGAGAGTAGTGGTCAATGGCTTGGTGGATGGAGATCCGTGACAACTAGTGTCCCTCAGGGGTCTGTACTGGGACCGGTGCTATTTAATATCTTCATCGATGATACAGACAGGGAGATAAGTGCACCCTCAGGAAGTTTGCAAATGACACCAAGCTGAGTGGTGTAGTTGCCACACTGGAAGAATGGGATGTCATCCAGAAGGACAAGCTGGAGAAGTGGGCCTGTGTGAGCCTCATGAGGTTCAAGAAGGCCAAGTGCAGGATACTACATCTGGGTTGGGGCAATCTGTGGTTTCAATACAGAATGGGGGATGATGTGTTTGAGTGCAGCCCTGCAGAGAAGGACTTGGGGGTGCTGTTTGGTGAGAAGCTTGACATGAGCTGGCAATGCGTGCTTGCAGCCCAGAAGGGCAACCATATGCTGGACTTCATCAAAAGAAGCATGGCCAGCAGGTCGAGGGAAATGATTCTGCTGCTCTATTCCTCTCTTGTGAGACCTCATCTGGAATACCATGTCCAGTTCTGGAATCCTCAGCATAAGAAGGATATGGAGCCATTGGAACAGGTCCAGAGGAGGGCTACAAAGATGATCAGAGAGCTGGAACACCTCTGCTATGAGGACAGGCTGAAAGAGTTGGGCTTGTTCAGCCTGGAGAAGAGAAGGGTCAGGGGAGACCTTATAGGGACCTTCCAGCACCTGAAGGGGGCCTACAGGTGCTACAGAGGGACTTTTTACAAATGCTTGCAGTGCTAGGTCTAGGGGCAATGGCTATAAATTGGAGAGGGGAAGATTTAGACTGGACATTAGGAGAAAATTCTTCACAATGAGGGTGGTGAGGCACTGGAAGAGTTTGCCCAGGGAAATTGTGGATGCCCCCTCCCTGGGAGTGTTCAGAGCCAGGTTGGATGTGGCCTTGAGCAGCCTGATGTGTCCCTGCCCATGGCAGGGGAAGGGGCATTACATAATCTTTAAGGTCCCTTCCAACTGAAACCTTTCTATGATTCTGTGAAAGAAAAATCCTGGGATACTTAAAAATTACAAGGTCAGATTCTTTCAGAAAGTGAAAATATTGTGATTGAAAAAAAATTAAAGAAGAAAATATTTAGTGGGATGTTCCTGCTCCCTTTTAGAATTTAGTGGAAGTTAGCAGAATAGATCTGTTTCATGCACCAAGAAAGTACTGCAAATAGTAATAAAAGAGTACATTATTTCCTTATGCTCGTAAATGTTCTCTCTGAAGTGTAATAATACATGTTGTTAATGTGTATTGTAACTCCTTGCCTGTGGTTTTTCTTCAGTGACGATCCTAATGAAATTTGAGTAATTTATTCATCAGACAAACATGAAATATTAGTTCAGGAGAAATCCCTAGGCCGTATACAATGCAGGCCTGTGTGGACTTCATCGTTGTTTTCAAACATCATTGTTGTGTGTGCTTGTCTGTGCTAATCGGTTTTCTGGTTTTGTGAACACTACGATCACCAATCCCAAATTAATACAAAAAATTTAATCCTAGATAAAATTCAGCGCTGGTGTAGTTAATCAACATTTATAGGACATTTCTTCATCATGTTTTGTTTACTTCAAGAAACAGTATATGTTAAGTAACTTTTTCAGTGCTTGGAAGTCTGTTTCATCTCATGGATCAGGTGAAGGAAGAGTTATTTCCCTTCATTTCTGCAGCTAACGGGAAACAAGAAGGTGTGCATTAGGCCCTGTAATTGAGGCTAGAAGCCCAAGGAAACTTTATAGGGGAAGGTAATCCTCTTCAACTGCTTTCCTTCCCCTGCACTTCATCCTGTGCCAGGTCTTTAATTTTCCTTGGATCACACAACAAAGCAGAAGTGACCTGTTAGATTATCTCTTCTTTTGGGAATAGAGAATCCGTCCTTGCAGTACAATATTACTGGCTCGTTTGGTTTTAAATGGAGATTTGAGGCTTCCTGTAAAGCTCTGTTCTGCTACCCAGTTCTACATTTCTGCATATTGTTTCCTTATTTTTCAGTATTATTTTTTTTTTTTTTGGTTCCAAAGTGGATATCTCTGTAGGCTTCCTCTGAAGTCAGAGCCCAGCTCTACAAGATCATGCAGCCTCAGTGAGGAGTATCCAGGCAACGGCAAGAGGAGTCTTCTCCTGTTGCCCTCTGCAGTGAGAAAGGGGTGGCAAGGCAATAGACCCTCTTATAAACCCCTCGATAATGACAGAGGAGTATAGGAGAGCTACCAGACCTTATTGAGGGAGGAGGGCAAGGAATAGATTAAAGTATGTCCTGCCTACAAGACACTCCATGCACCTTCATGTTTCCTCATAAAAATAATTCCGTAACTACAACTATTACAGCCTTCATGACTTAGAATTCATAGGTCTAGTCAGACTCCAAGACCTGTGACACTGTCAGGCAACTCCATCTTCCAGAGTTTTCCAGAGTGTTCTGGAGTTTTCTTGAGTTATGCATTGCTGGTTGTCTTCGTGTTGGAATACATTTTCCCGGATTGTAATTTAAACAGAATGGAAGAATGTAAATGTTTTTCTTCACTGTGCCTCATCCAGATATGAAGGAGTGGTCTTTAGAGAGACGTACTGATTCTTCATCCAGGTTACAGATGTCCATTTTGATTCTGTGGCATTACTTCCCTTAAATTTTTTTATTAGACAAGGGGCTTATGACACTGCTGGGAGAAAAGGGATACCTAACAGCAATCTTAACTCCTACCTGCAGTTTTTATGATCTCAGGACAACAGTCAAAATCTCATAGAAAAACTCCAGCAAAAGTGTCAGGAATGTCAAACAGTGACAAAAAGGAGATGTAAATTCAGGATCATGGAATAAAGACTTGAGTACCCTTTAATATAAATGCAGAGGCCCCACAGACAGTGCTACCAGCTGGATTCAGTTTTGGCATTGGTACAATTTCCTTGAGGTGTAGACTGTTTTTCAGATCAGCCTTAGAGTTCAACTCAAAATGTAACAGAAAATAAATAGGGCAATACCAGAGAGCACCTGGATAAAATGTCTGTGCAGGACAGCAGCAGGAGTTAGGAGAGTTGGTACATTTCTGACCATTGAAATAATACACTTCAGGTACATTTCTCACTGTCAATAGCCTTTTGGACATTTTGAGAAATTGCAGCAAAAGGCAGCTGCCCACTTTTGAAATGTTTTTGTTTTTTCTTTTTTTTTTTTTTTATTGAAGCTGACTGAATAGCTTAAAGATCTTAAGGATTAGCAAATCCTTAAGAAAGGATTTGCAAATAAACTAGAGACTTGCCACTATTGACAGTTTTGTTTGAAACTCAAACACATCTGACTGTCAGTTAGGACACCTTGAAGGCATTCATAGATATAAACTCTTCTTGAATTCTAGTGTGGGTGATTGTAATGGAAATTCATGGAGAAAAAACCTTAAACTGCAAAGCAGAAATATTGTCATGATTCACACGTGAACAATTGCATAGCAATTGCATAGCAGGCACAATAAAGAACTAGATGATCTTTAAGGTCCCTTCCAACTCAAACCATTCTAAGTGTCATGTAAGTGAAGGGTAAGGTTTTCAACTACTTGGACAGTACTTTCAAATCTCATGTTGATCTGAAGAAATAAGAATAAAATGAACAAAATGAAATCACCATCAGAAAGAGGAGCCAGATTTCCAAAGATTTTCTGGAATTTCCTCATGATATTTTGGTTCACACTATGAAATTTTAGAACAGCATGCAAGTAAAGGGAATGAAACAAATGCAAGCATATTTTTTAAAAAAAGTGGATACACAAAGCTTTCAATTTTAATGCTTCCAAAGGACCTTATTTGCAGAGATACAGAGCATTGCAAAACACATGAGAGATCAATTCAGTTCAGGCCAAGACTGTAACAACCAAATATTTATATTGTGGTCAGAATGCAATCCCCACTGTTTTTTTCTCATTCATTCTCCAATTCTAAATTAGTTGAATCGCTGTTTTCTTACCAGTATGAAAGGCTATTATAGAAAGAATTTCAGATAGGAACATCTATGGAGTGAACAAACTGAATCTATAATGAAAATCTGGAGGAAAATAGTAAGTAAATATCTTTTAAAAGCATTTAAGAACCAGACCTCCATCTTGAATTTTTGTCTGTCTGAGTTTACATGTTCTTAATGTTACGATTAACTTTAAGAGTATTTTTCCCTTGGTTCTAGCCCCAAGGTTAGAATGATTCAGCCTACAGTAATTTACAAATCACTCTCAAAGGCCATAAAACTGAAGATGGCTATTCCTTTCCTTGTTAACTCACATTTTATGTATTTTAGTTTGCCTTCAAAGTGATTATTCTTGGAAACTTCTTCTGGTTCACTCTTCTGTCCTTTTGGGTATCAGTATTATCAGTAGTGCTGTATAATAATTCGTATAATAAGCCCAGCTAAAAAATATCTTGGTCATGAACTGCTGCTGGAGAGGAAACCTGTGCTTTCTGACTCCTGCTCCGTGCTGTTGATGTGTCCTCTCTGTGCTCCTGCTCAGAGTCAGTTCATTGGAAATCTTTTTTTGGGGTGGGGTTGTCCATGCGTTGCCTGTCAAGCTGAGCACAGCAAGCCTGGTGGCCCCTCTGCCTGCCTGCTGTGGAAAGCAGGGACTGGCAGCTCACCAGGTAAACCTCTGCAGAGGTCTTGCTTTTATTTCTGTCTTTGTGTGAGAAGAGTTTAGTCTAATGAGCCACTTTGTAAGACCCTGGCCAAATTCCCCTTTTAAAGTCTTACTACTGTCTGGTTCATAAACACTAATTTAGCCCAGACCTGCTCTTGCTCAGTGTTGTAAAAGAGAAAAGTGGAAAAAACATCCCTCTTCCAGTTGTTCCCCCCGCTGTGTTCCCACTCTGCCATGTCCCACCTGTCCTAGTTATTTCTCAGCCTTGGACTGGGACCTATGGAGATCTGAAATACTGACAACATCCTCAGCACAAATCCACTGCTATTTGAATCCTGCTTCCAATTGTCAACCCAAATCCTTTCCCTTGCGGCTTTTGCTAACATGAAGTGCCAAAAAGTTTCACATGTTAGCAAGTGGAAATGTCTCTGAACGGGATGGTACAGACAGTGCCATTGCTGCTGAGAAATGCACCCCCTCCTTTTGAACTAGTCCAGCCACAGTCTATTGACTGTAACTGCAATTTTATGTTTGTGATACTGTGTCAATAATTAAGGCTCCAGCCTACAGATCGATGCAACCCCCTGAGCCCAGCTATCAGCTCATTTAAAGACTGAAGGTTGTTCTTACCTTCCGGTGGTGGGATCATACAGTCACCTTATGGATGGAGGTCATGCCCCAGGATGGACGAAATTCAAGTGCTGGTAGGAGCTTCAACTAGATGAATCATGGTCATAATATCATAGAATCGTAGAATCACTAGGTTGGAAAAGAGGTCTTGGATCACAGAGTCCAATCATTCCTATCTGCCACTAAACCACATTGCTGAGCACCTCATCTACCGGTCTTTTAAATACCTCCAGGGATGGTGACACAACCATCTCCCTGGGCAGCCTATTCCAGTGCCTGATGACCCTTTCTGTGAAATTTCTTTTTACTGATGTCCATCCTGAACATCCCCTGGTGGAGCTTGAGGCCATTCCCCCTTGTCCTGTCTCCTGTCACTTGGGAGAAGGTGACTTATACACAGTGTCACAGCTTATGTGTCAGTCCTCTTTGTAGCAGCTTTTTGAAAGGGTTAAATGAATCATATTCTTTGAAGTTAAGTAGCCGGACTATACCTGCTTTCTGTAATACATGAGAAAATCCTGTTTTCCTTTGCACGGCATAAGGAAACACTTTTTCCTTCTTGTGCTATGTCTATCAAGAGCACGAAGTGAGAGCTGACTGATGGTTTTTAGTGTGGACACCGTTTGCTCTCTCTGCTGGCAGCCTTCGGGAACAGCAGCAGCGCCTGGCTGGCTGCTGGGGCTGCTGGAGGTGTGCCGGAGCATCTGAAATCTTTGCATTCCTACTGATGTGAGACCTGTCAGTTTATATTTCTGACTGAGGCAGTGTAACATGCTAATGTCTTTTACGTATCGTTTGCCTCTTTGTATGAACTCATGCTGGAAAGTTAAATTTCAAGGCAAAAAAGTTAACAAGTGTGGCAAGAAAATACCATCCTTGAATGGCTAAGTATTCATTTGCCTGCCTTGTAATTTAGTGGAAAAATGAAGTTAATGAATGACAAGGGAGGATAATATTTTGGGAAATGCTGGCTGCATTGGAAATAGCGAATTGGGAATGACAGATTCCTCCACAGAAAAGAGAGGTCACTCTTTTTCATGTTTTTTTTTGTTTGTTTCCCTTTTTTTTTTTATTTTGTCCTACTGTGGGTGAAAATAAGAATTGTTCTCTGACCCCTATTTATCATGACTGTTCTCTATTTGGCTCAATAATCAGACAGAAATACAAGCATTTTTATATAGCAAATACGTTTACAAACAGGAAGAGATGATCTCTGCACGAGGTGGATCTGTTAACATGGGACCACCCAAATGCAAAACTTAAAAAAAATGCCTGTGATGATGAAAGTAGAAGCTTGAATTTTGTGCTGACAGATGAATGGGAAGAAATGAAGCAATTCCCTTTCCCATGGTTGCAGTTCAACACCTGGAAATCGAATGTGGTGAGTTACAACCATCACCTTGTAGCTCAGCTGTGGCTTCCATGCAAGGCAGTAACTCCCAAACACTGTGGAAGCACAAGAGGTGATTGAGTTTAACATTGGAAGAAAATTGCAAACAGGAATCTTTATTCATAAAGCAAATGAATCATTAGGGCAAGAAAAATAATTGGGTCTTGGTAAGGTATACAGCCACAATCAAAAGCATTGTGCATTTATTTGGCAGGGAAACCCTAAGCATAATACACCTATAAACAAGAAAGGAAAGGAGGCGTTTCACTGAATTCACCTGGAGGCTGTGTTCCATCTTCAGCAGCTTTACTAGGAGCTGACTGCTGGCTGCTGGTCAGATGGTGCATCCAACATTGTGTGACTTCTTGATCACCCCCACCCTATGTCAGCCCATATTTGCGTACTGTAGGAGATAACGGTTCTGTGGTATTTGAAGTGGTGTTTATTACCTAAGGTGAAGCACTGTTGGATATCAAAATGAATGGCAGGGCACAAGCAGTTTCTAAAAACTTAGTTCATGCGAACTCTAAGACAGGGACCCTGAACTGCTCAGCTCACCGCCTTTGCTCTTTACCATGTCCCCACCTGCAGTGACAACTTTTAGGTCCTATCCCCTCCAGCTGTTCTGCCCTGGTAATGCCCTCATGCTGTGGTTATAGGGGCAGAAAGGATGACCAGCTGGTGCTGACCAGCCCAAGGGGAAGTGGTTCAGAGTGGACTAGATGCTTGAGGTCGGTGTTGTCTGCATGCAGAGGCATTATCACATTCTTCCTCATCATGTCTTCTGCTGTGGTCATGCGTTACGTATCTGTGGCTTGTTCTCTAGCAAACTCTGAGGCTCAAAACTGAGGGACTTTTTTATTCCTGTGATTCCCCTAACATCCTCCTTTCATTTCACTTCACTGGTCCCCTGCAGCTAGTAAAATACAATTCAAGGAAAACTAGAGAAGAGCAAAGTTTTCCAATTACATCTTCTAATTAACAAGGAAACAAGAAACTTTCTCCTTCAAATACAGAGACATGACCTCCTTCTTGAAAAACAGGCAGATATTTTTGCAGTCCTGCCTGGCACATGGTCAAAGGACTGTGCTTTCTGACTACGAATATACACCAAATTCTGAACATTAGTGACTGCATATCTTATATGACTATCCACCAGGAAAAGCCCCAAAGAATGTAGTGTAGGCCCCATTATTACTGTAACAGAAGATCATGAAGATAGACCAGAAAGAAAATAAAACAAGACATCAAGATCCAGAACAAATTGAAAGCCCACACCATTAAGGTGCTAATTGATACAAGTTTCTGTATTTCCAGTACTTAGGAATTATCTTCTTTGGGACATTATGTTGATCGAAGACTGGGAAACATCAGAAAATATAGCCATGCTGGAGTGGATGCAGAAGATGGACAGTATCAGTGTTTTCAGATGATGCATTCTTCAAGGTAAATTAGAGTAATATTCTCCTGTTAAGTAAGTAGGTGAATTTGACAGCGGCCCTCCCGTCATTTGCTACGAGTGCCTTTCCCTGTCTTTAGGTTGGCAAACTAAGTTGCTTGTGCATATTTCTTCTTTCATTTTCATTGCTGTTAAATCCATAACTGCAGTACAGAGTATCACTACCTGCTTCATGTCTAACTGCTTCTGAACCTTAGCCATCCCTGGGGTACAATTGAACTGCCAGTCTTTAGCATCCTTCATTGAACAGAAGCACTGAAACAATAATAGAAATGGAGAAAAGTGGAATGGACACAGATATCACAGTAAAATCTTCTTTAGGATGTGGTTGTCCTGTTATTACACTATAGGCCAGAATAAAAAGCACTTTGAAAAGGAAAATGGAGTCACACTGGGGACTCAAGACATTTGGTCAGTCAAGGAGTTGTTATCAATTCTTCTAGCTGAAGTATTTAACAACAGTAAACTGCTTACAGCATGTTGTTTTAAGAAGATATTGTTTCCTTGGAAAATTCAACCTCAGACAGTTAAATGGGTCTGACTTGAAAAGAAAGGGGAGAAGGAAAGAGGAAAGAATTAAATATTAGCCCTCTTTGTGTCAGTGGTGCTGAATTTTTGCATTTGACATGTCACCTCAGCAAAACTGCCTTTTCATTCCAAAAAGGCAGCTTGAGTAAAACATTAACACAATATTAAAAAAGTCCCCAAATATTAAGCAAAAGAGTTAAGCAATCTGACCACAAAAGAAAACTTTTCATTCCAGATTGTAGGAAGCATTAAAAAAGCCAAACACATTTTCTCACTTTGTTCATTTCACTATAAAACTTGGACAAATTTAGTTTTGGTTTGACGAAAACCAAATTTCTTTCCTATCTGAAAAACCTATTACTTACCGACCTCAACTAATCACTTTAGTTTTCTTTTAACAGAGGGGCCGAATCACATGTTTTCTGGTCAGTTCCCAAATGATAGTAGAAAATGGCAAGGAGAGGAGGAGGGGTTCGTGCAGGACACTTTGAATCAATCCAACTATGTTTGTAATACAATCCAAAGTGCCGTTAGACCACCCTTAAGCAGATAAGAAATAATATGTTAGGGGAACTATTGAACAGGATTTTTATATTGAATAACATGGTTAGGTCGCACAGATGTTTCTTCTATTATACTAGTTTTGGATATCTATTTCCTTCTGTAACTTAGTATTGCAATGCTGATTCTCTCAGTAATAATAAAAGTCCCTGAAGAAGAGATGACTCCCTCCATAACTATTTTAGGGAAAACTATACCTTTGGCCACCTAGAAATGTTTGTTCATCCCTGAAGGTGAAGTTTCAACTGACTGCCAGTCTGCAATTCATTCAGTAATAAATAAACAATGTTTCTATAATTGGCCCACTAAATTCATAGTGGAAAATTTGCAAAGGAGACAGAGCACTTTTATCTGAGGTCCAGGGGTCTCTACTTCCATTCAAGTTGGAATTATCCGGAAAAACAATGGGAATTGGAGTCAGATTCAACAAAAAGCTGTTTTCAGGGCACCAAACAGGTGTGAGATTTGTTTGAAAGTTCAGGGTGTTTCCTGTCTTATTTGAATCTGTTAACCCCTGGCCACTGCAAATCAAGTGGAAATTTGACAGATCCTTATGTCGCAGCTGACTCACAGGACCCAGAAAGGAACATATCAGGGTGGCTTAGTAATACTTAATTAAAAGAAGATGTGGCAGCATTTTAACTGTTTATACATCTTATCTCCCCGGTACAGGAAGTCATTTAATTTCTACATTCAGTGTTTTCTGAACAAAAATGGTCCTAAGCTGCTTTTAATATCCATGAAGCAAGGCTGAAACTTCTCTTCATCTAAACTGTTTATTATGTAGATGTCTTTTTAAGTTGCCTATTATTATACAACTACCATACCCATCTCTGATACCTTACAACTTTTTTTTTAATTTTGTTTTGTAGAAAAGAAAACAATCGATGAGTTCAGGGAGCTATAAAAAATGTTTGTATGCAAGAGTGTGATCAGCATAGCTAGGGCCCCTCTGAGGTCATCTCAGGGGCTTTTTGTAGTCTTAATTACTTCCTACTGTGCCTGTGGGCTGCTCTGTCAGCCTGTGCCGGGCAGGCGGTGGGTGAATGGCCGCATCTCCACTTCCTCTGACATCCCCTCTGGATAGTGGGGTGTTACCAGGATGCTCCTCAGCAGCCAGTGGAGTGTGGAACAGAAGTCTTTCACAAGCCCCTGTCTGCATCTGTCTCTCATTCACCTATTGTCTCCATCACCAGAAGCCTTTAGTCATTTCTGGTTTCATCAGCTTTCTGCTGTCTGTTTGTGGATGTGGCTGGGGTTGACACAAGTTGGAGAGGTTATCCACTTTGAAACAGAGCAGGCTGTGGTGCAAATGTGAGATATCTCTCTAGCTCACAATTCAACTCCTCTCTCTCCCAGGTTAGGGAAAGAAGTGGATTTCTGATGGTACAGCAGGATCTGCCCAATTAGGTCACTTACATTTATAGTTATCTCATTTACAGAGTGAGTGGCATTTATATACTACTCAGTCTTCCATACAAATCTCTCAGTGAGCTCAAACACACAGGCATGCTGCAAGAAAATATCAGAAGCAGATTTAACAGCTGGACTCAGCTGAGCTCTCTGCCGATGATACCCAGCGGCTTTTTCTTGCTGGTATCTGTTCTGTCTGGTTTTAAAATATCTCATCAAAACTACACTTCATTGACTTCAAACTTTGGTACTATTGGTCTGCTTGGTCAAGCCGTAACAGTGTTCTGCCACTATCTGAACACTACTCTTCCGTAGCTTTGTAGTTTTGCCCATACGATATGCAGCACTCATGTGTGGAAATATTTCCAAGATTATATCTTGGGCCATAATTTATAGTAATGCATTTGTTTGCCACAAAAGTCAACCATGTTTCCCAGCTCAGGAAAAGCAAAGAATATTCCAGACATTGGCCAGTTCTGCTCAGAGTTCTTAATTTCCTGAGCAGGAAAACGAGGGGGAATTTATCTAAACTGTGGATGTGTTTAGTGAAGGTCTGTATCTCTGGTTAGTCACTTTAGATTTCCTTTGTAACCAGTAGAGATCATCAATAGAGTCACCATCCTTTGGGCTGAGTAGATTCATCTGATCCCGAAAAGACCTTCAGCCTTTGCATGTTGCAGAGTGTACTGAATGGACCTACACTGTCTGAAAAGGGAGACATAACAGTTCACAAGTAGACACCTCAAATTTAGCAAGAGGGCTATCATTTCTAAATCCTGCCAAAGATCCTGGTTATCATTGAGATGAACATAATTAAACATGATGTACTTCATGTACTCTTCTATATGTGCCTGAAGAACTGGGCCTTTTTTCCTAACTTCATGCATGGAATCAGCTCCACTGTGAGACTGGCTCACATACATATACAAAGGTATGTAGGTGTGTAAAAGTGAGTACAGGGTAAACTTCTTACTAGAAAATGACTACTTTTTCTCCTTCAGAAAACCAGGATGGATGAGTCAGTGCTGAAATTTTTAGATCATGTTACTTTATCAGCTTTGTCTATGTGCTACAGATATTTGCTAAGAAAAGCAGGAAAATGGCTTTACTCTGCTAATTTTTCAAGGAACTTTCTGCAAATGTGTGAAAATTGTTAATCATCATCATAGTTAGAGAAGGGATCAGTCTTCTCTCCATATTATGAGTACAAAAGTGCATAACGACCAAATAATCAGAAGAAACTTTACTGGTTTTGGTTAGAATATCCAAATAAGGAAAATAATAAGGAAAATAAGAAAAAAAAGCCCCAAGAAATAGAACTGCACCTGGGAGCCATTTTGGACACAGGAAAAACATACACCTGAACCTTGGAGAGTACTTCATCCTGAAAAAAAAAATTACCCCCGAACTTTTCTTATCTCCCTCTGAATATTTTGCAATCCTTATAATAACGTTTTATTTACCTGCTGAACACACTGCAATAGGTATTTTATTTTTACCTGTGGCTGATATGTTCTGTCCTGTCTCCCAGATTTTTTTATGACCTACAGATGTCAAATGTTCCTTAGATTCTCAGTAACTTGGGATAATACTTCAAATTGGACAACTTTGACTTCATAAACCTTTGAGTTCACCTTTCAGACGCCAAGGTATATGCTGTTCTCTACTTCTGAGACCCTTAGAGTAGGTGCAAACTATGTATGCAGGGGATTTCTTTGGCATCTGATCATTGCTTCTTCTCATTTTTAGCTCCCTTTTTTTCTTCCTTTGTGATGTGCTAAAAACACACATGCACCAGAGAAAATGAGCACAGCAAGACTGGGATGTGGTGGTGTCCTTGTAGATGTTCCTATACGGATTCAACAGTTTTCACGTGTCATGAGTCTGCAGCAGTTTGATTTTCCTGGCAGTCTTGCTTTGAGTTTCTGGCTCTCCCATCACTGGCAAGCTAACTACCTCCATATGTTCCTGAGATGGAGCAAGGCAGTGCTTGATTGCTGAGATGAGAGTCTGGCATCCAGCTCAACTAAGCCCGTTGTTTAGGCAACCCATTTATTGATAGAGAACACCAAGCGTTTCTTCCTCCTTATCAATGGAGAGATTTCAATACTCTCTACATTTAGCATGAGATATTGTCAGCCTTACCTCCCACTGCTTGCCATTAAATGGCAGTTAAAGGACCAAATAAAAAAGCAAGTTATTTGTCTCAATAGTCTTAAAGCAAGATATGATGTCCAACACAGGAAATATCACATTTGATACAAAGCAAGTGTCAGAGTAATAGAGTTGCCAAATTATTTGTAGTGATATGTATTCCACATACATATCCACTGGTCTAAATCAGTACCAGACAGTCATCGGATAAAGGAGGCATAATTCTGAATGCAGATGAGCTGTAAAGAGACATCGATGCTGGAAGGAGTTTTAGAGCTCGGTCATAATGAGTTGGACTATCCGTTTCCCACAGGTTACGAGAACTAAATATTAAAGAAGAAACAAAAATAGTGTGCTTACTTATTCTCCTTGGACAGAATTAAGGAACAGACAGACGTCTCTTGATCCACCCTACTGTAACGGCTGACACAGCATAGGTTAGTAATAATTGATGTCCCACCCACTAGAGGAATAAAAAGAGAAGGAAATCTGACTCAGAGACATTTCACTGTGTCAAAAAATAACCGTAGTAACACAGCTCATGTATGTCATAACTGTGTCTTGAGCCACAACCCAATCCAAAGAGGTTTAGTGCACTATAAATATTCAATGTGATTTTGAAGTGTTGGAGAAATTACAAAAAGATAATGAATAAGGTTCAAAGTTCACAATCACTGTGATATAAGAGAAAAATTGTAAAAGTAATAAATGCAAAAATGGACAATGCACTCTGGAAATGGATCAAATGAAGGGAGGTGATTCCACCCCCCTACTCTGCTTCAGTTCTGGAGTCCTCAGCACAGGAAGAACAGGGATCTGTTAGAGTGAGTCAGCAGAAGGGCTACGAAGTTGATCAGAGTGCTGGAGCACCTCTCCTACGAGGACCGGCTGAGAGAGTTGGGGTTGTTCGACCTAGAGTAATAAGAAGGCTTCAGAAAGACCTTATAGCATCTTTCCAGTACTTAAAGGGGACCTACACGGAAGATGAGGAGGTGATTTTTATCACGGAGTGCAGTGAAAAGATGAGGGGTAACAGTTTTGAGCTGATAGTGGGTAGATATAGATTAGATACTAGGAGGAAGTTTTTTACTGTGAGTGTGGTGAGGCGCTAGAACACCCACAGGTTGCCCACAGAAGTCATGGATGCTCCATCTCTGGAAGTGAAGACCAGGTTGAATGAGGCTTTGAGCAACCTGATCTAGTGGAAGATGTCCCTGCCCATGGTGTGGGGATTGGAATGGGATGATCTTTAAGATCTCCCCCAACCCAAACCATTCTATGATTCTGTGACTCTATGACTCTTTGACTTGTCAGAGTAAACTTTCCCTGCATTTTCTTCTTGGTTAGCTGTTCTTTTCTGAGGTACAGGGAAGGTACTAAGTGCCTCCTAGTTAACATAGGAATTGTCTGGTAACATTCTCTCGTAACTATGGCAAGTGTGGAGGTGATACAGGATAATTTTCTGAAAGCTGTGTGTGAGTAGTTGAGATGAACTCTGTAATTACTCTAGCAGGATCTCTGCTATCTCCCATGTTTCTTTCATTTAGTGTGAGTTGCTACTAGAAAGAAAAGTTAAAAGCCCCAAACCGAGAAACAAATTCCCTCACCTGCACAAAATAATATCATCACAAAAAATATTGGAAAGAACATAGGGAGAATGTTAGCTGTGGATCTTCTGCATTCTGTCTCTGAGCTGGAGGTTTGATTTTCTGGATTGAGAGCCTGGTAGACGAAAATGCTGAAACTCCAGCAAAGCCACCTAGAGCCCATTGCCCAGGACTGTACCCAGAAAACTTCTGAGTACCTCCAAGGACGGAGACTCCACAGACACTCTGGACAACCTGCTCCAGTGCTCACTCACAGTCACAGTGAAGGTCTTATCCTTAGATTTGAGAATGTTTACACTTAAAGGAATTACGAAGAGTTAGAAGTGCAATTATTCCAGGAATGACATAACTGCATGCAAAAAAAAAAGAAAAAAAAATCCTACAACATCTGTAAAGAACTTGCTACAATACAAAAAGATCCCCTACTTTGATCAGTGGATTTGCATTTCAGTGACAATGCAAGTCCCACTTAAACTATTTATATATTTTGTACCACCAGTCCTTTGAAAACTCCAAATATTTTGGAACAGCTTTTTGTCAGGCTTTGACATTTTGAATGGAGACCTGGTGTGATATGATTTTTATCATTAAGTTACAAGGCAGGAAAGAGAATCATGCAGAAAGTGTGGGAACTAAAGCATGCAGAAGCTGATAACAAAATCTTTTCTCCAAGCTAGCTGTCTGTGCCAAATTTCATTGGCTCATATTTAGGCCATTGCAGTTGGAGTTGCTTCCCCACATCTATAGCTTGCAAAATGTGCATCTTAGTCCTGGCAACTCAATTCTTACATATGGGGGGATAAAATCATTAATCTAGAGTCAGCTGCCATAACTATTCAGAATGGGAATAATAGGGCTCCTCTGAAGTCCCAGACTTATGTTCAATTTACAACAGCTTTACAAATTATTGTGCATAAGGCAAGACGTCAGAATTTCCAATAACTGCCTAAGAATTTTCTTGGAGCCTCCCCAGTGCTGAGGCAGTGCAACACAGTGCCTACCAATTGCAGGAGTTACAACGGCAAAGGTCTGGCCTGATGTGCTGGTTTCAGGAAAGCAGAAGACCCTTAACATCAGAACATGGAGGAAGAAAGATGAGCACGGAGAAAGAAAGATGAAAACAATTCTAATGTCCCCTGAGAGCTGTGCAGCAGCTGTATCAAAGTGACATGCCCCAGCATCCAATGCAAAGGAGATGGATAGTGCATCACCCTTTAACTTATTGTTAGTCCTTGTGGAAATAAAGACATTTTCCATCATGCCTGTGACTCCACTTTGCAAGTTCACATCTTCTGAGTGCTGAGACTTCAGCCTGTGGGCGAAGGACATTTCAGTCATTTTTCTGTAGTACCGCTAAGGCCAACTCACCCACCATTAGAGAAGTGATATGGCATTAAAAGAATATGTCTCCAAAAAATGACCACAGCTACTCAGTGGTTGAGATGAAAGGAAGGAAAAGGTAATTGAACAGTGTGGAGACTATGAAGGCATTTGACAGACAAATGTATGCTGTGGGTGATGTTAAGGGAAATAAACGATTTAGGATTAAGAAACTGGGAAAACACACACAGATCTTGTATCAAATTTGGCTTTCAAAAAGTGGCTTTTGTGGTTATATGTAGTTATCTGTCTTGTATTTTTGACCAGAAGCCGCTCTCTCTGTAAGCTCCCTAATGCTCTCCATACAATGCTAGACACTATGTCCGTATTTAACCATAGACCACTTTACCTCTGGGATCCAGCTGCGTGATGACATGCTACCTCTCTTCACAGCTTCTTTTTTAGAAAACTAGGGAGTATGGGCAGGAGTCAGCTGCAATAAGGTCTGATGACTGTAGAAGAACAGGAATGCCTGTGTGTGCAAGATGCATACCAAACTGCATATGGTACTCAGCTAAGACACTATTTTTGAGACTTAGTCCAACCTGGGATCCTTAGGTGATACCAAAGCATAAGTAGACAATACAAATAGAAAATTCTCACAATGCACTGTGCTGCACCCTGGCTATAATTACCCTAGCTAAAATTACCCTAGGCAATTTATTAGTTATTGCTAAGTTTTTCCCTGACTTTGTTCTTTCAGACTGGAGCTTCAAGACTGTAAAACCACATCATCTTCCTTTTACAACCCTAAGCCTCTCCAACAGCACTCAGCAGACTGTCTTCCCTGGAGAATGCCAAACACCAGCAGAACTGCCCACAGGATTGCGGCCAAAGCAGGAGTGCAAGTGAATTTACTGATCCCAGCACCTTATGTATGGTTGAAAAATGAATTTGACTAATCCCTCCCTGGCTCTTTGCCTTTCCCTTGCACTGCCTCTGTGCAACAACTTTCCTCCTCTGCCCAGAAAGATGTTTCATTCAAAGTGACAAGTCCAAATGAAGAAATGGTGCATTCTGGAAGCAAAGATCTTGAAAAAGAATTTTATGACTACTTCCCTCTGGGTTTTGCTTAGAGAGTCTAAGCAGTGAATCAGTGACATGAGAAGACCTAGTTCAAGAGGAAGGAGGGTCCGTCTTTCCTTCCTTCCTTCCTTCCTTCCTTCCTTCCTTCCTTCCTTCCTTCCTTCCTTCCTTCCTTCTTTCCTTCCTTCCTGGGAATCTGGAAACTTAAGTTTTCCAAAAGAGAAGAGAGAAGAAAGACGGAATGTGACATTTCTCTGATAGCTGGAACATCTTATTTTACATCTGTTTCCTTTACAAGGAAGCCCAAGGAGCAATGAACTCACCAGGAATAGTAAAGCATGTGCTTTCTTTTTCGATTTAAACAGAAACAGTGTAGTTGAACTTGCAAAGACCACGTAACCAGTAATTTCTCATTAAAAAATACAATTGGGAAATATTTTAAGCATCTTTGTGAGAAAGATCACATCTGTGTTAAATAGGCAGGGTTTAAATCACATTGCTACTGAACGAAGACATGGGTGGGAGTTTTTTTGGAGTTCCCAGAAACTAAATGTCATAGGGCATGTCTGCCGGCTAGTTCGTTCCTGCTTCCGATTCATGTGGGACCACAAGATTCGCGTGAACTTACATGAATCAGAGTCTGCATATGTTGCTGAGGGTGACAAGGCATCTAAGATTACAAAAGCAAGGGAGGAAGCTGCAAATTAATTAGAATAAATCATTTTTTCCCACCCTAGAGCAAGTAATGGATTCATTTGTGAATTGTTATGGCTGAGCACAGAAATAGCTTTTAGGAAGTTCACCTTGCTGAAGAAAATGTTCTTTTCTTATGAGTAAAGAGACAATAGGAATAGTAAGACCTCCTGATTAATAAAATCTCTAAATAGCATTAGGAAAATCAGAGATGTTCTTTATTAGTGGAAGAAGAACGATGCCTGATTTCCAGAAGGCAGGTGCTCTGTTGTCTCCCAGCTTGGGTTATTTCAAAGCGCTACGGATCAGGGACCACTTCAAATTACATTTGAAAATCTTGAAACAAGCAGGTTTCATGAGTCTGATAGTATCCAGCGAAAAGCAGCAGCAAGCCTCTACACTTAATTACATTAACTATATCTGCCAATACATATAAAAGCAACTTCACTGAAATTACCCATGCTCTGCTGTGTTAATTCTTAAATGTGAGCCTGGTATTGCAGAGGTCAAGGACTAGACATTTTCGAGGATGCTGACATCTTGGAGGAAACCCAAGGTAGGAAAGGGAAATCTCCCTTTGTTCAAAGTGCGACAGACAGGAGGGAATTGTCCTTATCTAGTCTCATAGGCATAATCACAATGACAATTTAATTTTTTTAAAGAATTGCTTTTTCTTCTCATGCCAAGATAAGAACACTAAAATGTCTCAAAGTACAGCTACAAACAGTTGTTAAGCTTTGATTTAGATGCCTTTATCAAAACAGGCAAACATTTGTAAGGATTTGAGATTTATTTTAACAACATGAAACATTGTTTACTCAACACTATCTAATGTGTAGAATTAAAGCACTTAAGGCTTCAGAGGAAAGAAATTTACCTCTAACATAAGTGGTTAAAACCATTCTTCTGTCTCTATGCTAACTTGTTCCAGCAGTAAATTTAGCATGCCCAACATGCAAGATGCAGCAACTGAGCATCAGATCCAGTCCAAGCTGCTTCTGTGTCCATCAGATGATGACGCTTGTGACTCCAGAGTTCACTTTGATGTGCTGTCATTAGAATGCTGGTGTGATATCTCAAATGCCATTACCTTCAACTCACCTTTGTTCTGCGGGGTAACTTGTATTCTCAGTAAAATCCCTTCCTGTACCAATCTCTATGATAATATATGCAGGACTCCGATGTCATCTGGTTAAGTAGATGCACTGCCTTTGGGATTGCACATATCCTGTTACAAGGGTCACTTGTTCCTCAAATGTTTCTGTCTGAACAGAGAGCTTCACAGCTTCTATGTATACAAAATACTGAACAGCTTTTCCCTGTCCCAAAATTGCTACATGGGAAATTTCTATGAACAAAGGGCTGGAAGACATGGGTTGTTTAAGGCCATGTGCAAGTTAGATTGGACACTTTGCATGCTTTTGTCTTAGCTCCTGAGACTGCTTAACCTGCTTAGAGAGTTCGCATTGCTTAGTTTTTTTCCCAGAGTAAAATGCATCCACTGAATATTGGCGTTGTCTTTCATTTTCAATGAAGACCAAAAGCAGTTGGCAAAGAGATTCCCCAACTGGCAGGAGGATGCCAGCAGCAAAAGTGGAAAGGCAAGGCTGGGAATAAGACTGCTAGCACAGACATGCTAAACCCAGCACCCTGGTAGGTAGACAAAACAGCCTTGTGTTTCCAGCCTATCTCTAAAGAATTTCACTGTAATAATTCGTGTGTTCACAAATGCCCTCACAAGCTCATTGGGTTGTTTGTAAGTAGGAATCTGCAGGTAATACTCCTCAGGAGGATGCATCAAAAGTACAAATCCTATATAGCATTTTCTCTTAAGCACGAGGGAGGAAGAAATTGCAGACATGACGGCAGTCAACATTTTTGAAGGGATGAGTAGAGGGACTACAATTCAAAGTAAATAGAGGACCTACCATAGATGAGATTGTTGCACTTCCAAAGGGCGAATTTTAAGAGAAACAAGGAAAACAAGCGAGAGAGCAAACTAGGAGTATGCTAGGAGTTATACAAGAGACAAACGAAGTGGAGGTTTTTAATATGAAACACACTTCCTCTCAGGAAATGAGCCTGTTCCTCAAAAATACCAGGCATGCTGCTCACAATGAAGGAAGAGAAAATGAATTTAACGGATAGAAGTAATTACTGAAGCTAAGATGACAACAAAGCATGTGGTCAGGACCCAGCCTGTAAACCAGCTAGGAATTATCCAAGTCAGAAAGTTGTCAAAGAAGAAATTAATCAAAATAGTATGTGAAAACTTGTGGTTTCAGGTATTGAAAAATTATTGATATCAAATCTGCTCAGTTTTCAGGGTTTACATTTGACCAGACATCTTTATATGAATATTTGGCTTTTAAAAACAGGTCTGAAGATATGAAATGAACATATCCTACGTGCTATGTACTGAGAACAATATTGAACCTGAAAATGATTAGTCACAATAGCCAAGTAAAGAAAGACATCTTTCAAGAGATAAATGCTGTTTCTTTGTAAATACATATAGACCCACTGAAGTAAATATCCTTTATAAAGCTAGATGAAAGCATCTAAAGCAGCTAGAAAATCCTGTCTGCATTCTAGTTTTCAGCTTTTGCTGGGGTGCTACTTCAGGAACCAAACAAATAATGGATGAAAACAAATTTGAGGAGTAACTCATGTTAATATTTCATGTTCCAAGAAGCAACTCTTCTTGTATCAGTAACAAAGATGTGTTAATGAGGAATAGATATATTAAATTCTTATGCTGCATCCATAATCATGTCACTCAAAATTCTTCCTCAGTAGGTTATGTCAGAAAAGGTTAATAATGTTCCTGCTCAGTTTTTTCTATAAAAAAATGGATCCTGAAGAAAGCATTCAGAAATGCAAATTTCACGTGTCTTAAAAAAGAACAATTGTTGTTGAACAGTAATTTTTAAGTCATAAAAGCATAACATTCAGAATCTAATCTCCCATTAGCTCACAGATGTTCTTAAAAATATTCCCCTGGTTTGGGGATTGGTGTTATTGCACTGTCACTGCTGCATGTCCCTGATAAACATACAGAAACTCTGATGCCCTTATGTTTTCTGAATTCAATACTCATCTGTTTATTGCTCATTTGATTTTAGCCCATATGCGTAATTCTCACTGCAGGCCAGCCCAGGCATATCTTCAGACACAGACATGTTTTGGTACCAATTACATATCTGTTTGTGCTCTTGTGATGCTCTCTTCTGGCAAGGACTCAAAGGACTCTTGCCCAGTTACACCCTGGGCAAGATGGTAGGTCATGCTTTTCAGTCCTAAAGAAGATACTCATTAAACTGGAAATGGCTGGGTAAAGATGTCTGGATAGTACTGCATGTGTGTCTGATGGATACAAGGTACACCAAGACCCCCTTCAGCCTGTCACAGAATTGTAGAAGTTTCAGTGGGAAGGACCTTTAAAGGTCATCTAGTCTGACCCCTCCTAAAGTGAGCATGGACAATTTCCACTAGATCAGGTTGCACAGAGCCCCATGCAACCTAACCTTGAACATTTGCAGGGGTGGGGCATCAGTCATCTCTCTGGACAACCTGTTCCACTGTTTCACCACCTTCATTGTAAAAAATATATTCCTTATATCTAGTTTGAATCTACTCTCCTTTAGTTTAAAACCTTCACCCTTTGTTCTATCACAACAGGCACTGGTAAACAGATTTTTCCCTATCTTTCTTGTAAGAAAGTGCTGGAAGGCTGCAATAAAGTCTCCCTGGAGCCTTCTTTTTTCCAGGTTGAACAACTCAAACTCTCTATCTTTCTTCATAGGAGAGGTGCTTCAGCCCTCCAGTCATATTTATGGCCCTTCTCTGGACTTGCTTTAACAGTTCCATGTCTCTGCTGTGCTGAGAGTTCCAGAACTGAGTACAGTACTCCAGGTGAGGTCTCACAAGAGCAGAGTAGGGAAGGAGAATCACCTCCCTTCACATTTCTTTGGATGCAGCTCAGGATATGGATGACATTCTAGGCTGCGAGCGTACATTTGTCAGCTCATGTCATCCAGCAGTTTCTCACTTTTCGCTATTTGCAACTATTTAGAAGTTGCAGGATGGAGTATCTTGTGACTTTGAGCAGTGTCCTGTGTAAGGAGAGCGACAAATTAGCCAGCTGTCATGCA
This sequence comes from Cuculus canorus, assembly GCF_017976375.1. Lineage (NCBI taxonomy): Eukaryota > Metazoa > Chordata > Aves > Cuculiformes > Cuculidae > Cuculus > Cuculus canorus. Next base: position 14,404,250 of record NC_071402.1, read on the forward strand.
AGCAGGATTTTGTCTTTGCTCATGGATGAAAGGCATCATCCCTTGGTGCCAGGGTGCCTAAAGCCTTCTCATCCAGGCAAGCTACAGGTTGGAAAGAGGAGAAAAAAATTTAAGGCTTTTTGCTTTAGGAGCTTTATTGGGCTGGCACAATTTGGACTAAATATGTTTCTAAAAAGCAGTTACATCATAATGATGCCTGATGTACTGTGTCAATGTGTGAGTATGTGTGTGCATATGCACACACCTGTGTAAAAGACAGGAAGACACAGCCCCTATGGCAATCATAACCTAAGGAGATGCACTATTAGCACAAAAGGAACATATTTTACAATGAATCCATTTTTGTTAAATATTGTGGATTATCTTCTAGATTCTTTTGGGAAAGTACAGAAAATTATTGCACAGACCTGAGAGAAAATTATCTTACTGATCTTTTAGCACCTCTGCTGTTAATACAAACATTGGCAAAAACTGTATAAATACTGGTGGATTCTGGAAGGGCTGTGAACAATTTAATAGCAAGAAGCTCCATTTTAAACACAAAAATAAAATACTTAATGTGTCCCAGGATGAGCTGTGTGTATGTAAGTGATTACATACAAATGGCATGTAATGAGCAACCTGAGAATATGTAACTTGCACTGCTTTAAATTAATTATTCCTCAATTAAAGTCATAGTAGTGCACTTGCTCTGGTTGTGATTAAAGTTCCTCCTCTGACATTATCCACCTGCTGCTATGAAAACAAACACATTTAACATAAGCATCAATAAGTGTGGGTGGTTTTTTTCTAAAGCTATTTATTGTTTTCTTGGTTAAATTAGGCCCAGATCCTTCATTTAGTTCTTTTTCTGCAGGTCTTGGAGTTCACAGGAGTGGCGTGTCAGTCATTTCATGCCAGACCAGAGGCCAGGAGGACGAAACACCTCGCCTTCCTTGCTACATATGTTTTCCCACTTATTGAACAAATCTACTAAAGCTTGCCAAGAGTATGTAGACACTCTGTCCCAGGTCTCCCCACCCCTGTCTATATTTATAATTTACACTGCATCTCATCTTAATTTAGAAGCCATCTATGCTTTTTTGAGCAGTTCCTTAGTAAAAAGAAGCTGCTCAGACTATGCACTTAGAGTGGTGAACATGCCCAACACGCTGGGATTTCCAAAGGTGGGGATTTGTGGTGATGAGCAGGAGCCCTTTGCTGCAGCAGTGGGTGCAGGTGAACCCTCGCTCCCACAGAGTCCTGTGGCTGCCACGTGGAGTGCAGGGAGCCCTGACCCTGCCACCTCACTTCTGCAGGAAAGATGTGGGGAGAAATCCCATGGCAGCTGCCAGGACTGCCAGAATAATGGATAATTTAGTGGAGGGCTGCCTGTAATGGCAAAGCAGGACTTACCTACCACTGAGCCCAGTGTCACGTCCTCCATGGAGATGGGTCCAGTCCTGCTACTGCTTTTGCTGGTCCACATGAAGGAGAGAAGTGTTTGCAGAAATGATGCATCTGGGGCTTTATAAGAGCGAGCCAAAATTCACCTGATCGTGGTTACTGCATGGGTCAATGTCAAAGTCAAAATTGAGAAATCTAACTGTTGTAGCCAATTGCACAGACACATGAAGAGAGCAGGTGAGTGTGTGTTAACTGCCACTGCCTTCATTCTGCTTTATTTTTCTCAAAATCTTCCCTTTCAAACACCCCTGTTTTTTCAGTGAATGTTTGCACTGCATGTGATTGATTCAATGTTCCTGTATTTTAGCATGGGTGGGACTACAGAGGAAGTGGCAAACCCTGTGTTATTTTCCTCCTTGGTTCCTCTTCTGGTAAAATATTATAGCACCTTACCTTGCCATTCCTTTTACATTTTCTGTTTTGTTAAAATGCCCAGAAGTCTTTGGGCATTTTGTGCCAAAAAAAATATCCGGACTAGCCTCCTTCCATTTCCTCTCCCACAGTCCTCTAGGGTCAAACCTCTTCATTTAACCGGGGCTTCCTATCCTGCTCATCGCCAGCAAATGAAGAATGAAGAAAAAGTTATTATTTAACTTTCAACAAGAAAAATAAAGTACAGCTACTTAAAATGCAGCCAATTTCAGCAACATGTTCACTGAAAAGAATAGTCTGAAATCACTAACATTTTATCACCAAGAGGCTTGGAAATGCATAGAAACTGTACGTTCATATGCTTTTGGCAACTGCGTTGTCTGTGAGAGAGGTTTGCAAAATGTTCTATTAATGTAACAGTGGCAGGATTGCTTTCCTGGGCCTACTGATGGTCTAAAAGTCTAGTTTGGGGTTCATTTCACTGAATCAAATTTAACACCTGAGTGTCATCTAAAATTATGGGACAAACTAGATTAGTGAAATACTAACCTGGTTAAACCAAAGACTTAGCAGAGGATGAGCTCTCTGTGTGTGGGAATAGCTATTTGAAATGCAAATTCTTGGATTTATCTTGAATCAATAACTTTAGTCTAATGCTATCTCTTATCCCAAGGATGGACATGTGAAATATTTGTTTGCTTCATGGTGGAGCCTGCGAGCTATTACACAGAAAATAATGTGGAAGGATAAAGAGATGAGTAGGAAGACGTAAAGAACAGGGAACAGAGGGAGACTGGGGAGAAAGTGCAGAGACCTGAAAGGGGAACACATCTTCTTACTCAGCAACACTGATTGTGAGAAGGCATTAAGCAGATAAACAACAATTTATTACTTAAAAGCAATATTCTACCCTTGCAGTATGTGCAGACCTCCCCATGAGGTCAGTGGGTGTGCCAGTCTATGCTGTCAAAAAATATGTTGTCTGAAATTCATATCCTGGTCTTCTGGGAGTAGCTGGACATGGTATTTGGCATTGGCTGCGGAATGAGTTTGACATTACTGTACAGAACAACTGACACTGGTGGATGCATGTTTGAGGTGTGATTATGCAAGGATACGCTCAGCTCATGGGCAAGTCGATCAAGCTGCTTAGTGTGAAAAGGTCACCTATTAATTTGTGGCCATGGGGTGTTTCTGTAATTTCTTATATATTAATCCTCACACCTTCCTGAAGGTGATAATTCCATCTTGAAGTAAGGAAGAGTCTTATCTGCTTTATTAGCTACAGTGACCTTAATTATCCAGGAAAGGAGGTTCTTTCTTGTAACACAAAGAGATTGCGGGGGAGAAGGGAATGGGTCCATGGCAGAATAACTGCCCTTCTTTATGGCATGGCTGTGTTTACACAGACTTCAATAGGACCAAAATTCCCTTCTGTCCAGTTTGAGCCAGTGTTATTTCAATTAACCAAAAATAAAATAATTCCAGTAATTAAATACCCTAATGGTAGCATCACTGCCTAAATCTCGGCTCCTGTTCAGATCCTTTTGGCAGAAGTTGGGCTCTGAATGACAGGAAAACCAAGGCTGTGGCCATGTGTTGAGCAGTGTCTTTTGAGCTCAGGAACCGGAGCAGAGGGATAGCATGAGAGCTAAGGGAGCATTTCTGGGCTTGGGGCTGGCAAAAGCTAGAATTGTCAGAAACTGAATGGATTTGGAGGAGTCTAATTTCTCTGGGAGCAAAATCTAGGTTAATATAAACCACTTCCAGAAAAGGTTTAGAGGAAGTGGAGTTAATAAAGTGAGGTATTTCAGTATGCCCAGAAGCCTGGCTAGTCCAAGACTTTATCTGAGAGATAGCAAAAGCAGTTATATCTGACAAAGCTATCACCAATCCCACATAAAACAGTTGAAGTATCATCTAAAATCCACAAAGATCTCCTCCTTATCCTGAAGACACATTAGATAAAATCTTGAGGAAGAGGTTTTCTGTCCTTTCCAAAATATTTCTGGTATTGACTTTCAATATCTGTGTCTTTGTGCCTTCTTCAGAATACAATGCCAAATATATACAGGAATACTCCTGTTTTGAAACATTCCCTAGTCTTAATTTTCTTGATGCTGTATCAAGACATGTATCACTATGAGTGTGAAAATGTGAAGTGGTATTTTCTTGATTCCATTTTGAACTCGTTATCTTTGAATTTCATTTAATCTCTCCTCCCTCTTGTGCTACAAACAGAAAAGCCCTGTGACCTTCTGACCTGCCCCACCTTCACTAAAACAGCTGTGGGAGAAGAAAGTCCCCATCTCCTAAGCTGTTTAACAAATGAACATGAGAATGGTCACTAACAGATAGGCTGTGCTGAGGGAAAGATACCTATTAAGTAAAAGGCCAAAGATAATTTGGTGTTCAGGCAACAACTGCAAGGAGAGACCTTACAGATTTTAGGAGTCCAGAACCCCTTTTTCCTTCAGTACAGAAGCTGTCTCTCGAGCATCATGTTTCTCTTCACAAAGAGAAGGGGATGGCGGCTGTTCTGATCTGGTGTAGACATTAAATATGTTTTAAATTTTTGCTGAGTTGGAATATCTTTACCCTTTCACTGTGAATTTATGTCCCAGTAGGGAATTTAAACTGGAGGTGACAGTGTGTCTGTCTGTACCCCAGCCCTGTCAATCCAGTTGCTGACAAGGAGAAAAAATGAATTAGAGAGCCATGTTGCTTCAGTTCCATTTCTCTCTCAAAAATAGATATCAATGTGAAGTAGCCATGAAAGAGCTTTTTATGTATGGCTTCTTACTGTCATAGCAGGGGTTGCTATAATGAACTGAGGAAATGTGAGATGAAATGTGAATACAGGCATGGGTGAAAAAACTGCCAAAATGTCAGGAACCCTTTATTTATTTTTTTTTTGGTACATCTAAATTTAGATCTGAAATCAGAGCTGAAATGTATTAAATAACTGTCAAGTGGAGAATTATTGGTAGCTGACTTTCACTAGGAGTAGAAAATGCCTTTCAAGATACTAAGTAGCATCATTTTCAACTGATGCTTCACACAGGAGTATACAGGAATGCAGAACTGGGGTTACATGCACAGCTGGGCATCCTGCAACAGGCTCTGGTGAGCAACGCCTGTCTTAGTATAGCCCATAGTGGGCAGCTAAACAGTAGGCAGTGACTCTATCACACCCTCCCTGTCCCCCCCACTCCAGAGAAGAGAATCAGAAAAGAAAATAAAAAACTTGTATATTGAAATAAAACAGTTTTTATACAACAATAAAATAATTGAGAATAACGATAATACTAACATTAATAAAATATTCAAAACGATACTTAGCCCATTCCTGACAGTGGCTGCACAATGTGTGCTTCCAGCAGTGACTGCTGGATGGTGGACACAATGAGCAGAACAGTTCCATTGGGCATGGAAGTTACAGCCAGCACAGAAATCACCAAAAATGGAAACCAAACTTGGAGCGTTGGCAGGTGGACACACAAAACAGAAGCACCAAGAGTGAGTGGGACACCGAGAGTTGGTGGACACTGAGAGAGAAGGCAGCCCAGGCAAACTTCACACTTACAAAGGGAGAATGACATTTATGGTACAGAATACTTCTAGCCAGTTTGGATCAGCTATCCTGGCTCTGCTCCTCCCAGCTTATACACCTGCTGACTTGTAAAACATGGGAAAAAGGAAAAAGTCCTTGGTTTCTTAGCAACAACTAAAAATGTCAGTATTTTTCAGCATTCTTATACTAAGATCTAGAGACAGAGCAGCTGCTGGGAAAAAAAATAATGCTATCCCAGCCAAGCATAAAATAAATGTTATCAACATTACTCTCACACTGAATCCAAAACCCACCAGTTGCTGAGAATAAAATTGAATCTCACTCAGCCAACTCTATTCCAGATAAAACCAAGACAAATGCCAACTAATACCCAAGGGGAACCTGCCCCCGTGCACTGACAGGGTGTGGAAGTGCAGAAACATTTAATAACTTCTCCTTTGTGGCCTTGTGTTAAGATCTCATCCTTGTGAAAAGGTAGTTCTGATTAAAGTCATTGAGAGTATGGCATGTAGGGATACCTTCCTGACATTTCAGGTGAGATCACAATAAGAGAACCATACACAAAAGGAACGGACTGAGGCATGGAAAATATGGGGAGCCCAGGCCAGTTGGATATGTTGATTATGGTCACCAGTTGGTCTGTGTTATCTTTCCCTCTCCTTCTTACCCCTGCCAACAGCAAGTACTCCTCCCCACCATGAACTATCCCAGACAGGATATAAGAGTGGGTGTCTCTGCTGTGCCTGGCTCACAGATTTTGGATGGTCTGCTCAAAGACAGTCACACTTGTGTCACGTTGGTGACTGCAAGAGGAACTGACACGTTGAAACAGCAAGATGTGGAGAGACACACAGCCTTGCAGAAATCTGTAGCAAAAAGTACAGAACAACATAATAATCAAGGATAGTTGTTCAACTTTCTGATTCCTTTTCCTACTGGACAACTGAAATGAAGGTGTGTGATCTCACCCTGCTCAATCATCCAGCTGCCAGGGCACTGTGCCCCAGGGCAGGTGCCTGTCCACCTGACTTCACAGAGCGTGAAAGATCTTCACAAATAGCTAATTTGTGCCTCCAAACAAGTTTTAATGGCATTATGTACTATACCTCACCAATGTCTAACACAAAAAGAGCTTCTCCATTCAGAGGGGGAGAACTGATGGTAGTTGGTAATTCTGAACTTTCTTTGAGCGATAAAAGCACAAACCAGCACTGGCCACAGTCTAAAAATCTGCCAAATGTTTCCAATGGTGTTGTCCTGTGCTGACTTGAGGTGGAAGCGTTGCAAAAAAACTTCCTTCTTTGTTTGGATAAGTCAGTTCTTATATGCCCAAACTTTTTAAGTTGTATGTGATGAAGGATACATAAAAATTTTTTGCTACACCAGTTAATCCCCCTGATAAAGGTGAGACAGGCTTTAGCCTTGGCCCTCTTAAAGAGTGTGAAATTGAATGGCAATTGTCTGTCCTGTCACAAAAAGTTCAACTGCTCTCAAGGTAGAAACTCACCGCAGAGATCGCATGCAAGTGTGGTACTCATAAACCAGATGTGTGGCATTATTCACCTTGAGGCATTTGCTTCAGAAAGCCTGTCTATATTTCTAGACCAGTCTAAGCTGTGGGGTCATTTCTTCTGAAACAAATCAAGTGCAGACAAGCAAATGCTAACTGTGCTTGCATGAAGCTACTGGTTCCAGCCACCACCCCCACTAACCAAGGCTGGGAAGAATGCAGAAGAACTCCAAGCTGGCTGTGGGACACATCCCATCTTCTGGACATTACGTTATTTTGCTATCCTTTATTTTTGTTTTGTTTTGTCTTAAATATAACAACTAAGAAAAGAAGCTTGAGGGTGAAGACAGAGACTGAAACAATCTTGCAAGCACTATGGTTTTCACCTCTTCTGACAGGCTTTGTTGTTTCATTTAGCCTGCATTAGGGCTTTACCTAACTTTTGATCTCAGACCCACTATTAAAACAGATTTGCTATAAAAAAATACCTGCTTTTAAATGATATTTGCTTTAAGGAAGTCTGGAGTGTGATTATTTTGACTTGAGAAAATAAGAGACTGTTTGTTTTAACTGAATTCATAACATATGTTTGTAATAAATGGACTTGGGCAGTTGTCCTGATGCTAAATGGGCCAAAATTTGAAATTACTGCAGCCTTGGTGAGATTTCAACACTGTAAAGTCCAGGAAAAAAAATCATGTGTGAAAGTTAACAACTGAATAGTGTGAGGGGGCTCAGCAGCAGGATTTACAGCTGCACAGTATGGCACGGTACAGGGAGCAGTGGAAATGTGTGCTCAGAAGGAAGAAAAGGTTTCTGAGGCTCCCAGCAAGACTGCACCCCATTGCCATTTGTGGGGCTGCAGTCTGAGCTCAGTCATCCACCACCTGCACTTCTCCTCAGGATCAGCAGTTCCAGCTCAGACCACCTGCTTTGAAAACCAAAGCCAGTTAAGGCAGAATGTAACTGTTTGGGTTCAAGATGGTGACGCAAACTGCCTGTTACCAGGGACACCTAGCTGAACAACTTCTTTGGCCGTCTGTGTGTCCAGTTTTGCCTGAAAAGTTCATTGTGCATCTCTAAATGCAGTGTCTCAGTGATGGTCTGTGCTGACAGGCTGAATTTCAGTGAGAAAATTTTCTCTTCTCTTCTCTTCTCTTCTCTTCTCTTCTCTTCTCTTCTCTTCTCTTCTCTTCTCTTCTCTTCTCTTCTCTTCTCTTCTCTTCTCTTCTCTTCTCTTCTCTTCTCTTCTCTTCTCTTCTCTTCTCTTCTCTTCTCTTCTCTTCTCTCTATAGTTACTTTACCGTGCAAGTGCTCTACCTCTATCTTCTTTGACTTAAATGATAAGATAGTGTTCAAGTGCAAATAACACTCCCCATGCTTCAAAGTTATAGGGTATGCAGAGCCTCTAATCCCTGTGTCCTTCCCAGGCTCACATCTTTCAATGCTCTCCAGCCATCACAGCTCAGATGGGGCAATTGTTTCCTTTTCTTTACTGTGGTTTCCTTAATAAACTAGACTGTCTTGGACTTATACCCAGCACAGTAAGCACCGATTGATATAGTGAACAAAGCCTTGAGAGAAAACCCCACAAGAATCCAAACATCTAAGACCATCTAAGAACTGGAAAGCAATGAAGTCTATAATATAAGTCCCCTTCCTTCCAGCTTAAATTTTTTTGAACTTGGGCTGGCAAAGAGCACTCTTCCTTCCTAAGAAAGGTTTTATAGTTCTTTAATTCTCTTCTGTTCTCTTTATTTCATGGATGTTCTGCATGGACAAAACATCTCCACTGTTTCAGCCTGTGATAGGGAAACATGCAGATGTCCTGAAATGACTCTGATCCTGTGTCAAGAGGTTTCTCGTTTTGATCCATTTTGTTACTTCCCAGATTGTTTTTCCAACAGCTGTCCACTAAGTTAGCTGAAAATATTCACATAGAGAATAATTCTTCTTCATACACGAACCAAGCCTTGGTGCCAGGTCAGCTCCTGTTGTTGGTTTTGTTACACACTATCTCATGTAAAAAGGCAGCTACAGTCTTGTGGGAGGGTAAATTAGCATGATCATCCTCATTCTCGCTTGCACACATAGCAGATCTGTGCACACCTCATTTAGCCTATGGAAGGCTGTGACTGCTTGGGGTGATAGTCAAAGCTCTGCTTAATCCCTCTGCCACAACCGCCAACAGAAGAACGCCAAGATCTCACAGGGAACATATCTATTAAGCTGGACACATGTTCTGACAGAGTTTGAAACTGCAGAGAGAGGATTGGATTTTTGCTTGGCTGAGTACTGTGTGGCGTTCACCTCTGGGCAGCAGATCAGACTTTGTTCTTGTTGCATGACAAGGATGTCCCAAGCCTTTGATTTACATTCCTCTTGACTACTGTATGAAGAAATGACATACCTGTCCTTATAGGTAAATATTACACATTACATAAACTTTTCTCCCCCAGCCAAGATTGTCTTTACTGATATTACTCTATGTTTTTACAATTCTGTTTGGAAATGGCGTTATCCTTAGTATCTTTTAAGTCTTTTCTACTAACCAGTTTCTTCCAAAGGAGTTTTGGTGCAGCTACAGATAACTATATGTTGCAACGGGAAAAGCTGTACCTTTCTGAACATCGAAACCCAAGTGAGGTCAAGGTACATTTCTAGCACATATACACTAGAGGATGCCAAATCTGGACACTATTGATGGGAGGGTATCTTCCGCAGAATGCAGAAAAAGCTTTTAATAAAGACAGTATCTGCACACAACACAACCTGCAAAGAGAGCACTAAAAAGGTCACATTACTTGAAGCTCTTGCTTCTATTGAATAGCACAGTTTACATGGGGGAGGTTTGGATGCTATAATGACATTCGATTCTTAGCCAGCAACAGCACTTTACTTTCTGTTGTTCTTAAGTATACTGTAAGAAAGGGAACATAAACTGTATAGTGGATGTGTGAAGACTATATCCTTCATTATTCCCACAAAAGGACACTATAGCCAGGTAGTACAGCTTAAGGCAAACTCATCTGATAACTATTAGTTGCATTTCCAGTTGAAATTATTTTTGAAATGTGATTGTAATTAAATCTCTTAGAGGCTTATGGAAAAGGCATACCCCCTTCTGCAATATCTGTCTTAAAACTGTGCAATATACTGAGAGACTATGGGGCCTTTGTTTGATTATACAAGTAATTAAATTTAAAATTTTATTAGACTTGTTAGTAAAGACATAAAACATAGGGCTTCATACTTTGCTTTGATTTGTTGTGAGCTGTCACTAAATCCACAATTTCCTGGCACATGAATATACTATGTTCAAGGCTGCTCTGGTTTAACCACATAAATTCAAAATAGTGACATCACTTCAAAGCAGGCAGAGAAGGAAACCTATAGGGCTGCATCGACCCCCCTCTTTCTAAAGCCATACAGTGCACCCTACATAAAGCTGCTGTGTGAAGTTAGGGTCAGTACCCTCAGGCACTGGTCAACTTCAAGGTGAAAATCAATGTCCAGCAGCCCTGTGGAGGTCTTCACCTTTTTTTCTGGTGAGAGATCAAAAGGCCTCCTCTATCCTACAAGAGATAGCTATGAAATTCAGTTCTGGAAAATATCATGATCTGTTCAGAGTTGAATGGGTGTCAGAGAGGGGGATATCTGTGACAGACTAATTCCTTGAAGACAGGCCACAGGGATTTCCCAGTCCTTCGACTCCAGGAGGAGCTGGAGTGGTGTCCTGTATCCAGGAAGTAGCCCACTGTTATGACTCCTTACCTTACCCCTTCAGCCTATAATTCCCAGAAAGTGCTCACTGATTCATAGGTTCAAGTCCTTATTTTAAACCTACGTAAGCTTCTAAAACATGCCAAATAACCCCAAACAGACAAACAAAAAAAAAACCCAAAAACCAGAATGCAAATTAAGCTCTTCTATTGTGATCTTCCTTATCCATGTAGAGGAAAGACTGAGCTTTCAAACTTGAGTTCCTTTCTCTCTCTCCCTCTCAAGAAAAACAGGTCACACATGATATAGCTACTCTTCCATTCCTGTTAAGCTACAAATAAGAAAAAAATGCTCAAAACCAAATGAACCATGATGTTGAAGGTCATACATCTTTCTTTGTAATGAGGTTTTTCATAGGACTGGCTTCAGAGGGGCTAATTTGCAGAGGTTTGCTGTGACTGCACATTTTAGGGAAGATATGTAAAAGATTTTCTTCTCCTTTCAAATATGAACTGTAATATACTCACACATTTGCTGTTAAAAGCACAGATCATCAAACACAGGCACTACAAGGTGGCCTCCCAGGCTCTGCTATTTTGTAGCTTTCTCAACTCATTTTTAAATATTTACATTTGTTCATCGTACATCAACATACGTTTTGCTATGCCATACACTGGGATGAAAACTGAGTTGTTAGGACAAGGCAAGTAAGGAAACTTTCATTAAGCTACTCAGCCTTATGATGTAACTTGAAGCAATTTTGCCCTTTCATGGGAGGAAAGAAAGAAGAGAGGAAGAAGGATATACGTATATTCTTTATAGCCTTTAGAGTTTATAGAAACATTGGTTCCCAAGAGTCATCTCGATAATGGTTTTAGTAAAATATTTATATTGCTTTAACTTTTTATGTTTAATGATTTTCCCCTTTAAGGTTTTTGTGGTTTAGTAAGGCAAATCTAAATATTCTTGATGATGACTGGTGAGTTAAAATCTCTTGTAGCAACACAGTGTATAAAATCCTGCTCAAGTAACTGCCTTTTTCACACATCTGGAAGGATTCCATTTTTTATCTGCCAGAGCCTTACAAGGGCTGCTTATTACATAAATAAACAGAAGAATATATGTAATCATAGAATGACTGAATTGAGTATAATCTTACAAAAACAAGCCCTGTCTCAATACTCCTTTGTTGTTGCATTTTGGCATTATTAGTGACTCTCCTGTGTGTACTTTATAATCATTACTGCCCTCAGTTTCTCCCTGATGCAAAATGCATCCAGGTGGTCAGCAACAACAAGGACAAGGCTTGCCTAGCAGTGTAACATTCCGGAGCCGAATGCATCTTGGAAATGGGAACTCTGATTCGTATATGCTTTTCAAGTGGGCAAAAGCATCACTACCACTCAAAATGTCACAGATGTTTTACAAAACAAATCTGGCCTGCTGGAGCACAAGTTATTTCTTCTGAACAACTCTGCAAAGAAGGCAAGGGAGCTGTGCCTTCTTCATGGACACAGTCATAGAATCATAGAATCATAGAATCACTACTTTGGAAAAGACCTTTGAGATCATCAAGTCCAACTGTACCTGTCCACTACTAAATCATTTCACTAAGCAATTTATCTACCCATCTTTTAAATACTTCCAGGGATGGTGACTCGACCTCCTCCCTGGGCAGCCTGTTCCAGTTCCCCATAACTCTTTCAGTAAAGAAATTTTTCCTAATGTCCAATCTGAACCTCCCCTGTCATAACTTGCTTTGAACTGCCCACATTCTAGCAGTAGTGGAGTCACCCATATGATACCTATAAAATATACCTATAAAAATCTGGTACCTCCTGGCAATGAAAAGTTTGGAAAACCCTGCAAGCATGGGGTGCACTCCCATACTGTACAAGGGAAATAACACTGTAACAAGGACAGAGGAGATACTTTAGTTTCTGTGGGGTTTTGTAATTTCAACAATTATATGTAATAGAACAAAACAGAAAAGAAAAGCATTTAGTGTTTTTGCTTCTAGCTATTCATCTTATCCTGATCGTAGAAGTAGTAAAAAGGCACTTACACAAAAAAATGAGTAGGCTAATCAGATGACATTTACTGAAAACACACTTTCATTTCCATCTTCTAGGACTTCTCTTTCTGATTAATGATTTCTGTGATACAGCTCCATCTATACACCCTGTTACAGCAAAAACCAACTACAGAGATAAGCCTTTATCTCCTGCATTTTTTTGAAGCTTGAGTAAGGGAAGAAATGACTTGCCAGGAATGCCTTTGGCACGGAGTTCATCATTCAGGAACATATCTGTGATGCTACCACTTAAAGTGAATGTAAGAGAGGGAGGATGTTCCTGAAGTCCAGTCTTGCCTGTATGTATTCAGTTGTTGGAAAAAGGAGTCGAGTTGAAGTTTAAGCCAAACCCTGGATCCCCATAATTCAAAGTAAAGTTTCTGTTTGGCATCATCTTATGCATGGGCTCTGTTCTCCACCAGACACAGCAGTTTGGAAATCGGACACCTCAGGCTGTAATTACCCAAAGCATAAGGTTCCACTCATGGGGTGATGTGGTTCTGGCTCTGCTTCTGCCCCTAATCTGACAAAGGAGGGGGGCTGTGGTAGGATGCTGTATCTAGGATATCACCTGTTTATCTGTTTGCAGCAGTCCATGATTTCTCTAGAACCCTGGGACTAAGCAGCCCTGAGTGGCCAGCACAGGGTGAGGATACTTACTGTGCCCACTACAGTAAGGGGAAGCAGAAAAGTCATGTTTCTTCACAGGAGGCCTGAGATACCAGCCCCGTCAACTGGAGATATAGGAATCAAGGGGGAGAGCCACAATACTGGATGGTGTTGGGACGGACACACAAGATAGCACAGGAGCAAGACCTGGACCTGTGCAACTGCCATCTTTTCACAGCCAGCCACCAGCCACCAACCCAAAGCCAGCTGGGAACGAATCCATAGACCTCAAGGTGGATTCACGAAGGGACTTGAACTGAGACAGTGTGCCTGGCAGCACTCATGGACACCAGCTGGGGAGCATGGAGTCATGGGACATCCAGAAAAACAACACTTTGTTTTATTCATCATTAGAAAGTTCAGCCAGTTCCAAACCAGTGAACACCGACAGACATTGAACTTATTTTCCCACATTTATAGAGCTCAGTACTGAAAAGGCATCATTTAGTGGAGAAGACAGTGAGCTATTTTTCTGGGATCCTTCAGATGCTATGGTAGAAATGCATTCATGGTGGTAACCCAGCTCTGTTTCTACCAGTCGTGTGCTGCAAACAGTCCCTTCACACACAGACCCAGATCAGCCTTGTCATTACAATTTGTCACACATCTTGCTTTATGTGTAGCGTTGTACTGGAATGTTATATTCTCCACATGCTGCTGTAGGCTGGGACTGGAGCAAAGCATGAATGGGGATAGGGATGGAAAGCAGGAACGGGAGAAGGACAAAAATGAAGGAAATTGCAGGCATTTGAAACTATCGAATTTCCACTAGAGGTTTCACATTTCCTGTAGAAATAAGTGAGCTCCATGGCAGCGTAGTGGAGACATACTCAAACTAGATTTAAGGCTACCATCAGTAGCCTTAAAACCATGGGGACTGGGGCTGGCTCAAAATGCCCACAGCAGCAGCGTTTATGTGTAACTCTGAAACACTATGAAGACACAACTACCAACGCCTGGACTAGCAAGCCTAATGTTAACACGGTTAAATTACCCTAAGGCATAACCAAGGGAATTTTGTGGACACATCTAAAATGAAAGATGCATCTTTGCTGTATCTTCATTAAAATCCTGACCTATCACATGCTTATACTTTCTCTTTGGTGCATTAAATATACTCTTACAAAAAAGGAGATATAGTTTTATTAGTTTTCTTTAGCCTCATCAGATATTTTGCAAAAGCTCATTAGAAACATATTTCCTTCAAAAAGGTAAAAAACTACAATCTGTAAAGAATCTAGCCATATCTTCGCAGACAACAGGAGATTTAACAAAGTGTTATACTCAAATTTATGTAAAATGCTGTACTGGTTTCAGCTGTAGGTTTTTCTTGCAAACTCCTTTTGTAATGTTTCTGATCTAGTACCTGTTAGTTTTGACTTAGAAAAAAAGTCAGTCATGAAAAACGGAACTAACAAAAGCAAAATAGTGAGAGTAGCATAATTTCCATTCCACAAGTAACACTGTTATTTGAAATCTCTTTGCCTGAAATCAGAAGACAAATAATTTTCAACTGAAGTTGAAATATATTTAAAAAATATTAGCTATATTTCGGGGGTTACTAGAAGTTCTCAGTCCAGACTTATTTTCCTCTGTCGAATTGTCATTTGCCTCCGTTCTATTTTATTTCTAAAATGTACTCCGGAAAAACATTGAAACAGGCTTTGGCATTAGGCGTTTCATTTTCTCTCATTTCTCAAGAAACACGGTTTGACTTGGATTAATTTCCCACTACAGTGAGAAGATGTTTATGGCATCATTTACAATCATAGCACAAAGGCAAAGCAAATTATGGTTGGGTAAATACTGGATTTGAGACAATTACTATGGCTGTAGAGGGAATGCTAAAATTAGGGAAGTGCTCTGGTGTTAATATTTATGGCAAAACCAGTCTGTTAGCAGCATCCTTATGATAATCTTTCTCCCCTGAAATCCCCTTTGATTGGCTGAAATAATCTGTCAGTACAAGTTTTCCCAGCAGAAATGCAGTCAGTATCTTTTGCTAAAATGGCTCTGTATTGGGCACTGAACAAAAAAAATGCAATGTAAGCCCTGCTTACAGTAATGTCCCCGTAGCTTCACATCAGCAGAACATATAAGCAAAAAAACCAGTCGTGCTAGATAAATCTACCAAACTGCCTCCCATTTTGTTACCCAAACAAAACCCAAACCAATTCCTTTCCTCCGGCTTCCTCCCCTTCTCTTTCCCTCTTGTGTTAAAAGAGAAGCCGCAGCCTGCTCAGGCTGTAAAATTTCCCAGTCTTTCCTCAGCCCCAGTCCACAGGGGCCAGTGGAGCAGCCTGCTGCCCACTAACCTCCTTCCAAAAAACACCCCCACCCCTTGCAAGTGAGTCATTTTTACAGGGCTCCCCAGGGAGCTCCCGATGTCTTTCATCCAGAAGCCCCCCTCCATTACCCCGGGTTTTCCACCTGTGAGATGGCCTGTGGGAGACTGGAGCAGCTTTCGGTTACCTCCCTGACTGCCAGATGCAGGGTGGGGTCTCTGCAGCTCTCGTACTCCGATATTGCATTATATCAAAACCTCTTTTTAAAAAAACCCTGAAAAATACAAATAAAAAGTCCTCTATATTTACATTTCAGGGAATTTTACCCCCCCCCTTCCCAGGCTTTGCGTGCTGTATCCAACTGCTGAAGTTTTCTTACTCACTGGGGCTGATTAGAAAATCTTTCATGCTACAGGTTTTTCAAAATTAGAAAATAAAATTCTTTGGAAATCAAAATGCTGTTTGTGAAATCATTGCAATTATGTTCGAATCTCATTTTGAAAGTGGACAAGGCTAAATGGTCTGACACAGCTGAAATCTCTGTCCCACTTCAGCATCTTTTATAATAAGCCTTTTGAGTTTTCAGTTCAAAATAACCTTGAGTTTATGCCATTTTTCTCTTTTGAATGTTATGCACTTCTACCAGAAACATCCCAGATCATATTGAAACACTGTTCAATCCAAGAATACTTGTATCTAATTTCTTTTAAGCAGAGCCTCAAACGTTGGTGCTTTTGTCCTGAAGTGTCAAAAAATCCCATTACAAAGGTAAATAATGCATATTATGACCATATGCCTGTGTGAGGAGAGTGCTTGGGCAACACTCATTTTTTAAAACCCAAGTGTCCTCTTGTGGAAACACACCTGGTGTTATCTGGCTGTCACTGGAACTACCTGACCAGCACAGGAATATGTAGCACACAACCTGCAGGTTTTGCTTTGCATCCATTCTCCATCAATGTTTATGTCCAGAATTTAGTGCTTTGCAGCACTCGATTACAGCATTTAATTTTCAAGCCCTGGCCCTATATCCACTGCCCTGAGATAGGTGTTCGTGTTGTGTGAGAAGACTGGAGCTGACGAGTAACAGCAAAGGAGCAGAGCACTGCCCAAATGCAGTGCTTTGATGCAACAGGCACCTCAAAGGACAAGAGGATTTCTTAAGCCCCTCTCCACTCTGTAGGAGCTTTGGATAGTTGCTTGCCACTCCAGATGACGTTAACTTCCATGGAGGATCCAAGGCTTTCAAGTCTGCTGAGAAAGGGGTAAACTATATGCTGTCTCTCAGAAAGTGCCCATTGTTAGCAGCAACATTACATTTTCTAGTTTTATTTTCTGTCCTCATTGCTCTGTCTTCATCCAGGTCAAGACTTAACTGTCCCCCTGTTGCTGGCATGAAACTCTGCCAAAATCAATGGCAGTGTGATCACGTGTTCAGACTGATCTGGAGTCTGATGGAGCTGGGGAATGTTTGTGCTCTGGGGGTCCTGTGCTCATAATGGGGAAGACACGAACACCAGTTTATTTTTATCTGTATTGTCCTTCGGAGCTCATCCATAGGTATTCTCAGATACAGAATTGGTAGCTTCCTATGGATCTTACCAGATCCTGCTTTGCAAATTCTAGTGCACGCAAAAAGAATGTAAATTTCACTCTACACCTTTTTAAAAAAAAAAAGGCTATGAGAGTGTTTAGATTTCAAAACTATCTTGTTTTCACATGAAGATATGTTTGGGAGGTTTCGAATGGCCAAAGAAGTTGATGTCATAAAAGTTTTAGCACTGCTGGAGTGATTATGTCTCTGACTGCACAGCAGAACTAAATCATCAATTTTTTTTCACAAAGCTGCTTTTTACTGTGTAATGAAAGCAGGGAAAGCCCTCAAAGAGCATCTCAAGTGGGAAGTCATCCTGAGAGAGAGAGAGAGATGTTGTGACTCATCTCCATGGCAACTGGGGGTGATGACGCGAGTGGCCACCCTGGATTATTCTTGTTTAGCAACAAGCGTACAATACATAAATACATGTGTGGTGACTAGAGGATTACAAAGACAATGATGAATTGTCCGCAGATCCTTATCCATCAAACTAAGCAGTAAATGTGGTGGGTGACAGAGATTATCAGAAGCAGCATGGCTCATAACATGGGCTGCTGATTTGCTGGTTTGTTATTTTAATATGAAGATAAACAGAAGGAAGTTATAACGTCTCTAAATGACTTTATTCTGGAAAAATCCAGAGACTACTTTTATTTTTATTTATTGTTTTTTTAAGGATGTAACCTACATTAGCAAGTGTAAAAATTTCAACGTGTGGTGATTCCACCCTGGGCTGCGAGAGAAGTGTGGTGTGAGACCTCCAGGCCCAGGGCAGCGGACAGTCCATCACCAGCTGTCAGCAGAAGGGACTAGCTGTTTGCAGTGGAACACTGGGTTATTTTGCACCTCTGCATAAACATGTACATACACAGTAGAGTCCCACCTCAAACTTAGGCTAACACAGAGTTCTCACAAGCCACTCTAGTAGTTATATTTCTTTAATGAGTATGTAAAAAGTATATTAAGATAATGATGACTTTTTACAGATTTTTAATTCAGTCTAGCTGAAGAAAAAGTAATGCTCTTGCTATGTATCACATAAAATCATTAAAAAGAGATTATTTCCTATTTTAAAATAACCCACCTTCCCCATCTCAATCATCCCTATACATTCTTATAACATCACTTTAATCTGTAGCACGTCTCTGTGTGCCCAAGAACACTACAACTATCACACTGTTTCAGAGGACTCTTGCCAAACTACACGTGTATCTTCACCTAGATTGTAAATCAGATCCTTTGGAGGACGTCTGTTCTGCAATGAGTCATAAGAGACAATAATGCTGTGATGGTTGCTGCTAAGGGAGGGTCTCCTTTCACTCATGTAGCTGTCACTGACCTATGACGAAACTCGAGGGCTGTGAGATCAGATGGCTAATATGAAACATCTAAGCTGCTTTCAACTCTAGAGGCAGGAAATACAGATAGATGAACCACCATTTAGGCAAATTTGCTCTGACATTTTCTTCATTGTTGTGACCAGGAAGTCTTTTTGTACTAATAACAATATTATTTTAACTATTTTTACCATTTTCCCTACCATTGCAGTCAACATACTTTTTCCCTTCATGGGAGAATGCCCTCTAGAGCAATTAGAGTAGTAGGTACCAGGTAATAGCAAAAACCAGCTTAGTCCACTTCCAAATCATGTCATTTATAAGGAGGCAGCTAGGAATAGCGAAATCAACTCTTTGTACTGATCAGTTAGGAAATGTATCTTTGGTAATATTAAAACAGACTTACAATGGAGAGAGAGTGATCAACAGGCAACCTACCACAACACAAGACAGCCTTCTCTATATAAAGCCTTTCCAAAATGTACACAATGTTAAATCCTCTGCCACAGACAGAAGAAATGAAAGTCACCTCCAGACTGAAGGAGGCTCTTTCAAATGAGAGCGATCTGGCAGCTCTCCTGGACTGAGCAAGTATCTGGCTGTACAGCAATTTGGACAGCTTATTTCCCTGTTTGCCTGGCAGCTGGAGATGTAAGACATGCTTCATTAAGAAGGATCACTAGATAGGGATGTGCTTGTTTTTTAAAACTGAAAATAAGCAGCATTCTTGTTACTTTAAAGTGAGTATCCGTTTTCTTTTGAAATTTAGCAGAGGCCTGGTAACAATTACCATATTTTAATGATTATCAACAAAGGGAATATCTAAATCATAGCAAGATTTTAAGAACTAGTTGGTGGTTCTGGAAACATACATTTTTAGCGCATGATTTGCATCAGTTTTCCAGGCTCTGATTTTCAAAGGTTTGAATGCTCAGTGCTTCCAGAAAATGACATTGTCTTAATAACTTGGATCCAAAACAAGGAGGCATTCAAAGGAATATATTTGAAAATCTTGGCATTATATGGACTATTTGTGTCTGCTTATCCGATTAAATTCCCATTATGTGTACAGCTACCAAATGGACCATTGGAACCTGTGCCTGTGGTCCTGCCACCACCCTCTTGACATTCCAGAGAGTTCCAATATCGTAAATCAGGTCCCCTTCTCCATGGGAAAAAAAAAAAAAAAGAAGAAAACAAATTACAACAATTGCTGCTTTATGACAAGTTTTTTCAACAAAAAGTTACAACTTTTGGTCAGACTAGAAGACCTCCTGAGTTCCCTTTCAATTGACACTATTCTCTTGATTGCCTGATCTTAACCATCTGGAGTTTTGTCCTTCCCATCCCTTTTTGAACTAATTTGCCCACTCCCAGCATGTATAGGAAAGATTCCTTCCATCTTTCCCCTGAGTGTGATGGTGTAAGGCTTACCAGTGTCCCATAGGCTCCTGCTGGCTCTCAGGGCTTGTATGAACCTGAGCAACTTTCTGCCTGTCAAAGCAATTTTCAGCCTTTATGCAGATAAAAATTTTGGCATCAGTTAGCCTTCCTTACCAATGCCATTTTCATCAATTCATGGCACTATTGTTATGTCTGATTGTCTCAGCCAAGATCCACTAACCTGAGTCCTGGGCAAGTAGTGACCAGACAGAAAGCCCTCCCCAAGAAATTACAAACTAAAGGTAAGACCAGAGACAATAAATGGATACAAACACTCATAACAAAATAGTGAGATAGTATTGGTCAGACAGATGGGCAGCACGTTTATGACCTTAGCAGTCTCGCAGCTCAAATAGTGTGAATGAGATTGATGAATTTAATTTGTAGGAGTCTACAGAAACTGCTCCTAAGACTGCAAACGACTTGGGGAAAAGGCACTGAAGTGTCTGCTTGAAATTTCACAAACAAAATGTTGGTTTCAGAGTTGGAAATGCATCTTCCTATAGTGGGCAGCAGAAGATACATTAAATAGCTGAAGATAATGAAGGTCTATGAAAGTGTAGATATCAGTATGGTGGATGGGTTAGAGAAGGTTGGTTTGGAATGATTTAGAGAGACAGGGACACTAATTACTGCTGTACACTTGAGCTCCCAGATAATTTCTACAGCTTCTCATTGATTTAATTAGAATTCCACCCCTGCCATTCACACTCCACCCCAGTCTTGTACCCAGGCTGCCCTACACTTCTGTCCACAGGTTCACTCCCATACCTTTGGTGTCTATCAGCTCTCTAATTTATGCTTTCAGGCCTTGAACATCTGTTGTTAGGGGCTGCTTTTCCCTGCTAATTCTCAATTCAATTTGCCTGTGAACCGTGCAAGATTAGGGCAATCTTTTTCCTTATGTCTAGCAGAAAAGTCAAGCCTGATAAATAATACTGCTGCCCTTCCATTGTGCTTAAGTACATTTGTCCACTGGGGAAATGTGCTGACCTCTTTGCCGTATGATATGATATAAGCATGTCCTACTTAAATTAATAGATAATAATTAACATGATTAGAAAAATGTAATCAAAGGCTTAACATTTTCCAAGCTCATAGGAAATAACCTTAAATCAATTTTTTTTCCAGTTTTCATTGTGAGGGTCTTGCATATTGATGGCTGAAGTAAGAAGATGTTGAGTTGATTGCTTTAAGAGGAGGATAACTTTTGTTAGAGAGACAAGATGCATAGGCAGAGTTCACATCTTGTGTTAAACCAGTAAGTACAGCTGAAAAAAAGCAGACCAGCTTCTATCGCTTTCAGGTTCGAAATCAGGATAGCGAGCTTCCAGACTTAATCCAGGTTCATAGTAAATGCTCTGGCCTTGACTTGACTAGATCATTTCAGAAACAAGTAATAACGAGCACTTGTGATTCAGAGATGAGGAAGAGATTTCCAAGATAAATGGAAATTTAAACAGTAAGAGATAAAGAGAGATAAATGCATGTTCATTGACAAGACCAGTGGTGTTATCTATTAAAAAAAAAATGCCATCAAATTATGCCATTACTCATTTTTATTTTATCCTGTTCTCAAAACACTATATCAAAAATGTATTAAAAAGAAAGACTTGTGTCAAGTGAAGGTACCCCAAACAAATCTTCACTGTTTTGAGAAAGTGAGGTTAATTAATACCTCTGTGATCACTAGAGTTCGCCCATATCCCAGATTTGCTGAATGCATTTAATTACTAACAATAAACAAAAATGTATCTCAAGCAAGGCTAGGAAAGGAAAGATTGCTGAATATCAATTTTGGTTTACTCATTTTCATGATTTTCCATATCCTTTTTTTACAAGATTTTTTACATTTTTACAAGGAATTCTAGAAAGCATCTCTATCCATCACAAAATCTAAACTCTTTCTGAAAGTAACTCTGGATTTATTACCATATTCACTTTGGAAAACTAGTCCCAATGGGTAGTTGACCTCTGCCATTTTATGGCTCACTGGCTCTTTGACAGCTACTTCTGGGTGGCTGCAGGTTACCACACAAACATTTCTTCAGTAACCATTTCCCTGCTCCCTTGTGGATTCCCCTTCCTTAATGTATCCCTGCCTTCACATGAAGGATTGGAAACCCAGCCTGTGTGAGTTCATAAAGTCGTGGGGGAAAAGAGAGTGGCTGACTAACAAGAGATCCCAAACAGTTTCTAATTCAGCTCTTTTTGTAAGGGTCACATACCTGGAGTTTGTTTCAGGAACTTCTTTCAAAGGATAGAGAGCCCTAACTTGCTCGTGTTGCCTATCTGATCTTTTTCCTGGACTTTGCACACAAATACAAAGCTGACTGGAAACAAGGAATGTAAGAAACTTATATTCCTGTTAGGCTTTTCAAGACAAACTAAGAAGGAACTGGTAGGGCTCAGTGACTTTGCTCTGTTTAATCAGATACAGATGAAATAATTGTTGATAGATTTCTGCAGAAACATTGCAAAATGTATTGACTGACAATTTGGGAAGAATTTACCGCAATAAGGAAGTCAATGGGTTTCATTTATGACTTCATCCTAGATAAATGTGACCCATAAAACCTAATCTAAGAATCTTAAAAAGATACGATACGTGATTTATATATTGTTAGCATTAAGTGTTCTTATTTTTTACTGCTGTAGGAGCTGTTTTAACACGTCAGAAGAAGAGAATCCTGACCTGAAGAGGCATCTCTCTGAATGGGTGATAGGTGAGAACTGCTGTGTGGTGAAAGATGTGCAGTATTCCTAACACTTGACTCCTTTTATTTAACATTTTTCACCAGGTGAACTCAAAGAATGTTACACTGTGGAAAACTTCCCAACCCACAGTCCTCTGCCTCCAGACAGATGCCCAGATTCATGTGATGCACCAAGTGATCCTAGCTGGATGTCGCATAAGATTAAAATCTTCAGGAAAATACCTTTGCAGAAAAGGGATCAGTTTTAATCCTATTGATAATTTGCTATTTCTGTACTTTTTACTTTCTCTCTAACATCTGCTTTCTGATATTGCAGACTGTGCTTGCAGGACTAATAATAATTCCTATTGTCACCAAATTACATTTGAAAAGAAGTGCAAAATCTCTAATTTGGTTCTATTTCTTTCAGAAATTACAATGCCTTAACCAGGACAAGGAGAGGTAAAGAAGGTCAGTGACCAGTGTTACCTCCAATGTTGCCACTAGTTTAGGGTGAGAGGGTTTTTTCTCAATGCAAATGTGTTCAAAACTTGTCCATATTTGGGAAAAGTCAGATTGGTGTGAATTGTCCCTTTCCAATAAGAAAACTTTATATGGAAGAAATCCTGATCACACCTAAAACTGCAGTCAAAATGTCATATTAGAAAAAAATATCATTGGCGATTTGGCTCTTCTCTCTTTTTCTCACTCTCTCAGATTGATCAAAAACATGCAGTTTGGATAAGAAAATCCCTGACAGTGAAAATGCTGTCTGCTTCAGGATTATTGTCAGCTACAGGCCGTTCAGAAGGGAAGGAGGCATTGCCCTCTATGTCAGGAAACGGATAGAGTGTGAAGAGCTGTCTGTGAAGAATAGCCACAAATAGGTTGAAAGTTTATGGATGAGAATAAAAGATTGAGGCAACAAAAGGAACCTTGTAGTTGGTAAATACTACAGGCTACCTGATCGAGTGGAGCCTGCCGATGATGCCTTCTTCCTTCAGCTACAGGAGGCTTCATGCTCACAAGTCCCTCTCATCCTACTGGGGTAATTCAACCACCCTAACATCAATTGGAAAAGTAGCACAGCTAGCTTTGGGCAATCCAGGAGACTCCTAGAGTACATTGAAGATAGTTTCTTAACCCAGGTGCTAGACCGCCTTACCCGAGGGGATGTAATACCAGAGCTGATGGTCACCAATGCAAGTGAGCTCATTCTGAACAAGCTGAAGTGGACTTGTGTGAACCTCATGAGGTTCAACAAGGCCAAGTGCAAAGTCCTATACCTGAATTGGGGCAATCCACTGTTTTGATACAGGATGGGCGACAAATGTGATTGAGGGCAGCCTTGCAGAGAAGGACTTGGGGGTGGTGATTGATGAGAATGTCAACATGAGCTGACAATGTGTGCTCACAGCCCAGAAAGCCAATCGTATCCTGGGCTCCATCAAAAGAAGTATGGCCAGCAGGGTGAGGGAGGTGATCCTCCCCATCTGCCCTGCTCTCATGAGACCCCACCTGGAGCATTGTGTCCACTTCTGGAATATTCAACAAAAGAAGGATATGGAGTTTTTGAAGGGAAGGATACAGGGGAGGCTACAAAGATGATCAGAAGGCTGGAGCACCTCTGCCGTGAGGAGAGATTTGGGATTGTTCTGCCTGGAAAAGAGAAGGCTCCAAGGAGACCTTATAGCAACCTTCCAGTGTCTGAAGAGGGCTACAAGTAAGCTGAGGAGGGACTTTTTACAAGGGCATATAGTGATAGGATGAGGGGGAATGGCTATAAATTGGAAGGGGGAAGATTTATGTTAGACATTAAGAAGAAATTCATGATGATGGTGGTGAGGCACAGGAACGGGTTGCCCAGGGGAGTTGTGGATGCCCCATCCCTGGAAGTGTTCCAGGCCAGGTTGCATGTGGTCTTGAGCAGCCCAGCCTAGGGGGAGGTATCTCTGCCCATGCTAGGGGGATTGGAACTGGATGATCTTTAAGGTCCCTTCCAACCCAAACCATTCCATGGTTCTGTGATTTCCACATTATGTATCTCAGTTCTCAAACAAATAGCATTACACCCTTTATTTTTTTAAATTCTGGGTTTTTTTCCTCTACTGAGTGAAAAAGGGGCAACTCACTTGGCCAAGTAAATAAATCAGCAAAGTCGTCATATTGGTTATTGTTCTTGCAGTAACGGAATCACACGATATCACACACAGTTGTGCTAGTATGCTCTTCTCTTAGGATACAAGCTTTTCAGGCTTTTATCCAATCAAAAAAACAGAGACATAATGAAAATACATGTCTTGGACACCTTATGATTAATTGTAAGGAGGCCTAGAAATATTACCTTGATGAACAGCCTTTGTAAGGAATACAGGTTACTAGAATATTCTTGTCAATGCCCAGTTCTAGGAATGAGCGAATGAATGGATGAATGAATAACACTTCTGTGATATATGAGGTGATGGCAAAAGGGAATTATAAGAAAGATGCCATAGCTAAAGGATTAAATTAAGCTGTTTGAGGAGGGCTATGCCACATAGGGAGTCTCCTTAAATGCCCTGCAAAGGAGGACAGCTGTCATCATTCATACCTGTACTTTGCCTGGCTTTGCTCTCATGCAGGCTTAAGTGCTTGCACATGTCTAGGACCCCTTCCAAAGGGCAGCATTTCTCCAGCACCTAAGTATGTTCTTTGCCTCATACAAATCTCACTGACGTGCCTTGAAATTTAATTTCATTTGTAAATTAAGTGTGGCACTAGGGCAGGGTCAGGAGAGTTTGAAAATTTTGGTTGGATTTTTTTTTCTTAATAATTTAAGAGTCTTCAGTGCATTTGATCTAATTTCAGGTGGACAGCTAAAAAGATTTTGCCTGTCATGATCAACTTGCTTCTGGAAAAATAAGAAATTATCTGAAAAAAACCCCATACTAATAAGTATTCTGGCAAAATCTTACAGGATCATAATATCAAAGCCATTAAGATTTGTGTTCTCTCGGCAATGAATATACAGAAGCCTTAGTTATAGTGAATTGTAGATCTCAATTGATTTTAATGGGAGCAATATTTTCTTCAAGTTCAAGACTGGTTCTGGTTCTCCTCAAGCTCCTTCTTTTATGTCACAAATATCAGACAGACTATAGTAGAACTAAATTTTCTGACAGTAAGAAATTAGTAAGTACAGTAAGTATTAGCCCAAAAGATTTCTTGGGAAATATTTCCAGCGATAGAAAAGTAGAAGATAAGTGTAGAAAGTATAGTAGAAGGATAGTGATTTTCTGTATTTAAAAAGAATAGGGACAGGTTTTCCACATAATTTTTTTAGACTTTTTAATAAAAGTACTGCAACTTATATTTGAGGTTTGGAACTCTTTGCTAACAAGAAGCAGCAGTTAAGCTTCTTTCCATTGTGGCCTTTAAAAAAAAATTATTACTTATTTTCATTGCATTGCCATTAATTAGTTTAAATGCCACTAAAATAGAGGTTTTATGCTTTAAATCACAGTGTAAAGCCTGGTGCTCATTAGAAAGTATTTCCGCCCCATTCACAGCAATTGAGTTCTACTTTGATTGGTCACAACTCCAGTTCCTGAAATGGTACCTTGCTTATTAGTTTCCCACAATACAGGAAAACTGATTCCACTTTTTTCTCCGTGATGATATTATCTCAAGCCACCCAACTGGTTGGATTTGCTTTTTCCTCTTCCTTCCCCTCCTGCTCTGTCCCTTTCTTTTGAAGTTCTTTTCTTCTCAGTGCTGGTTCCACCGCCTGCCTGCCTGCCTACAGTAGGTTTTGAATTAATGAAATAATCTGGGTTAATATCAGGTTTTCTTGAATTAAGTTTGAATAAGTTAGCGTAACTGATTTCCTCTACATGCTATCATCCAAGATAAGGGGACCCAGGTCTTCAGGGGAAATGCTTCAGTCTTGTTCCACTGACGAAGAAAATGATGTCGTCTGAAGTGCATTGGCTCCTTAAAATACAGATTGCTTAGCTTGATGCTAAATCACAGAATTTTCAGCTGTAAGAAACTCTTGCAACATTCTAATATTAGTGCTGTGTCTCTGGCTGACCAAATGAAATCCTGTTGTCTTGGGGAAATAAAGGGCCCAAGTGGTCCATAGTGTCTAGAAAGGATTTGCTGGTCATTTGTACTGCTGTGGCAAGTTCTTGGTGGATACTCTGATTACATCTAGCTGAAGTGATATGAATGGATAGCAAAGATTCTGAGGGCTAATAGGGTTTGCTGCCAGAGTTAAATAACCACCATAAAAACTCAAAGAACACAAAGAATTCTTATTATTGTAATTTATCTGGTGACTGTCACTCCTTAAGAAATATTGCATCTACTGTAGCTACGAAAACAGAAACTCCATTTCTTACTTCATTAATGCAAATCCAGAGAGAACTTTTCCTTCATGTTTGTCTAAAGAAAAAGAACAAAAATATTATGAATAAGAGAAAAACTGTGGGGACATGAAGGAGAGGGAGAGCATACTTAGACAGGGGTAGCATGAGTACATCTGCCTGGACATTCACAGGGCAACAGGCTGTGCTAGTACAACTAGTAATCCACTTGGATTATTAAGACCCAGTTATCAACATGAAGGGACCATGACTCACATCAAAGCACATAGAAGACTATTTTTTTTAGTTCTTATAGTTGTTCAATGTACTGCAAAGCTTTCTGTGAAGAAGTCCAATTTTTTTTACCCAAAATTTTTGTTTCTCACTTCCTGTTTGTAAGATTGCAGTGGCAACCTCACTATATAATCCATCACCATAACCACAGGACAGAGAGTTGTTATGATGCTCTGCCTTGAAATACAGTTGTACAACTGGAAAGACATTTTCCTCTGGACAAAGGCATAAATGGTTTGCACCGCAGTACACTACTACATGGTTTAAAGGTGTATTTGATTGCTTTTGTGTCTTTGTTTTATACACATCACATATGTGCAACCCCTGGTGTTGTCAGCTTAATGTGGGTGTGTACGGATATGCTTCAATAAAACAGATTCGTCTAATATATCAAATGCACAAAAATGTATGCACAAATGAAACATAAGTTGTCCGTCTCTTTTGGTAATCTATGTTAGACATTGAACACTACCATCTGTTCTAGAGGAAGCAGAAGAAGTTGTTCAGAGAAATAGCTTGCCCTGGAAGAAAATCACCTGCTAATTTACTATTCATTACAGGGTGATTTATGCACAAGAGCCTGAGTGTTTCTAACTTTTACATAACTCATGGGTATGTTTGTTTTACAAACTGTTGTGGTGAAAAAAAAAACCAATGTGAATATTTCAAATTTGTTTATATGGTTTATTCTAACTGTGAGTCTATTTGCTGAGATCACATTTTTATTAAGATGATCTGGATGCATTGTATATAGTTTCTGATATTTTACATCATTGGAAAGGCAGGTTTGTTTTGATCAAGCCCCTCAGGATGGTCAGTGACTCTATCTATACTAGTAAATAAAGCAGTTACAAAGAATGGTCTGGACATAGGAACTCAATGGTTGCTACTGACAGGTTGTTGGGATGGTCCATGGTTCTGCATTGGATTCCCCATAGAATTGCCATGCAGGGTTTAGAGATTACTGCAGGCCAAGGACACATCTTTTTTTGGTGAAGGAAGTATGGACCCATTGCTTCAGAAGGTAAGTATGCCTGGTGGCATTAGAGCCACCAACTGGTCCTAGGCAGCTATAATTTACCACTGCAGATACAGTCATATTACGTTCACTGATCCTCTGCATTTGCCTGTGTCTTAATCTGTTGTTTCTCAAGTTATAGACAACAAACTTTCTGGGGTGTGGACGTTGTTCTCTTTCAATGTCGCACATTGGGATCCTGGTTCATGACTGTGTCCTCTTCTGCAATCCAAATAATAAATAATTTTAAAACTAATTCACAACAGTGCTGTGGACAAGCATATATTAAAGAACAGTATAAAGAAATAGCTGTTAAACTACAGCGAGAAAAGTAAATAGCTACCCTATCCACTGTGGAAAACACTTATTTACTTACCTTTGCTATCCATAGATGTTGATGTTGGTCACAGAATAAGTACACAATGAAAGGTAAGAACATATTTTTCATCTATTGCTGTTGCTGAAATTATGTGCAGTTGCTGACATGTAAGATTCTTGATGCAGTCATGCAGCAGTCCCTCCTTACACTGTGTTAGGAGGCTGGAATAAAGGGCTGACTGCCACGAACATTTTGATCATTTTTTTCTTTTTTCCTCCTGACTTTTCTAAACACAAACACTTGTAATCACTTTTAGAAGGGAACCCTGTATTAATGCAAAGCAATAAGGGATTCCAGCAGCAAGACAGATACATCTGGACAATTTGGCAAGCTCCCAAGCTTTGGTTTAACTATTAAATTTATGACCATATTTCTTTCCAGTCCATGTGGAAATCTTCAGTCTAGAACTACAGAGGGCTATTGTTGATATTTTTTATGCATTCGGGGCACTTCCAAACATTGCAGATGCATTGAAGCACCTCTTGGAGTTCTGATGTTAACAAAAATATATCAAGATTACAAACAATCTGATTCTAAAACTCACGGATAGGACCATTTCATTTGGGAAGTGTATTTCTGCTGACTGCAAAGAAGTTACACCCCAGAAATAACCAGGCATAAGAAAGTGACTTTGAAGCACGCTACAGCGTATCTGAGAACATACATTAGTTCTCAAAATTATACTGGGGAAAAAATGAACGATTGTGTCTCAGGGATAAAATGCATTGGCAAGGTCAACACATGAAGCAAGAGAATTATGTAATACATTAAGCCAGTGAAGGCCTTCTGTTTCAAAGTTTCTGTTGCAACCTATTACCTTCAGTAGCTGGGAAGGCAATATATTTCCGTGGGATTTGAATTGATGAAAACAAATACAGTGGTGGGATTTTTCTTCAGCTGAAACTACAATCCCAATTAATTAACTAGGTTAATTCAATGGCTTTTCACAATGTGTAAATCAAACAACGGTGCCTTTGGCTGTCAGTCAACTCTAAAATCTAGCTTACAGGTTATTCTTTTTCCCCTTTAACATCAGCCTCAGCTGGTGACATTCCAGAAGAGTGTTTCTGACAGTTTGTTAAAAACAAAGAGGAAAGACTCAGAAGAGACATTTCAGCCTGCATTATTAGCCATTGTCGAATGGAACATTTTCATTGACTTCAGTGGAATTTACCTGTCTGAACCAGCTGAGAATCTGTCTCACAACTTTTAAGCCTCTAAGGCCAGGCCTTCAAGCATTGTCATTTTCCCTGGGAACACAATAACTTTCATTATAGGCTGCTCCAGGCTTTCCCTTTTTTGTTGCTTTGTGAATCTGACAAGCCTTCTCCACTGTTCATGCATTTCTAAAGCTATCTGGGCTTCCCTGAAAGTTATCCTAACCTCAAATACAAGTTACAGATCTGAAGTATGGATTACTAGATGATGTTGTATGTATTGTAAATCCAATAGTAACAGTAAATTCATTTATAATAGAGTCATCAGGTCATACAGTCTTTTGGTTATTTTATGATGTTATAATGAAGATTTCTGGCCATCACAGATAAAAGGCATAAAGACTGCTTTAAGGGGCATGTATTTCTTCCTATAACTCATCAAATTTGTGAACTCTAAGATTCACTACTCTGGGATACTTCAATAAAATTTCTTCATGAAAGATAAGTGAGTGTGACAGGTACAGATGATAGAGATTTTGGCCTGCACATTCAACTGCAGCCAAACATACTTAAGAAGGACCACAGCATGAGAAATGACCCAGTAGGTTGCTGAGACTCCATACCAAGGTATTCCAGGGACCATTATATTCCCAGATCAGACACACATGAAGTTAGATATTCAAATTTGGTCCAAGATTTTAGTCTGTTACATACATTTTGAGTGAGCTGCTTGATTTTGATTAGATCTGATTTCCTGAGAGGTTGAAAAATAGCTTGCTTGCTGAAACAGTAGATATTTAGCAGCTTATAACTATTTTCCAGTAGACAATTTTTGTAAGTGTTGTTTCAAAAAATATATTAAAAGGACAATTAGAAAAACAAATGTTGTGGAACATAAATATCTATTCTGACCTTCTTCCCCATAACTTTTTCACCTCTAGTCTCCTATGAACGTCAGGAAAATTCAGATGTTGTTATCAGTTTTGAACAGATATTTTGGTTCCTTTTCATTTTCCCCACCACCATGAATTATGGATGGAGTGTCAATTGAAGCAGATTTTCTTTGCTACATGTGGTGGTATCTTGGATATGCTTCCTCTTTTACTGAACTGGAAACAAGTATTTGAGGTGCTGAATGTTCCTTATTGTCATTAGCAAAGGGCTGTTTAAAAGAAAGTTGATTTTGCTTCCGTCTGTTGTTGACTACATTTGCTGATTACGTTTGCCTGCTGTCCTTGTTAGCCTAATGGCTATGGTGGTGAGGAAGTGAAGTTCATTTACTTTATAAAAAGCATAATGACATTCTCAAAGGGTATATTTTGAAAGAAAACAGGCCATTGTGAGATCAGATTCAAACAAGCAGGGCTGTTCAGAGCCAGCATTTGCCTTTTTGGTTGTAATGAATATGCCAACATCTAAACTGGAAAACACATGTGAGTGCACAGCAATAGCAGGACAAACAGCTGCCTTGCTCAGGCCTGCAGGCAAAAATATAGCATGAGAAGTCTAATTTTAAGTTTTCATGCATGTACTGGAAAATACAGTAAAATAAGTTGAATTACAGATGATATAATTTGGCTTAAGTTTTCACATCTGCCTAGAAGATTCGGTTATAAGGTTCCTAATCTTTAACAGGGATGATAGTCCAGTATATTAAGGCAGCTTTGGAAATCTCAGAATATGTAAGGCAAATACAAACAACTCACAGACGTTAAGACAATTACTTCTCCTATCGTAAAGATGAGTCTCATGTACAGAATAAGACATCATCCTTTCCCCCCTTTTTCATCTCCCCTGTATTCTGGGTGACTGATATAGCTACTCAGTCCAGCTTAGCAGGTTTACCACTTTGTGTGGAGATCTGGGAATCATCCTACCTTATTTCTCACCAGCAGAAAATTTCACAGTTTAAAATATCATTGCAAATCTGCTGAGTAGTTCTGGGAGCCAGAGATTAAGTGCATAGTTGTTGGTAAAGTTATCAGAAAAAGAGCTGGGGCTGCATATAACTGAGATGAGACGATGCACACCTCTCAAATGCAAAGTACATTTTGGTAGCTTAAGAATATGCAATTTCAGTGTAAGAATTTTAGTCACATCAAAAGGACCTAAAACCAGGCATGTGGTCAGTGAGATGCTGCTATTTATAAAATTGTGTTCTGCCTAGTGATGTGTCCGTTTTTAAGCACCTGCTGTAGAGGTCCCCATAGTCTCATGCAGGTTTGTGCAGCCTACACTGAGCCTGAAGCTACCATAGTCTGGTCTGGTTACCTGAACCTGTGGAATGAAAGCAGCCTTTGGTACAAACAGTCACACCTTGCTCTGCAGTGCAGATTGTTGCCACTGAAGAAAATGGACATTTTAAAAGTGAGCTAACTCACTGGTTTGATGTACTGGGTCAGGCAGTAAGGAGTGGCAAAACTGGTCTTTCTACACATCAGAAATGTCTCAGCGTTGGCTGTGCCTCAGCTGAGCCCTACCAGGCTGTCTACAGTATCTTGCCCCTGACCATGTGAGTAACACTTTGGTCAGTGTCCAGTTGTTTCCATCTTGCCCGAGACCTTGCATTCCTTCTTGTAGAAAGCAAGCAGAAGGGGTGGAGGGCAAAAGCATACACTTAGGTCATTTCCCCACAGCTCTTTCCAGGCAGTGGAGGCATGTAGCCAAGGTCCATCATTTTACAGGAGTTCCTATTTACCAGCATTCACCCTTAACACCACCACAATGTTTGGGGCATGTCCACACTGCCCCAAGGCCAGCAGACCCTTCCATGCAGGCAGCACTGTGGCAGTGCCAACAGCTGAAGCATGACTTCCAGAGTAATCAGAGTCCCCATGGCCAAGCACACCTGGCTGGCTAGCACAGCATTTGTGGTCTACCAGCTTCCTGTGGGATGCCAATAAAACAGCCAGGTGTACAGAAGGCAGATGGGGACAGCCCACACTGCACTTACTGCTACTTTGGATGACAAAAGTAGGAAACTGTAAGAAGAACAGCAAGACAGATAGGGTAAGGAGGCTGAGTCTGCCCCTCCAGACAATATTTCCTGACAAACGCAAAGCTCATTCACAGGCGAGTGTGTACATAAACTGGTAGTCCATTCTTCCCTCCAGTTTATGTCTTGCAGATAAATCTAACTCTGCCTTTTGCAGCCACTCAAATTTTAGCAAGTCAGGAGTTATGGCCTCACTGCAGCATATGAATCCCCAGGAAAAAGCTCATTTGCACAGTGTTTACACCTCAATGTGAGGCTCATTTTCTTTACTGGTAGATGTTCCTCTACACAGGCGAGAACATTGCACTAGCTCTTCTCAAAACCAGCCATTCTAATAGACTTAAAAATTATAGTGAAAACTATAATATAGATTCTCTAAAGTAAGAAAATTGCAACCTTAAATGAAAAGAGATTTATTTGAGAGCTTAGAATTGTGGTTTTCTTTGGGAACTTATTCTTGGACCTACTCAAAGGCTAATTTTCCCACAGTTTTGAAAGATTTTGGTTTTAACTGAAGCATTTGCTTGAGAAGTGGTGACACTGCTGACAGAAGGGTACTGAGTGATACTGAAGAGGTGTTGCCAGGTATTTCTTTATGAACCTGCCTTAGCAAAACATTTATGGAGATGTTTAATGTTACTGGGATTTAAGAACCTGACTGAAATTCAGCTTTCTTGGCTAGGCATGACTGCAGAGTAACAATCTAAGTATTCTATTCACACTAATGGCTTGATGTTGATATTTTCAAACAAGCTACTGTAAAACCCATCAAATGCAGTTTTCAACTTCTTTGGTTCAGTCTGCTTCTATATTTGGCCCTGTGAGTCTGTTTCTCCCATTTTTATTCCCTTTTTACCCTAGAAAAGAAAACAGTGGTCCTAATTGTTCTCAGCTACATTATTCATTCTTATGTCTCAAGTCTTCTGAAGTCTCAGAGACTTACCATCCCTGGAGACAGAGTACCAGATGGGGTAAATCAGTAGCAGAAAAACTATAAAGAGTGCTTTCTGGGATGTTTTATCGTTGTGCCTTCTCCCATGACTGGAGTCAAAGTGGTCAGCAAATGTGAGCATAGGAAGACATCTACGCTTAGTATCCATTGCCTTTCTTGGTATCATGGGGTACTGGACCAATAGTGGCAAGGTGGATCTGCCATACTGATTTCACGTCAATGCACGGCTATGTACAGTTTTTACATGTTTTTTACCCTCTCTCTGTCTTGGGCACACAATACTGTCAACTCCTTTCTGAAAGTAGTAGTACAGAATACCTACAAGTCCATTGGAACTTTGAGTTTATGATAACCGATTAAACAGATATAAATTAATGCTTTCATAAATGTTCTAAATCTTATTCCTGTTTGACTAGACTCTTGTGGTGAAATGCATTATGTGCAATTATCTATATTATTAATTATAATCTGAGGCAAATTAATAGTAGCTGCTCTTACAATGCAAAGATTTTAGTCAGAAGATGGCTAAGTGTATTTGAAAATCGTATTGATTATGTGTGAGTGGACTCCATGTGTTGAAGAGCAGAAACCATCAATATTTTCAATAGTTGACAGATTTATTTTAATTCTCAAAGTATTATATAAGAAACGTGAAATATTTTCCAGCTTGTTCAATAGCTTTGACTAAGATGAAAACCTAACCAACTTAAATTTTAGTCAAGTAGTTGACTACCTGCATTTAATATGAAAACATAATCAAAATCTAGATGAAGGCAAAACAGATTTAATCTTGATTTAAATTGCAAGGTACTCGTGGACAAGGCATTTGGATTTCCCTAGAATGCAAAAGAAATCATTTTGCACTATGCATCACATATTTTCATAAGTCATGGAAGATTTGTGGTCTATAACTCTGCAAGTAGATGCTATAAAAGGCCAGAATCTTTCCTAAAATCTCATATAAATGTTGAGAGAGAATTCTTTAAATTTACTGACCCCACATCATCATCACATCACACATCGGAGTAACTGAAGGAGGAGGGGATTGCTCTGTTTCTGTACTGGGAGAGTTCGTACTTTTAACCTCTCCAGACCCCATCAGTACACCAACAACAGTAAAAACCCCAAAACACATCTGAGAAATAGAAAAGCTATGGACCAGAAAAGCATTAAGATAAGCCATTAAGTCTTAAAAGGCAGAAATCCCTCTGCTAGGAGGAGTTTTTATCCCTCAAACTGTACTAAGACTTGGGAAATGCTACAAACACCAGGATGAACAATAAGGGCATGGTCTACAGTTTTATATGGAAAAGATTTATATGACATGGTGATGGGTAACAGTGAAAAACAGCATAGACAGATGAATAGGAAGTGAGACAGACAGACAGATAACATCATGGAAGATACAAAACACTGTCCAAACTGGATTTATGCTGCTTCAACTGAACACAGAATTACTTGTGCAGCTCAGCTGCATCTCCAATGAAGCACGTGGAACTGTTGGTGTTGAAAGGGCCTCTGAACTAATAAGCACTTTAAACATTTTTCCAAACATCTTTCTGATATCTGTGAATGACCCTTTCTTGTTTCCCCGGGTTAGCCCACAAACCACTGTTAACCCTATGACAGTGTTCA
Source organism: Cuculus canorus (assembly GCF_017976375.1). NCBI lineage: Eukaryota > Metazoa > Chordata > Aves > Cuculiformes > Cuculidae > Cuculus > Cuculus canorus. The sequence goes on from NC_071402.1 coordinate 14,439,752, forward strand.
AACAAGAGGCACATCAGGCGGCTCCAGGGGAATGACTTGCCACCACATTTATCACCATCTTTTCCATTTCTCCTGCTTTTGTGATCCTGACAGTTGTTTGGGCTCAGTTTTCACTGGCCGGTTGGGATGAAACTGAGCCTGCTCTTCAGTTGAAAAACCCAGTGACTGGGTGGGCCCGGAGGAATGGCCCTTTTCTCCTTTCCCTGTTTAAGCCTCTTGTGAGTAACTCCCTGCAGCTGTCCATAAACATCGCTTTCTGAATGGAGTGAGAGATGTCTGGGGCAGGCCCTGCTCTCGCTGTTTCTCAAAAGAAAATAAATACTTCTGTCAGGCATTACACAGAGAACTGCCGCATGTTGTCCGATGGCTTTTAAACCTCCTCAGGCCATTTGTTTTCTAGAAGGCTTTCCCAGTATTAACCCTCTGGAATACAAAGTATCCCAAAATATTTTATTCATACCACACAAGACAAAAGTATACTTGGTCAGTGATTAGCATACTCCTTATCACCTGTGATAAAACACATGATGAATGGCATATAGAAGAGACTTATAAAAAGTGCAAAGCAGAAGACTGTACATGCACAAGGGGTAGCAGTAAGCACGTCTTTGCAGCCAGTGCAAATTTTGCCTTTCAGGAAGCTGTTGGTAACCTGAGCATGTTTGTAGGCACACACCTTGCACACACCCTTGTCAGCTGAGGAAGTCACCTTCTATGGCTTCTTTTCTTGTTATACTGGGGACGGTGCTCACCTTGGATCATGGGGGTAGGCTTATGTCTCCTCAGTTTCATCACAACTCCTCTGCCAGGTTTGTCCAAACAGCTGAACTGCTCATGTGCTTCCTGATGCCTCTGTGGTATGGGGGAAACAAGTCTTTTTCTACCCCACTGTGGCCACTGGTGCTCTGTCTCTGCCCCATTATTCGTGGGCGTTGCCACTCTGATGTGTTGGCCCTAGAGCTTGTCACAGTTTTTACTCATCCAGTGTGGCCACACAGCCAGTCTAGTCCAAGTATTATTGACAGTAAGCCCTTTCTTACACAGCTTATTTTGACTAAAAAGGGCTGGGTTCATCCTGTTGTCTGTCTCAGACAGAGCATCTGAGGAGTCAGCAACCTCGCTCAAGGGCATGGTAGCTAGTCAACTGGAGTGGGCTGGTGATGGCAGTGTCCTCAGCTGGCATCACCAGGGCTGGCCAAGGATGTCTAGTCACAGCCGTATTTTTCAGATCCAAGCACAGGATGTGAAAGCAAAGTCTACTTGTTTTCAGATCTGCCTTAGCTTTCCCTTTGATCTTTCCAGCTCTGCTGTCTTCTAGGCATTTGGCTTTGCTTGCATTTCTGAAAATAGGATGAACTGGTTTAACATTCGAAGGTTTTATTTTTCCTTTATTTTTGTTGTCTGACCTCTGTAAAACTGATATCTCATGCGGTACAGAGATTATTAGTGTTTGCTACATAGATGAAGAAACTGCATTCCTTTTTATTCAAGTTTTTTGAACATTCTTGATTCCTGAAAACTTTTCAGCAAGAACTTGAGATCTTTAATTGCTACAACACAGAAACAGAAACACTAGTCTAGCCTCTCGGGATCTATTGAGCCCAGGCTCTCTGTGTCTAACTAACTCAGAAGAAATGCACGTGAAAAGAGTGAAGAATAAAGGGAAGTAGATCATAAGCTACCTAAATCTGAGCCAGACGCTCAGCTACTCTGGCTTGTATGGCCCATTAGTAAAGCAAAGGCATAACATATAGTTGGCCACAGCTCTTTTTCATGAGTTGCTTTTAAAATTTATTTTCCTTTCAGAATTCAAATAGAAGTAAAACCTTAAAGATGCTTTCACAAAACAGAGCACTGCCAGAACTTTTCTTCTCAGGTTATTAACACAAGCTTTTCTACAAACCCTATGTTGTTGTCCCCCACTGCCAAAGACCCACAATACCTTCTGAATAAAATGGATTTGAAACAAATATAAAACGTTGTAGCATTTTCAAATTTAACTGCTGAACCCTTGTGCTTCTTTCTCTGTACCTTTAGGTCTGAGTGGGTTTTTGGTAGAATCAATGAGTAGACTATTTCAAGATCTCATGTAGGGAACTCTTACGTGTATTGACTGTCTTCACACAGAGGTACAGAAAAAAAAAAGCCAAACAAAAACCAAAGAAACAAAAAAACCCCAAAAAACCAAGGGAGTTCAGATCTTGATGAGAAGACTTACATGTGGTTGAAACAGAAGAAATGGGGAAAAAAAGTAACAATCTGTGTGGAAATTAAGTAGGGTGGTTTCGTTCTGAATTTGCAGGGTTATCACATTAAGTGGCAGAAAAATTTAGAAATCTTTCAAACAAAACCCTCCAGGATGTTATAATTATCCCACTTTTTAGGACACTGGTTGATTATGGTTTTTTAAGGGTGAAGTGTTTGACTTCACCATCTCAGTAATGTTCTTGTCAACTTTATGGATTTCTTTCAACATGCATAACTTCCCAATATTTTTTAAACGACTGACTCACAAAGCAAAACAAACAGCCCCTCAGAAATTGTACTGTTTTATATTGTATGACACATGGACAGGACACCAGTAAGGTTGCAACTGTAAGGTCAAAGGACAGCCAAAACAAGTCCCAGAAAACTGATAGCAGTAATAGACCACATGAAGACCCTATGTTCTCGAGTAGACCTTGCAGTTTGCACCCTGCTTCGCAGTTTGCACCCTGCTTCACAGTTTGGTGCCTATGCCCTAGTCCATGATGCAGGTACTTGAAGTCAGGAATTACAGAGGATTTTTTTTCTTAGCTCACTTTACTGCTAAGATCTCCATCTGATTTAACTGAGAAACTTTTGTACATGGTACCATTATCATAATCAGAAGGCGGCAGACATGTTAATGGGAAAAGTAACCATTTTTATCAAAGATTTACCAAAATAAATCTGTCTTCCCCAGCTCTTCTTTTCACTGGACCTTAGTGAATATGGAGCTATGATTAGACAGATGACTTTGAGGCTGAGATAATTTCTTGTTTTCTAAAGAGAGCAAAGGATTGTTTGTGAACAAAAGCAAGTCAGTGTCCAATGAGCATTTCCTTGTCCCTGTCTTTGTTGTTCTCAGTGTGCAACAGCCACTTTGAAGGCTCATTTTACTACAAAAGCACTTGTGTGAAGAGAAGCTCACAGGACCCTGTAATGGTGATTAGTCTTTGTAAACTCCCTGATCCTTTGTGTCAGACCTTCAGCAGGACAGTTCAAATGGGTTAGGAGTTCACTCTCACTTAATTAATCCCAGGTTTTGTTCATACGGCATACATTGTTGGTGGCAGAACTTCTAAGCAGGACTGCATTAGTATGAAATCAGCTAACAATGACTTAATTTTTCTTGGTGATTCTATGTGACACAGGCCTTAATGCAGAAAAAAACCCAACAAAACAAGCAGAAATAAACACAAACATACAGCCATCCTTTCCAGAATCAATACCAAGATAAACAATTTCATTTCAAATGTATTCTTCAAGCGTTGTTTACAAGACCCAGATGCAGATTGTCAGAAAAATAAAAAGCCTTCAGATTTTCCTTTAATATATATTTGATACTACCAAACACTGAGCTGACTCTATCACTTCCCTCTTAAGTGATTCCCTGTCTTGCCCCTCTATCAACTTTTTTTTGATGCTATAGGCATTTCTTGTTTACTTGAGAAAAATTAATTTTAATGTATATAGCTAGAATCTCTAGCCCTGTAATTTGAGAGCTGTTCATATGAATGTCTGTTTTTTCAAACTATTGCTTATGAATAGAAAGATGTGTGTACGCATTGTACATGTATATAATGCAGTCCTTTCTGCTAAGCTTAACTTTCGTCTGTGTCTGCACAGAGCACTAATGTGCTTTATGATGCATGAAGGATTTTAAAAATCTACAAAGATGATAAAGCACCACAAATGAACAGGTGTATACTGCTATACTGGCATTTTTTCTCAATGTAAACCTCAACAATGTGTTTTCTTTAGATACATTCTTCAAAATTACTCTCAGGGTTGGAAACACGGTTTTAGCAGGGATGGAATTCATAACAAGTTAGGATGTCCATGATGTAGACATCTTCATCTGAGTTGGCAAACTGCTAATTTATTGCAGATGGTAAAGGGAATTGATGCACACAATTGATCTTAGTCTAGTAGATGGTAAAAAAAACAACGCAAACCAAAATAAAACCAGAAGAATTACTTTCTGCAGAAGTCTTTTTCTGTCCCTAAGGATTTTTAGTGACTAGGGCAGATACAGATTTCTGCATTACAAGCATGTAAATCTAGGACAAATAATTATTATATTTGTCAGTTACTTGGGTTGCATTAACGTTTTATTTACTATGGCTGCCACTAGAGTTCCATATTACAGTCTTTCAGCACAGGATATTGGGGAATCCACCTCTTCTTCTGGTGCAGAACACAAGGACAAATAAAGGCAAATAATAGGTTTGTTGCATTAAAATGACAGTAAGGTCCTGGTGGTGATAAAATCATTAGATTTAGAAGATACAATTGCCCAGAAAACATCCAGTCTATCCAGGGACTGGCAAAAGGAGCACTGATAGAGACAAGTACTTTAACACCATCAATGTGCAGAGGACAAAGCATTACACTCCCCATGTATGTACCTCTTCCATTGATTTTGTCCAGATATTGGACGAGACCAGTTTTTGGTCAAAAATCTTTTTAAGGGTAAATAATCAAAATAGAGGGTAGGCAGGTGGGCAAGAAAAATGTTTTGAAAAATTGTGCAGGCTTAGTATAAAATGCATTTATAGTAAATGTGTAGAAAGAAAATTGCTTATTTTAGGGATTCATTTAAGAATGTTCATTTTTTTTTTGTTGTTGTTGCTAATGCCAACATGCACAGCAGCTCCGAAGTCCATCTAGTTCTGGTGGACCATTAACTGATTACAACTGTATATACCTTTGCTGTCTGGTGCGTGTGTTTTATCACATCCAGGAATATGTGGGCATTAGGGTGTTAGGAAGTAGGTAAATTCTGCAATCGCTGAATGTTAGAGGGCATCTCTGCAGGAATGTAGGTGTAGGTAAGAGAATGGTCTAGATTGCTACATATCATCAAACCCTAAAAATCTTTAAATGTTTCAAAACACATGGTTGATGACCCTTTTCCCTCAAGAGAAAGGTCTTTCTCTTCCTAATACAACACATTGCACTTCAGCTTAAGCTACACTTTTGTCTAAGAGGCAGGAATGAACTCCTCAAGGAAGGAAAGATCTTCAGAGTTCACTGCATTTCCTCAACCTACCCTCTATAGAGGAATAATATGTACAATGGGAAGAGCAAGTATGCTAGGTCTGCTGAAGCCAAAGGCTACATATTGTCCTAACTGTATTAATGCCTTTATATATCATACTATCAGTTGTGCACTTAGCATACAGACAGTGGGTGCTCAGGTGCTAAAGCTACTTCTCTAATAAAAACTAAATGTGGCCAGGACTTTTGTCTGGCACTGAGGCCACCTAGGATGGAGCACTGCCAAAATCAATACTACTAAATTCTATTAAATACTACATCAGTATATTAAAATGTCTTGCTTTGCAAAAAGGGGCAACTGCCTATAGGGAATGATTCCTGCCATGTGATAATCTCACAACCATGCCTGAGAACAATTTGAGAAACTCCTGACACAGGCCAAAAATATGCCAGAAACTTCTCTAATAATTTAAAACCATAGAAGATTGACTTGCAGGGCCTGGGAATACTCCTTCACACTGTTATTATGGTATACGGTATAAGCCTGTAGAGATGAAGGCAGTGTATGGTCCTAAAGAAACTAGGGTAACTGATCTATACTGGAAATCTGGACCAATCAATGCAGCGAGTCTATCAATCCAATTATCTACAACCCTACATTAAGTCTATGACTTACTAAGTGTGTTGCCCTAGAAAACATTTTACATGGTGAAGCATTGATTTGTTATTTCCCAATTATTCTGTAGTTATTTTTAAAGGACACTTTCATTAGGCTCAAGGAGAAGAAATGTTGTCTTTATAAATCACGGATTAGAAGATAACACAAGGGTATATCGGAGTATTGAGAGCAGGGATTAAGTTCACTGAAGCTATAATAGATGCAATTACAGATGTTAGGAACAGTCAGCTGAGGCGTTCTTCTATTTAGGCGTTTGAACTATGTTTGAAGTTTAATTTTTAATTTAAAGCCTTTTTACCACCCTCTTTCCTGCATGATATAGCGGCCTCCCTTAGTCTGCATGAGATTTTAAAATGCTATTTGTGGTGGAAAATACAGAAAAATTAGTATTCTGACAGGTTCATACTTTTATTCATACTACACATTATAAGCATAGCAAGTAGTGTATGTGCAATAACATCAAATAATTTGTTCTATTAGGATATACAGTACCCTTTGCATGACAATATGCACTCTTGTTCTCTTAATCGTGAGATATAATTATTCCTTATGAGCTTGCTATATTTAAAGGAGAAAGGAAAATGCATTAAACCAGGGAAATACTGTATTTCATTTGGCCATGTGTCGCAGATCAGAAAGGACTGAGTTAAACCCTATAGAGTTAAACCTTTACATCTTCAAACAAAACCCAGAATTTTCCTTCTGAGTCTGTTACATCGTTTGCTGTGTAATGTTATCACTAATAATCACTGTGTGTTAGCAAGAGAGGCCATGAGTAGGTTCAAGCAATAGACAATTTTGTGGTTGCTGTTATTAACAGTCTGTCAAAGTCAGACTCCCAAAACAGTGGAAATGAAGAAACAGAGAGAGAGAAAGGAAAGAGTGAAGGAAGAAAGGAAGGAGAGTTGGTTGGTTTAATACAGAGGAACAAATTAAAAGCAGCAAAAAAAGAATGAAAAGAGACCAGGGCTTGGGGAGGAGAGATGAAAGTAAAAGAAAAGACAAACATACACAGCTAAGGCCAGAGTGCAAGTCCTTTCAAGTCCTCATTAACCCCACAGTAAAGAGGTTCCTTGTGAACATTTAGCCTTTTCATTGAGCTCTGCTTTTCCATTGACAAATGTCAGCTGTGAAACATGCTTGGACACAGCAGTAACCCTCTAAAACCTCTTTCATAAAGTGCAAGCCAAATCCTCCACTATGATTTATTTCAATGTGCAGATGCACTAATGTGAATACTATATTAGACCAGTGTGTGGTTGTGAAAATCACACCAATGTTTTTGCAAACAGCCATACAAGAACTGGGAAACTAAAACTTCCCTGATTATAACCTGAGTACCAAAGTCACCAGGTCAGTGTAATTGTAAGAGTGAAGGATGTACGCTCACTCAAAGCTTCTTGCTTAGAAAACCTCCTGGAAGAACATGAACCCCTCATTCATCTTTCAGGGCCTCAGGAGGAGCTGTCACAAACAGGGACGATGACACTGCAGCCAGGGACAGCTTCTTTCTCGCAAGCATCAGGGTCAGCACCCAGGCTCTTTCCTCAGGTGCTTAAGCATGTACTTAACTTTTAAATTTGTAAGCAAATCCATTACTTTCAGTGTGGCTACTCAGACGTTTGAACCCAGGCAGAGGATTGGAGTTCTTTTAAAGCCCTGAAACACAGATCCTTAACAGAGTCTGAAGCCCTTTGAATTTAGGAAGTGCTTTCCTAGGGAGGATTTTCAACAACTCTGTGGATAGGTTTGATATAGGACACTATACAATTTAAGTCGGACAAATAGTATTCTTCATGTAACCACGTTAAAGAAAAAAAAAAGGAAAAAGTAAATTATTTAGGAAGCTTAAATATGTCTGAGCCTGAACTGTGAATTACTTAAATAATGGGACGTCACAAAACTGACATCAGTGCTTCAGTCCCACCCATAATAAGAAGCTATTTGAACAGCTTCATCAGAGCAAATAAACAAAGGTTTTGTGAAGACCCTATTGAGAGCTCAATCCAACAAACATGTATCCAGCCAAATTTTCTTTGTGAAACTAGAAATCCCTCTGATATTTCCTTATTCAGCAAGTAGAGAATGTTTTGATTACTGTAGTAATGACCGTGTACAAAACCAAGTTAAAGAAATCAGTACACATTTCTCTTCTTCATGTAGATTGTCAGCAGAAGAAAACTGACATCTTTAAATCTTGTTTCAGTGGGAATGAAATACCACTTTTTTGGTAGGGGAGGGAAAAAGGCAAGAACATAACAGGGAGAAATGCTGCACAGTCCAGCTATTATGAACATGTCCTAATTACTTTATTAGCAAATGTTACAGAGAGAGAGATAACAACGGACAACGAAAACATTCCTGTGAGAAAGAAAAGGAAAATATCAGTTGTAATGAGAAAAACATAGGCAACACACTTGGAAGAACAGTTTTCAAGGAAACCCCTTTTTACAGAGACAAGAAGCAAACGAAACAAGCCTCTCAAGTGGAAGCATATGTGCTCACCAAGGGGAGCTGATGTAATTGGTAAGCAGAGCTTGGCCTCCTCCAGAAAATCACGTCTTTTGGAGGAAAGAAGAAGGGTGTGTGGCAGGCAGCAAGGGAGGGGTGTGAGGGAGCTCTGTTTACAGCTGAGGTGACGTAGGTGGCTTGGCTACTGCTGTCCTGGAGTCCACACCAATCTGTGAAGGTCACAGCACGGGGTGGACTCTTGGAAGCTGCCCCTAGAAAAGAAAAGAGTTGTTAGTGCAAAGAACTGCACTTTTGGGGAAGACTTTCAATAACAGCTCATGGTTTGGCTGTTGTATTAAGAGAAATTAGAGTAGCAGAGTGTCTATAGGTATTTTATTGGTGCAATTACACACATCTCCACGCCCAAAAGTGCCTGTCCTGTGGGAGGTACCCTCCAGAAACCTTTGTCTGAAAGAATAAACTGCAGTCTCCTCTCCATCGTTTTACATTCTGTTTGCAACTACTGCCGTGGTTAAACACAGGCAGTTGTCATGGCTTGTCACCACTCTGACGCCCTCAAAATGACAAGTGTGCCTGTCCACCACCACTGCCTCTGAGCTCAGAGCCCACAGGGCTGAACAGTGGCAGAACCCAGAAAAAAACAAGTGCATCCAGGAGATAGGTTCAGTGTGGTGCTTTTGGGAAAGGGTGCCGGATTACAACAACCCCTCATGACAAATTTTGTTTTTAAGATGAGTCAGTGACTGTACATCCCAACCCATACATCCCAGCCTGGCCACGAGGCACACCATTAGAAGCTTCCTGCCTCATAGTTGCAGATAGTCAGTAGCATCCATCCACTTTGTACATGCAAGGTACAATTTATGGCATGTGAATTTGTCCTTTCTAGTTATTTCATTCTGTCTGCTCAGATTGTAACTTTTAAAATAAACAACTTCACTCTTTTTTGGGCTCTAACAGCATTTCTTGAGGATTGTTGATATTACAAAGGTTTCCATTGCCACAAAGGCAAAGGTAGAGGCTCAATGCAACGAAAAGGTTAATTGATGTCAGTATGTTTTGGAGAGGGATGTGAAGAAGGAGGAGTGTGTGATTACAGTATATAACCAAGACAAAAGATCCAAGCCCTTTCTCCATCTGTGCAGCAGTCCTCTTGCATGGATCCACTTAATGTCCTTTGCTGATGTTACTGCTGTTTTGTGATGTATCTAGCGATGCCCATCTGATCGTGGCCATGCAATTCTAGGTGGGTTTGGCACAGCATGAAAGGATGAGAAATTATTGCTAAATTTGGGTGAGAAGGAAAGAAAAGTCATGGACGTAACCAGGCAGAGCAGAAGGATATATATCAGAGCACCCATCGGAGAATAGAGACCACAACCACTACTGAGCATTACAGCAGAGGTGAGTTTTAAAGAGACGACAAAACAGTCTGGGGGAACTGGGGCATCCTTCTTGGGCATAGCAGGAGATATGATTAAAACATTTTAGAGAAAATTACAGTAGCAGGTAATAAACATTGGAAAAACAGTCAGAGGGGATGACAGCAGCATGGTAATAATATGGCTGACATATTCTTTTCAAGTTCCATCTATAGTGGCTGAAGCATTAGCATCCCCAAGCCTCCTCTCCACTCCTCACTTTCCATGTAATCTAGGATATTAGGTCCTCAGATGCAGGGATAGAATAGCTCTTGGAGCTAGACAAAGCAATCTTTCTTAGTAAAAGCCAGTTATTTAAAACATAATCTAAACTAGGTTGGCTTGATTTAAATAAAATGGATTAGGGCATGAACAAAGCTATTTAACTGGCATTTTTAAGGAAGTGATAACTTTTCATGATGAGGTAGTTGTGAGTGTCTGGGGTTTGTAAAACTTTCTCTGGTGTCTGGAAAGCATGGTTCCATGGCCTAAGAGAGGATAGGCAGGTAGGAAAATAATATTTATAGCCTATGAGAAGATAGGCAGGTAAAACAGATAACATTTAAGTAGTGGCACTAAAGAGAATAAGGCTTCACTGTACTTTTTTAGCTGGAAAGCACTAAAAGTTAAAAAGCATTATTATCCCATTATCGTAACAGCTCACTCAACACATAAGGAAAATGCACTTTATGCATTTAATTCAGTCATTTGCCTGTTTATATTGAAACCTGGCTGCTTTAACTCCCCAAATGTCTAGTATCAAGCAGGTTCAAAGAAAAGTATAACTCCTCAGCAATGAATTTCCTGACTTTGCTCTTTCTGTTTAGAAAAGATGATAAAATGGATTGCAATGTTTTACAGAATTTCAGTATTTATTACATATTGAGGCTATTGGCCTAGCATTTTAGAAAGATTTACAGGTTTTTGTCTTCAGATGTCATGTAACAACTTTAAGACTAATCTCAACCAAAGATACTAATTTGCCAAGTAGTTTCACAACTGTCTGGAGCCTTAAACCTTTCACACCGGAATTTAGCTCTACAGGGTCAACAGAGTATGTGATTAAAGAAAAAAAGGAAATAAGTGAGCCAGCTGAATCATTTGTATAGTCATTAAGTGAAAAGACTGCAGTGACCCTTAAACCGATGAAATGAAACACTGCAGGAAGCAGAAAAGCAATAAAGAAAATGGCAGAGGTTGTTGGTTACTATGGACAAGGTGGTGTTAGCAAACACTGAGCCCCGAGACAGACCCTACCTAGCAGCAGAGGCACTGCTTCCCTTTCCTTCCTATAATCCAGAAGCACTATGGTCTACTAGGGCTTCTCAAACGTTTACAAAGCACATTTCCCTTTTGGTTCATCTTTTCCATGTGACTATCCTTTCCCAAACCCACTGCAGATCCATTCCTTCAAGGGGAGGCCCTGAGAATGATGTTACTCCTGACTGCACATGCTTGTGCCCTCCTCCCTGTCCACGCCAGATCTGAGTGCTGATAGCAGTTAGAGACGATGTTATCAATTCCCTTGCTATTGCAAGCCTGACAGCCAACACTTACAGCCTACTCTCATTTTGTCTCTACAGAGAAACTGAGCTGCTGCTGACTTCTGCTGCCTAAAATTTCATGACCCCTTTGGATGCGCTCATGACCTTCAAGGGGTCCATGGCTCTAACTGAGAAATATCGGGCCCTTTCTGTAAAAAAACCTATTATTTCTACATGGATAAATAGCCCTGTGTTCTGAAGTGCACTAAAAGTTTGAAATGGGCCCTTGCAGCTGTTGGACAGTGGAGATAGACTGGCATGACCCAGCTATTACACACTCTGGCACCCTAGAGAACATCATATATGTATCTCTGTAGCCACTGATTGCAGATACTGTACAACACCTTGCCTTTCTAAAGGGAGTTTAGCACCTGAAAACATAAACCCTTCTCTGAATTGTTCAGTTTCACTGCTGGGGCAGAAGGAGACTCAGTCTGAACAGAGAATGAAGGAGAGTCATGTGCTGTGACCACAGCACAAGATACACAAGCACAGAGACTATGTCATCTAGTGTCAGCTGGAGAGCTGCAAAGAGTGCCCACAATCCCATCCCCATCCCACCCACCCCCCACTTCTCCAGTCCCTACAGACATCTGCATTTTTATTACCCCATAGTTGATTCCATCCTTTACCGTGGACAGAACTAAGGGATGTTATTGATAAAACATAATATTGGCTCTCCTGGTCCTGCTTTGGAGATTTCCCATTTGGAGAGTACTCTGTGCCAAACGGAAAATGGGAAGGTAAAAACTCATAGGAGAGCATTGTTGATCTCCAAAGGCATCTGATAGAGAAGAGTGAGAGAAGAAAGGAGCAGGAGACTGGCTGATGTCTGATACAGAAAGTTTAGCAATACAATTCTGGATACCAGTCAAAAAGCCATGCCTGTGAATGTTACATCTTCTAACTTAAAGGCACCTGAATTTGTTTATTAAATGTGATTATCTGAAGGTGATATGAGTTTACATACCAAAGAAAGCTGACACATCCATTGCAAAATAGCTAACAGTGAGGGAGAAAGTCAGAGTCTCCTCCAGAGAGCAGCTCAACACAGAAAAGGAGTGACAGCAAGAAAAAGCACTCATGTGAAAGTCCCTGGTTTGATTTATACATCCCAGAATAACTGAGGAACCCCTGTATTGCAGTGACAGATTTTGGACTCGACCTTCCACCGTTCAAGTCCACCAAACAGTTTCAAAGCCTGGGAGGATATTCAGATAAGGCATGCAGGCAGGGTAAGGCAGTCAGCCTTGGATTTGGTCCCAGATTGACCTTCCTGCTTGATCTTAAGCAGCCTGTGAACAAACATTTACTACAGTAACAGCAAACAAGGGAGTCTCTGTAAGGTGTAAAGCTAGGATGCAAATTGCAAACATATGTAAATTGAAATCGTTTAGGTTAATTTCTTATTACTGAATTCAGTGACTAAGTGCTCATTTAAGAATGCTCATTCCATGCCTTGAGCTACTGCTTTGTCCAGCTCTTTAGAAAGCAATTTAGCATAATCCTCCTACTGTAATGTCCAGTTTTTCCACAAAGATTACAGGCGAAACCAAAAGGCCTTATTCTAAAGAAGGCTTACTGCTTTGCAAAGCTGGCCACCATGTGTTTATCTGGACCAGAATGGCCCATTGGAGAACAGAGGGAAATCTCACATTTGGGAGGATGCATTGGAGGAGTCCTGGACAACCAAAACAATACTTGTTTGCCAAACAATGTGTGCGAGGCTTAAAAAATGATGAATTCAAGACACATTTCCTACTTCACAACATTGGAAAATACCTTTCAATCAAGTGAGTAACAAAACTCACTTCCCGTAACCGGTGAGGCTGATTATCATCTAGTTTAAATCACTGTAATACTACTCACATGAATGTAGCTGCACCCACCAGCTGATATCATCTGAGGATCTGGTCCAGGAAGCTGCGTAAGGCAGAATGTAGGATAACTGTGGGAGACCTTCAATTTTTTGGCACGCAGACCTAGCTGTTAATCTTGTCAAAGTCGGTTCCCTTACCTCTTGTATTGCACTCGGCTTGAAATGCTTTGGGTTTATTCTTTCTCACGGTATTTCTGCTTCTGTCTTTGACTTTTTTTGACTTCCAGCTGAAATCTAGATGTTAAAAGAGGCACCCAAATTACTTTTAAATGTGATTTTTTTTTTTAATCTCAGAAATGTTGTTGCATTGTGGGGGATGAAAATTTGAGTTGTTAATTTTACCGCAACTATTCAAACATTATTAGTGAGCAGTTATGTTTCTTTAGAAAAATAAAGTGATGAGGGTTATTTATTTAGAGAGGTATTCAGCGTTATAGGCCTTGGCCTGCCAGAGATGTGGTTCATGCAAGTCGGACATTTGACCTTTTATTGAACTACTTTTGTGAAGAAAATAAAGGAAGTATTAATCAAAGATTTCCTGGTTTTCATGAACAAATTTAAGTTGCCAAAATCCCAGGCTTTGTAAGTTAGTGGAGAAGTGTTTGCAGTCACAACTTTATGAAGCTTTTTCAAAGTACATGTAAGTTATTGAATACACTTTTAAAACTGGAAAATTTGATGCAGTTTGGGGGAGGAACAGTTCAGTCTGTTTCACTCTCTTTCAAAAGTGGATGATGAAAATATTTCATGGGGGTTTTATTCCCATTCCCATTCCCAAGAAGATCTGTACCTTCCCAGTGCGAAGCTGGAAGAGGTAGCTTTCCTGTACTACGGTGACATTTTTTCCTGGTCAAGTTGAGCTAACTCAGAATCTGTTCCTCTGGCCATTTGTGTTCGTACAAGTAGGAAAGGTCACAGTTTAAGTGTTCAGAATTTGAAGCATATTATACATACACTGTAGAGAGGCCACCAAATACCAGAATCCCATGGAAGTTTACTCACTCTGTAGTTTACAAAGTGCTAGCAAAGTGATTTTCAGTATTCTATCTTCTTAATCATTGCTGCTACCATGTTTAAACAGTTGCTGTGGAAAGGATGTAATGTGATTTAGGCTGTTTTTAAAAAGCTTATCTTGGTTTTGCCCACTTTAGCTGGCCCCAGCATTTCACTAGAACTGAGTCAAATGTATTTGCATTCAGTTACAAGATCTACCAAGACTGTAAGAATTTAAGTGTAGACATCAAATCAAGCTGGCTTGGGGTGAGCTTGTGAAATGGCTCATGTTTATGTTCCGCCCATGCCGTGACTCAGCTTGCTAAGAATACAGTTTCTAGAGTCATGGTACATTTACCCTAAAGAAAGTGGTTAAGGATGTTGACTTACAAACACAGTAGGATACAACACAGCCTGCGGCAACAGCTATAACCCCCAGTTGTGGTAGATTCCTTACCTCTCTCTCCCCGAGACACTGCAGCCTGCAAACCCGACTATGCATGAAATTGGACCTTAATGATGTGAGCATGATATGCTGCCCCAGCACAGTGACAAATTCAGTGTGACTTCCTAACTCGGTAAACTACAGACATTCACTCCTACCTGTGACTTGTCTGTTCTTGCCACAAAAGGTGGCAACAGACAAGAATAAGGCATCCAGGGAGGCAGCTGGAGACTGTAACCACCTCAGCTATCAGTATTTCATCTGCTATGTGTGTATGTCAACACTTGAAACCTAATCTGGGCTCAGCCAGCTCATGTTGGCACAGTCTAATATAAACTTCCAGCTCTTGCCAGCTACTACTAAAGAATCGTGTCAGGCAGATTTCAGGGATTTGCGAGAGAGCTACTTGCTGAACCTGAGCCATCAGTGTGGCCAGTGGGCTACCAAGGTTGGGCACATTGGCTTAATCGGCCCTTGAGCACATATTAGTGCTACCAGCTCTGGGCTGGGGGAAGGTAGATGTCCTTATTGCCCTCCTGCCTGTATGGAGCAGCAGGTAACTGCAGGCAGAAGAACAGAGAAGGTGGCTACAATGGCAAAATGTCTCCTATAACTCTATCAGTTACACAAACCTTGTAATCAGTCATCAGACACTTTCCTTCATCTAGGCAAAACCTGAGCTCTGCATTTTTCATGTTCAGACCTCAGCAGGACTCTTCATGAACTACCAACATCAGAGTGTATTATTAGCATTACTATTGTTTGATAACTGCGTTCACCTTTATTTTTTCAAAGACAGATCACTTAAAATCTGCAAGGAGTTTCCTCTCACATTTACTGGTATCATTTTGGAGTCACATACAGGAAGACAAAGTAAATTAAGCAGCAAAACACCCCCTTGCCTTAAGCTTCTACGACAATTTGAGTCCTAAAAGACTAAATTTCATCCTTAAGGATTTTTTATTTCCTTTCTCACTATGAACTAAATATATACAAAAAGAAAAGAAAAGAAAGAACTAAGAAAGAAAGAAGGAATGAAGCAAAACTGTTTCTTTCTGTTCTAAACAAGCAACTACTTTAATGACAGTGCTTAGAAAAACAATATTATGTTAAATTATTTAGTATGTTTTATTTAATAAAAAGGAAAAAAGGAAGATGAAATAGGGCATTGAGGAAATTCTTCTTTGTTTATTTTTGTCTCTGTAGTGGTTCATTTTACCCACCAGTGTTTTCTCTTCTTTGCAAACCCCTTTCTCTCTTGACTGAAAACAGACTCTAAACGGTTTAAGATCACAGTGATAACTTCAATTCAAGAACATGAATAAAAAGCACACTTAGAGGAAAAACCCCATCTGCTCACATATGATGTTAGGAAGGGAGTGCATAATGCAGAGTAGTGATTGCTGCCAGGTGTAAGATTACTCAGGTCCTCCACGTATGGTTTCTAATTTATATAACCACGTTTAAAAAAAAAGAGGTATTCAAGTATCCTCTAAAACAGGTCCTATGTTTTACATTTGACCTTTTCCTGAACGCCAGCCTTACTAAAAACAAATAAAAATATGTCCTCAATGCAAGCTGTAGTTTGATCCAGAGCTTATGGATCCTGACAGCAAACCTGCCATTGCTTTTAGGAGGGCAGAAGCTGGCCTCTGCTTCATTCAAAACGAAACCCTTATCAAGCTGCCTTGCAACGATCACTCCACAAGTGATTTCTATTTCATTTTATTCTAATCACCTTACAGAACTACATTTTTCACCAAATTGAAAGCTTGTCTTCCCTGAAGCCCTGGAAAGGATTAGATAGCATTACATCAGACTTCTCAAACAGTAAATTGTGAACTTGGGAGAAGCACTTCAAAGCATGGTTGTGTGAAGTGTCGAGAGCCTTAGCAGAGCAGCAGAGGTGAAAAAATCACAGTCTCTGCAGTGGAAAGCAGTGACTCAGTGAATATAAAGCATGAATTCTATTATTTTAATCTAATGCATATTATCATGGGGTTTAAAATTCATGTCTGATATACTGTGCTAGATGCTGTAAGAATGCATAAAACAGGGCCTAGACTCAAAGACAGAATGTGAGCAAGAAAGAAGAAGATTATGAGCAAGATTTTACACATTTTTTTGTAATAACTGCAGTAACTAGAGTTGTGAAAGGAACAACTTTTTTATCCAAAACAGTTAATTAGGAAAAAATAGTCCAGTATAGAAACAAATGAACATATATAAAATAAGTCTTTGTCTTGCAGAGTTTACTCATCTGAATTCATGAAAATAAGTTAAATTGCAATAATTACTCTTCTATCTGTTTAAAAACTCTTCACTCAGTAGAAGTCAGGGATAAGGGTTTGCAGTGCCTTAATTATATTGGTACAAGATAGCTAAGGGCCTCTACCTATTCATACAAAACAGGTTCCACTTTACAAGCATGGAGATGTCCCTTTTGTCCCCAAACAAGGCATTAGTGAGCTAGTAGCAGTGGCCACAATTCACTGCTGCCAAGCCTTTATCGGGACACAGAAATACATGAACTTAAGGAAATGTTTGCTTTGGGGGTAGTTTGAAGTGAGTGGAAGAGGCAGCTTACCAGGCTTTGACAGAAAGCTTTTCATCAAAATGTGTGTTTGTTTGTTTGTTTTATATTAAACACAAAAGTTTAATTTCAACTGACTGTCACAGTGATTTCTGCCAGTTTTCTCTGTGCTTTTTGCTCATGCCTCTCCCTGGGCTGGATTCCCCAAGGGCTGTAGCTGTCAGGGATTTTCATAGCATCCCACTGCAGTTTGGGAGGGCAACATGTATGTGCAGAACAAGAGCTACTCTGTGGTCAAGTAGCCTCTTATTTGTCAAGCAGCAAAGTGCACAACCAAGTAATACTGCAAAAGATTTTCTGAGTCTTACTTTTTGGATTTATGCTGAAAATAATTGATCAAAGATTTGGGGTTTGGACTGAAGGCTGTTTCCAGTCACAGGAAGTCCAAATATTCTTTCCTGGATAGTCTCCATCCATGAAAAATATTTATAAAATTTTCTCCTAAAAATGCTTTTCCTTAGAAGTCTTGAATTATCTGTGTAGTATTTTATGTTTTTCCCATTGCAGCATGCTTATTATCAAGTGTAGCTTGTGTTCTTCATCAAACTTGGACCAGAGGTGCTAGATTGTTTGCACATAGTCATGCCAGAATGTCTGAGAATGACAGCTGAATTCGCCTTAGGTTATTAGAATTAACATACTGGCATTGTGACAAAAATAATCTTCCTTGACTATACAGTTCACATACTCACCTTCTGTGCCCTACGCTATATATATAGCCGTGCCCCTGCAACCCTGTATCTCATAAGAACCTCTGTCTCCTGGAAAGGTCCTTTGTGCAGGACATTGAGGACTGCGAGAAATTAAAGCTCTTACCACAGATGAGTTCGTGGAAGTTACCTGGTTTGCTAATGGTGGTAGGCGTCAAACACTCACATCCAGTCCAGCCACAGGCAGCAGCTTTGGCTCAGCAGCTGCTGGATTGATGTTGCAGCCCCATGAACGGGTCATCAGACTGCGTACTCAGCCACTGCATATTAAGTTAGTTCAGATGTATGGGGAATACCTTACCTGACACAGACTGACACCTTTATGCTTCCCCTGACTTACAGCTCCTGCCTACCTTCCATTGCAGGGCATCCACTGTCTTCCCATTTTCTTCCCATACCCAATACTCTAATCTTACCTCCCCCCTTTTCCACGCTTCTATCTTCTGCAAAATCAACCTCTTGTATTCAATATTGTCTAGATTTTACCATTGTCACCCCTGTCTTCACTCTTCAGCTCCTCTCCCTCTCAGCCGCTTTTTGGCTCCTCCCAAGACATCTCCCAGTCATTCAGCCTGCCAGCATCCCCTGTCAAACACCAAGACACTGGGTCAGTAGAGGAGGCAACACTGATAGTCCTGCCCCTACACAGACTCACAAGTCAGGACAAGGGAGTAAGTTTTAACCAGCTCATGATGACAGCCAACTATGTTGTGTGCTGAATGAAGCCTACTGCCTAAGTGCAATGCAGGTTTATTGCAGACGATGCTGCTTCTCTAGGCTTATGCAATTAAATATTCTGTATCTATCTTGCATTTCCTCATTTATGAAAAAACTTGAGAAGGTTATTCAGCATGAAGATGGAGCAATCTGAAGAGCTATGGAAATGCTAAGTTATTATAACCAGTGAGTAGGTGGACCGCAGTTGCTTGTGGCTGTTATTTACTGATTTATCACTAACAAACAGGCAGACTTTATTTTCAATTAAATGCACATCTGCCCCTTATCTGGCTTCTCTCTCAGTAAACCTTGACTACCAGCTGTGTCGTAAACATCTGTGAAACAGAAGATGAAGAAGCCAGGTGGCTTCTAGGATGGGAGGATGTATAAAAGAGATCATGTAAAATATCTCAGCTGAAGGACTGAAATGTAACTGACCTGGGAATGTCCTGTGTGTCTGGTTTTGGACAATAAAGTCTGCCTGGAAAGGATGCCATTTATCTGCATTAGTCTCTGTAGCAGGCTTAGCAGTCTTTGCAGTCTTGAAACTGCTAATCTATCGTTGCTACTGTAATCTTAAAAGCAAACGGCCTGATGGAAGAAGCATTTTCAAGCTGCAAGCATGGTAGGAAATAAAATACCATACCTTTACAAAGAGAAAGTTAATGTCACTTCCCAGTGAGCAGCTGTGCTTCTTGCTGTAAAAAAAAAAAAATCAGTTGTGTTTCTCCATTAAATATTCATCAGCCCATGCAGCAACTCTTTAACTCACTGTAGAGTCACTTGCCGCAGTCTGCAACTCCAATACATGTAAGACTGGGCTAGAATCCCAACTTATAAATGTTTTAGGACCAAGAGCTCAGCAAAAGCACTGGAGGAAAGGGCCTCTTTCACAGTCAGCTGTGATTCTGATTGGCACCTTTAAAAAATCATTGTTGAATAACAGATCTGATGGATTTCACTTCATATACCCAGAAGGCAGATTTATTCCACTGTATGACAAAATCATCTAAAATAAATAAATTAAGCCACAGAAGATTGTGGTGCTTATTCAATCAATATTTTGTTGTTAATTGTTTGTAATGAACAGCCAAAATACAGAGACTCTGTCATGACTAGGTAGTAATATTTTAATTCTCATGATAATAAAGTCTTATCGTTTATTGAGAAGCTGATGTTTCCTGTGGGACTAATGTTTACCAAGGGATGTATACTCAGTCCAGACAGATAAAAATCTTCTTCAACATATAACAGGTAGATTTTGAAAGGCTGAGGAACTGAAACTTGTAGGAGAGGTGGATGGGGAAAGGAAAATATAACCTGTCAGAAATTAATGGAATTTTTTTGATAAAAGGTCTTTGCGACTAGCCAAAGTGGTACAGTTCCACAATTAAGGAAAAGGCAAGTATTTATCAAAATCTGGTAGGAGATGAAAACAAATGTTAAAAAGCATGGTACAGCAAGTGAAATGGAAAAGACAATTAATACACTTGCAGGTACACTTCTACACAAAGCTAAAGCTATTATAGAGAAAACTCTGCTTAATAGGATTAGGGGCAATAAGTATGTTAAACCTGTTGGTAATAAAGCAAATCCTAAAGATGATATAGGCTTATTACTACAGAAAGACATTAGCCTTATTAATATTGCTGAAGACAAAACATGTTCAATAAATATCTGTTCTGTACTTAAAAAGCACAAGATGAGTTTATATTTTAGGAGAGAGATGACAGATTTTCTAGGCCATTAGTAGCAAAAGTCAACATTAAGCAGATTTTCTATAGACAAATATTTCAAATCAAAACTCAAATAAGAATCACCTTAGAGTCCCACAAGAGCTGACCGAAGTGGTCTCTGGCATGCAGGTGTTCATTATTAACACATTTTGGTACACCAGGGAAATACCAGGGAAGACAGCTAATATTGTGCCCCCATGGAAAAAAGGGGGATGGAGTGTCAAGAATAGGCTGATGAGCCTGACGTCAACGTCAGGCAAAAATAATTACTGCTCTCTCCTTTTTTCACTCCTGACCTTGTTTCTTTTTGGACACCACACCAACATCCTTGAGGCAATGTTCTGTTTTCCTGTGCAGTAGGGGCTGAGACTGTTTCTCACTGAGGTCTCTGTGAGCCTAACTGACATTCCAGTACCCTCTCTGCTAAATACATTCTGCTGCAGTGGAGCACACTGTCCCTGAAAGGACTCAGGGAAGCATATGTCCTGCTGTGTGACAGCAACACACAGGAGCTGGGAATCAGTCAACAGGCAAGTGTACCAGGTGATGGATTTAAATAGGGTCCCAGCCCTGTGGGGTCAAAGAGGACCAGAGGCATATTTCTCGGGAGGGAAGATCCAGAAAGACACAGGTTGCAGCGGTTCTTTCCTAGTTTCTCTCCCAAGAACTGAAAAGCAGGGACATCTGGCCCAGAGAGGGATAGTGGGTTGTGCCATTTTCCTTCTGTTTCTTATGTAGGATAGAATTCTGGTCCAGGCCTCTTTCGTTTTAGTAGTGTGTAGCCAGCTATAAGATCTACCAATAGTCCCTATACCTTGTGTTCCCCACTTTTATTCAGTCTCTGAGTTTTCTGCTTTTTTCTGCTTACTTTTTTTAAATATGTATAATTTCAGATATCCCTGGTACTCCCCTCAGCCAGACTCCCTGCCACCTCTCAAGTGCAGCACTGTAGAAATAATAAGAATGACACAGGACTTTCACAGATAACAGAGGGGATACTACAGAGTCTCTGAAACTTACTGTAGGGGTTAAGTATATTGTATCTATGTCACAGCTGCAAGACATGTGGAAAGGTCCATTTATTGTATAAACATTGACGTGGATGTATGAGAATACACTTGACTTACAGAAGCTAAGCAACCAAGCCTTTCTTCTGAGCATGCCCTGGGGCAATGTTCTTCTATGCTCTTTTGGTCTGCTCATTTGCAAGCTTCAGAGTTTGACCTCCCCTTCCAACTATCCCAGTTACTTCAGCTTGCACAGTCTGTCACACTGGCCAGCCTAAGAAGTGTGCTTGACAGCACATACGTCTTGGGTGTGTCATTACTCCTTTTCACCAAAAAATAAAGGAAACCTGCAGGGTTATTTAGTCATCTGAGAACAAACAGAAAAGATAGTATAACATCTGGAGTTCACAAATTCTTTTTCTTTATTAAACTTCCTTTCCAGATCACTTTAAAATAGACAAGAGAACTGAGGGGAAAAAAAAAAAAAACGTGATAATACTACTCCAAGACAAGTTAACTGGAGGAAAAAATTGAACCTGAAACTATTGTCAGCAAACAGAATCTCAGTAAAAGAAGGTATGAAAACTGGACACAGGAAGGGTAGCGCCACATTGCATCCAACAATGGATTAGTTTCCTAGGCACAAAAATTAGAATTTCTCTTACATATATAAATAGAAATTCTGCAGCTGGTATATCTTGGTTACACAACAACCAGCCATTGATTCCTGAAGTCTTGAGATGGCTGAAGAATACTCATGAAGCTTTTATTGCTGTTGTTTTAATGATCCTGGATGCAGACTCCAGAGGACTAACAGAATGTTATTTTTCATGAGAGGGGCCAAGAAAGAAAATGACTTAACATTCTTCAAAAACTAAAGTGAAGAGGAACTCCATGCCCTGACTGAAACCATACAGGGGTTAGGATAGGAAGAAGTAATATTGGCCAATGTCATTGCACACGTGGCCCACTATAGGCTAAATGATGCCAAAGGACAGAGTAAAAACTCCTGCTACCTCATGCTCCAAAGAACTATCAGTGGGACCATGTGCATCACCTAACCATGAGAAGGTATTTTCTTGGGTGATAATTCTGCCCAGTCTTTTCAAGGCAAAGGGAGCCTGGGTTACTGGTTAATCCTGAAAACAGAGAGAAACTGCATGCAATAACATTCCAGTATCAGCTAATTTTCCCACAATTACATGGCAAAAGTTAACAATGCCTCTCTTATTGTTTCTCTTACTTGCATAAACATGGAGGATCACTGATGACGCTGTGAACTTGGAAGTGGCATTGCTTAAGTAAGTCATTTGTCCCAGTAACATTTGCTAGAAAGGTAAAATCCTGTTGCTTTCACTCATAAATAGATGCTCAGCAGTGGATAAGCACTTTCAAAAACTTCATGAAAGATCACGTTTCCTTCCTGATCGCCTGAGGACATGTTAGCTAGACAGGCTTCCTCATCTTAATAAAATCAATTGATGTTAGCTAGACAGGCTTTCTCATCTTAGTGGATGCAATTGATGTTAGCTAGACACATTCCTAACCCTAATAATAGGAGTCGCAATTGCTGAATATTATTTGTGGCAGGCTTGTCAGCAAATGTCTGGTTTAATTTATGAAAAAGCATTGTGTCAACAATGGGAATTTATAGTTTCCTACACTTCTTGCCTTCTGGTGTCTTCGATTGGGAAAAGACTTGTTAGGGAAAGGACTTGTGCAAAATATGAAGTTCTGAGCAAATCTGGGGTCACAATTTTACCACCACAAGAATTAAATACCTTTAACTGTTTTAGTTCAAACAGGCTCCTTGCAAGGTATTTGATAGTGCTCTCCCTCACTTGTCAGTTCTTTCGAGATAAAACATATGTAGTCAAACATGAAAATTAATTTGTTCCTTGAGCACTCCATGTTCCTCATAGGAGCTAAAAGTTGCAGCATTTCACTAAGAAAATCCTATAAGAAAACACCACTTTTTCTTTTTTTTTTTTAATTATTTTAACCCTGCATTGTCTTGCTCAATTAAAGAATAATTTTGGTAACAAGAACATCTCTCTGATGTTCTCAATGAAGGTACTGATGACTGACAGGATTTTAGCAAACTCTTCACAGGCCAAGTCTGTTAGCTTACTGTTCAGGTTATGATCATTCCTCTGTCTTTCTGCTGAAGCTTTGTGGGCTTTTGTCCTCTGATTGCTCAGACTTAGATGTGGTAAAGCAACTACTATATTAGGCAGAAAATAAGGAGTGAGAATATAAGTGTGTGTCCTGGTCTTTTCTCCTTTGAATTATTATATATATTCTGGACCTGAAAAGATGGAAATGCTCTAGACTAGATAAATAGACTAGATAAATAAAGTCTCTTGAATGCCAGCTCTATCTCAAAGGAGAAATCTATCTCTAACTTAAATTTGCATGAAGAAACAACATCTCAAAATGTGATAACCTTTATAGAAATGTCTTTAGTGGGATACTCAACTCTGCAAAATCATTACCAGTTTCAGAAAATGCAGGTCACTAATGTGAGAAAATCTTCTACTGAATTGCTGTATCTCTGTGCAATTTTGTTACCACTGTTTTTGCTATCAAAAAGTAACTACTTTTAAAACTTTGTTATAGGGTTATGCACTAAAGAAAGGGACTGGCCATGGTAGATTTGGCAAGTAATAAAATAGAATACTTTATGTATATATTGATTATCTTCCCTCTGTTGTGGTACATACAGATCATAGTTGTATTGACTTGTAAGGCCTTCACAAAGCAACAGCTGAATGTTTTGAATCCATTCATGCTTTTAACTTCATCGCAACTTTGACAGTAGAGAATATTATAGTGTCCAAGGCCTGCATTTGCCCTTCTAACTGTAAACACTATAATTCTGCAGAACAGAATCATAGAACAGATTTGGTTGGAAAAGACTGTTAACAGTCATCCAGTCCAACCATCATGCAATGAGCAGGGAAACCTTCAATGAGATCAGGTTGCTCAGAGCCATATCCAACCTGACCTTGAAAGTTTCCAGGCATGGGGCATCTACCAGGTCTCTGGGCAACCTGTTCCACTGCTTCATCACTCTCATTGTAAAAAAATTTCTTCCTTGTATCTAATTTGAATCTACCCCATTTCAGTTTAAAACCATTACCCTTTGTCCTACAACAACAGGCCCTGCCAAAAAGTCTGTCCCAATTTTTATTATAAGCCCCCTTAAAGTACTGAAAGGCCGCAATAAGGTCTCTTCAGAGTCTTTTTTAATCCAGGCTGAATAACCCCAACTCTAGGAGAGGTGTTCCATCCCTCTGATCATTTTTGTGGCCCTCCTCTGGACTCCCTCCAACAAATCCATGTCCTTCCTGCTGAGGGCTCCAGAGTTGGACTCAACACTCCCAGAGGGGTCTCACCAGAGTGGATCTTAGGGTTCTTACATCGTCAGTGAAATACAAACGTTGTTAGAGTAAAAATCTGCCTGAAAGTGTTCTTAACTTCCCAGTTAAGCCACCACACCAGGCAACTGAAGGAGGAGGATGGTGAAGGTCATAATTGAAAGGACAGGAGCTGACTAACTATGGTAGATGCAAAGAATTTGGGCCTGACCTCATGAGCATGGAGAGGCTGAAGAAAAATTCCCTGCCATGTTGCACTTGCAATGCTATTGAGATGCAGAGATGAGAGAGGGATGCTGAGTTTCACAGACAGCCTACTGCCCACCTGACAGGTTTACTACCCTGCAGGAAAATGCCTTTTGGTTATGAGACTAACAGAGGCAAGCCCTAAAAGCAGATATAGCTTCTAGCAATCCATCATCCTCTGAGCCAGAATTGTTTGTTGTTGTAGAAAGGGTTAGTAATGATGTTTTGCATCTCTGTGTTACAACTGGTAGTAAACACTAACTAGAACTGGTCTGTAGCACCAAACAAGACAACGGCCCTCAGTAAAAACAGTTGGTATGTCATGACAGGCTGTGTCAAGCAAAATTTCTGGAGAAAATTTGTTTTATATTAAAAAATAGATGGGAGCAATGTGGGGAGGTCTGGTTCTTTTCAAGCATTATCTGATACAGCATTAACATACAACAAAAAAGAGGGAGGGAAAAAAAGATAAGTCACCCAGAAATGGATATATAGAGTCATAGTTCTAAGTGGTGGTATGATAAAATTCTTATATATGGCACATTTTTTTCTCATAGCAAGACTATCTGACCAGATGCGGGTGTCTCATGGAACAGAACAGGGTGGAGAAGAGGAAGGAGGCACAGCACGTATGGTGGGTGAGGGAATCCAGATCTTTGAGGACTGCTGGCCTGTAAAGTTTTGGTACATGTATTTCTGTGGAAGTGGGAGGATCTCCTATTGTATTTCAAACTGAGAGAAGAAACTTTATACCAAATTATCACTTGCAGTAAGTGCGAGGTCAGCCACTTCTAAGAAAGCAATTAAGCATTCCCAGGGAAAGTTTCCCTGCACTTCTGTTTAATTTTAAGAGCTTTCTGAAAATTTGAGTATGATTAATAGTGCCGGGTACCAACAGAGCCTGTGAAGAAAAAGAGTATTCTTATGAAAGTTAATATACAAATTATCAGGTCTTCTTCCCGTGGTTTTCCTCAGACAATGAGAAAATACCACTGCTACACAGCTGACCTGAAAGGAGGGTTTCCTGTGAACAGACATCTGTTTCAGGCTGACTGTTTTGACTTGTGTATTTTCTCTGCTGGTAACAAAGCTCTCTACTCACACGACCATATCCTTGTGTTCAGTGACCTGAATTAACAGGAAGAAAAAACATCTTCATGAAGCCTCAAAATGGCAGGAGGGATCAAATTAATATTTTCATTGGCATCTGTTAATGTTTCTTTCCCCAGAGCAGGAACTTTGAATGCCCAGAAAAGACTTTGCCTGGAGCTCTGTAAAGTCATGAACCAGTGCTTGGAGATCACCAAGCCAAGGGAGAATATGGTCTGTCTGTATTCCTAGGCACTTCTTAAACAGAAATAATGAATGCACTTCATTATGAGCACTACCACCAACTGTTTGTGTTCACAATTGTGCCCCATTCACAGGTATAAGACAGAGAATCTCCAGCATTTATGTAAATAGTTTGCACAAGTCCAGTCTTTTAAGCTAATAGCTTTGAGCAAAATTTGTGTTAGGAAATTGTAACAACACCATGGCTGAATCTTCTATAAACCAAGTGCTGAAGTATCAATTGGATCAATTCCTCTGCCCATCAAGCCCATGTGAAAAGTGGGATGAGGTTCCCACAAGTGACTACAAATTCAGTCCTTCTCAGACTTTATTTCTTCAATTCTGTGTCCTCCTGCAGTAGCAAACTATGCTGACCAGATACCAGGTGTGTGAAGGCCTGCCTTTTATTTGTTTTAAATTTACCTGCTGGCAGCTACATTTATAATAAAGTGCTAGAAGACTGGAAAAAGAGCGTAATGCATCTCAGGTGTTACCCTGAGTTGCTATGAGGATATGATGGGTCTGGAGAAGGGTAACAGAGAAAGGTGCTGCCCAAAGCCAGCATTGTGGGTGTGAGGAAGGATCCCCAGAAGAGTGTTTAAACCTCAAGTCAGCCAGTGTGGGAAAGCAGAGCATGAAAGGAATAGAGAAATCTGCAAAAATACAGAAAGGGATCATCTCATTGTATGTCTCTTCCACAACCGTGCAGGTTGTAAAGGAAGAGTGGGAGGACAAGAAAAGAAAACAGATGTTTGGGCATGGGATAGCTGCAGAAAAAAAGAGCTATTGCCCAAGGACTCCTCACCAGTTTCACTGGCGTATGATCCTGAGAAGTCTAATATTAAGCACTTTGGGTTTCACTCAAAGCCTACTAAGTCAATCACTCTGGATTTCTCTGCGTTTTGGACCACGTCCTTTCAAAACAACCAGTGAATAAAACCATAGGTTTTCTTCTTCCCTATGGCCAGGATTTTCAGTATATCTCAACTTCTAGGATTGTGGCTGAGTTTTCCAAAATGAGTTCCCCGGGAATGGAGAAAAGATCACAAGTGACTGAAATAATCATGCTCTCTTCAGGTGGTTCATCAGCCCAGACAGAGAGACTCACTGCAAACTCACTGCCTGGTGGTCAAAAGACATGAATAGACAGGCTGGCAGCCAACACTGCAGTCCTCCAGCACAACCAGGAACAAGTGTACTGTTACAGTAGCTTGGCTTTGCTCACTCACTTGTAGCCTCCTGACGGTACACTTTACTTTCATTTAGGAAGTTCAATGCATTTCTGAGAATCTGGAACTACACAGCGTGATTTGTTGTTTGTTTGTCTTTGTAATTATGGCCAGCTTCTCCCAGTAAGAGCTGCAGGTAGCTGAACACTATCAAAGATCTTGCTCTGGTTGTGTGTATTCAGGTTTTTGCCAACTCTGCGCCAGCATCTGAAATTCATCCTCTTTTTCCTGCAGTAGCAGTAGGATCTCTGACACTAAATCAGGGATGAATTTTCCACTGCATGCTGGAGCTGGAGTCCCTTGAGCACACAAGTTGGCCAGAAGTGATGTAAAGCCTCTTGAACGTATACATGTGCAGTTTTCTGTCAGATAGGTGGTATATTTAATTAAATTTGAGAAGATATTTATTAGGTAGGGCATTAGCCAAACATGATGCTGAAAACAAGATTTTTTGCTTTCACGTAAACTTGGACTGTTGGATATTTTTTTGCGTGCAGTAGTTCATAAACACCTTGACTAGCTTTCCATTTTTAAATAAATATATTCAGACAGGCAGAAAGTGTTGTAAATGTTTGTATTTTGCTTGCTTTGTATTTGATTTCTTATAATTTTGAAACAGGACTTTTTTTCCTAAAGGAGCACAGTTTTTTACAGCATTTGGGTTTTGTAATAGGTGATTTTCTGTTATCTATTATCAGCTTTATTTTCCAGCTCACAAAACGTAGATAGCTCATTCCAGTTTTCCACAGGACCTCCATAGGTGTTAGTAGGCACAATAATTTCCGCATTAGGAGAGGTCCAAAGGGGACTAAGTCTAAATTAAGGGGTGTCCAATCTGTGTGGGAAATTTTTATGCAAAACATTTTCCCACTAAAAGTGAAAAATGATCAATTTAAAACTTTTTGGGAGGGGGTGATTAAGTTGATTCAATTACTAATTTTGATTTCCAAGATAAAATTTTAAGCCTGATTTTCAGCTTGAAATGTTTTTTGTAAAATTTATAATGCAAGCTAATCAAAGAAATAACATTCAGATAAAATTCAAAACAACACAACTCAAACACATTTAAACAAAGCATAACGATTTCCTGGGATGGAAGAACTGTTCCTGTCCAATAGTATCTTCCTGAGACCTATGAATCACATCCATTCCTCCAGTTTCTACACTTCAGTGGCGCAGACCCCGACCCTCCAGAGCATAGCCCAAAAAAGCCACTTGTAAGGTTGCACCCTCAGCCTGGAGAGGGTGGTGGGAGCACGTCTTACCAGCTGCTCTAGATAGGAATAAGGCTGTCAGGCTGCAGCTGCACATCCTGGCAGCAACAGTGACTAAACTTCCAAAAAGTGGCTCTTTCCCACATAATTGCCAGTCCAGGTGATTCATCTTAACTGCCTTGGGGATATTCCCTCCCTGAAAGGCCTCAGGTTATTCGCTCCATCTGGTTCATTACTACTGTATATTCTGCATTTACGATGTTGTGGCTCAAATTCCAAGTTATTGGTGGGGCTCTGCAGTTCATGTTTATAACATATGTGCCTGGTTTTCAAGTGCTTCTCTGGCTCTGCCAAGCTGCCACTGCTGCCGGCCGGCTGTCTGCGAGACTGCGCAGTGCAAGCTGCCCAAAGCAGGACATGAGCATGGATCCCTCCTGCCTGTGCGTTAGCAAGAAGATTAAATGCCTATTAATGGCTCAGGATTCAGCAGGACATTGGGACTGATGGATTTCTCAGCAAGGCAACCACCTTCTGCTTGCTTTTATTTTTTGTGGGGCAAGGAGACCTGGCACACAGTTCTGGTAAATAAATATAATTGCACAAAGACTGTGCATGACTATCAGCTCTTCCTCCAAACAGAAACATGACACAAAAAAACACACCCTGAATAGCTGCTAAGCATTCAAGCCTAAGGAGCATGGGATTTCCAGCACCAGAAGTTCATAGTTTGTTTGCAGCATTCAAAGAATACTTGCTGTGAGCTTTTCTACCAGAAGGTCCTGTTTGATGGGCAATTGCTCTTCTGAGTATAGAGAAATCATAAGGAACACAAATAATTTTCTACATACAGGTAACTATGTTCCCAGTGAAGAACCAAAACCTGCTAAATGAGCTGCACACTTGGAACTACCCACATGTGCCACTGTTAGCAAGTGGAAGTCTCTAGTGAGTATGCAACAAGGATGATAAAGCTGCTCGGGAGCTTAATACTTAATACTTGACTTGTAATTAATACATCCAGAAAATATGAGGCAGAGCTTCAGACATTTTATGACAGATACATCATTTGTCCAGTGCCGTGTAGTCGTCCCCTGCCTGTGCTGACGAGAGGGAGAGAGAAATGAGCAACTGGGCAAGTGAAAAGGGAGATTAATTAAGGAGACAGTGCCAGCCCCATGGCTGTGGGGTCTGTGGGTCCCTCTCTGCCCAGTTCAGTGTTAAAGCAATTCATATATTGCTCTTCCTTTATATTGGTAACGTAAAGGTATTCTAACATTATATCCTCCATCTCAATGCATCTGGCAGAAAGACGAGCGAGCAGCTGGAGCAGGAGATGCTGGGATTATGTTACCGAAGAGTTCCCCAGTTGCTTACAGCAAGTGTCTCTCTTGAGAAATAATCTGTTATTTATTCCTAATTGCAGCAGTATACCTGTTAGTACTTAGGTTTCCCACTTCTTTTTTTTGGCCATTCATATCCTAATAATGCTTGCCTCTTTTTTATGTGAGATTTGCACCAACTTTTGACATGGATGGGCAGGCACTTAGGGAGACAATGCCTTTACTGTCCAGAAGTACCTGTAAGCTACAAGGGGTGCATAACAACATCATCAGCTCTGGTTCCAACCAACGCTCAGCTACACCATGCAACTAGTCCAAACTAGTTTAATGCAGTTAAAATTCAGATACCTGCAGCCCATCTACAGCTTATGGCTGAGAGTGAGATCCATAATAAAAAAAAAAAAAGGATATCCAGGTCACTAAAGTACTGAAACAACTACTTTCTTACTGATTTCAGTTGAACTGATGTACCTACATATTTCTGCTTATAAGCGTTTCTCCCCTGGCTCATCTCTGTCCCAATACAGACTGTGAAGCAGTTGAAGTAGAAGCTGCATAACCTTTGAACCCCTAGAACAACAGAACCTTCAGGGCTGCTAAGCGTTTTGACATCCTAGTTGTACAAAAATACCAGTAATTCTACAGTTCATACCATGATATGATTTCTAGGAGGACAGAGTGATTCCTGAACTAAACCTTGGATGGAATTGAAGCAGAAAAAAATACCTACTTAATGATGGAGACTCCAGGTTCACTTTTCACTTCTTTCTGTCATGAAGTGTCTATAATCAGCAGTAACTTACTGTACCTGTATGTCTGTGGTACCTTAGACCTCTAAGGAAGGGGAATAATTATTCCAGAATAGTTTTACTTTCAAACAGGTGTTTTCTTAGACAGTTTCAAGTTCAGAACAGGGGGAATTCAGTGACCTAAACATATATACAGTGCCATCTAAGGTGCTTTGGATGTCAAGACTTCTGGGCAAAGCAGATGCAACAAGACCTATGGGAAACTCATACCCATAGGCCAGCAGCTGGCTGAGAAAGAAACCCTGAGGAGCTTAAAATGGTACCTTGTGCCTATATTCAGGCCATCAAGTCACGATTCAGTCTTCTTTTGGAATTAAAGTTCTCCTAGAAAAGCTATTTGACTGGAAATTTTACGTTACTTCCATCTTTATGTTAAAGTGTTATCAAGATATACCATAAATTTTGAAGGTCAGGAGAAGAGACCTTTCTTACACTATATCCAAGCCTTAGGTATATCTTCCCTGGTTCAAAAGTCCTCAGGCAGTTTAGTCTCCAGTACTGGAGGCAGTGTTGAGCTGGACCACAGGATAGGGCCAGGTGCGCGAGGACACATGGGGCAGCAGGGTGCCCTGAGTCTCAGCAGCATCAGAGGGATGTTGTCTTCTAGTAGGTCCTGGAGACACCCTGAAACACTGGTTCTCATGGAGTCCTTGGCACACTCAGTTGATGAAAGCTGTCTGCAAACCACACATTGGCCAGCAGATTACTGAAGGTCCACCAGCAGGGCTCTCTGGTGGGTACACTGTCCTGCAATTATGTGGTGGCACACACCTGATTGCACGAGGAATGCAAGGGGGAATTTCTTCAGGAGTATTTTTCTTAACACAAGGAACTTGAAAACTTCTGTGTCTGAAGGAATTAGCCGTCTCCTAGATATTGGGCAGCTCTCTTTGGAAATAAACCTCCTCCCAGACGGAAGCAGGAGGGAGACATTCATTGTGTCATGGGTAGGGTGGGGGCTCACAGCTCATTTCTGTCTGTCCTGGTTTCCCTAACGCATGTCTTAGTCAGGGAAGCTCTGCTGTCAGAGAAAGTGATGACTGATCTGATAAAATGAAAATTCCTTTATTTGCATCATTGCTTTCTGCACACCCACTTTATTTCCTCATTTTTAGTAAACTGCAGTGAAAAAAAGCTGTTATGAAATGTTGTTTTTCCTTGCACCATCTGATGAATTAATAGCAGAACCAATTAAATGCAGCATGAAAGACAGCCAAGTTGTATGAGTCTCCAACAGTCTGACTCTCTTTAAGAACTGCTACATCACTTTTAAGTAATTTCCTCTCCCAGATGAGGCAGTTTTGCTTATATCAAAGAGGCTGATCTAAACCAAACAGTCTTACAATAAACCAGACTGCCTTGATTTTGATATCATTAGCCTTTAACCTCAGAGGGACTTCTTCAGACAGGAGCTGCAACTTGTTATCAGATATCAAAAAATGTTCGTCATGAAAACCTTAAGTGACAACTCAAAGCTAAGCAGTGCAAGCTTTGATTTTATTTTAAATGTATTGTATTTTGATTGTATTTTAAATGACAGAACTGTTTATTTGGTATAGCAGTGTCCAGGGTAGCAGGAGGAAAGAGAAAGGGAAGTATTACAAATGCCACATCACAATTGGCTTTAAAAACTCTCAACTTCATGATTTAGCCGTTGGATTTCTCCATAAACTGCTAATTTGTGGTGTGAAAGGCAGCATTTGTGGTTTGCCCTTGAGAAAAGCAGAAGCCCTCCACATATTATAGTACAACAGTGAATACTGAACATGTGACTCAACTCAGGTATGGTTAAGGAAGGAAGTTTTCAGGAGTTCCAGCTTAGGTAAAAACACATGTCAATTGTTTTATTTCTGCAGATAGGACAGGCCAGGTCAGATGACTTTACTTTGAGCAGAGGGGGAGATTTATCAGAAGAAAGTGTAATTCTCTGTACTTTCTTCATGAAGCTTTATACAAGACCTGACACAAAATGAATAAGGCTAACCCTATAGCTCGGGAACAGAAGTGGGAGAAAAGAGACAAAGAGATGATTATAGAACATATTCTGACCTGTCACAGTGAGACAAGGCTCAGATCAATCACTTTACTCGGTACAAGTGGACACATATTCAAATAAAGACGTTTCTTCCCCTCAGTCAGAAAATGCCAGTGTGCAAGAGTGAACAGCAAGTTAACATCAAGACAATGTGCCAGCCTACAATGCTCTGTGTGCAGCACTTTTTAGCAAATAACATCTTTCTACCCCTTCCCAAAGATCAAGTCAGTGCTCAAAGGAATCCATTTTCTGTCAGTAGAATATGGTAAAGCAAAACCAATAGAGATCCTCAACAGCCTTTCAGAAAATGATTTGTGCAATTGCTATGAACATTGGCAGCATCATATGCAGCTGTGTGTCAACTCAGAAGGGAACTATTTTGAAGGTGATCGTAGTTGATTTTCTTAATTTCTTAAATAAAAAGAGTTACAGGCACAATCTCTTTTTTTTTATGTGTGTGTGCCAGACTTCTTTTACTACCTGTGACAATAAAACAACAAAGCTGTTATAAAAACTGCTGTCATGGAAAACTGTATCTGATTTTTAACCTGTTGTCTAGAAAGGAGATGAAAGCAATCCCAAGGGAAAATCTGAATCAGGAGCTGAACCTTATCAAGTTGTTTCTTTTCCTGATTGTATCCCTAGGATACCTCAATTCATAATAGAAAGAGTTACCAGAACCATCATACAGCCTCCTACATAAATTCATGATCTAACCCACAGACAGCTATGTGAAAAAATCTTTTTTCCTTTAAGAGAGAGTTATTTCTTTGTTTCTTTTAGGACAAAGCCAGAACTCACGGTTTATTCTGTATAAATGAGTCATTCCACTCCTTATTGAACAGATATAGGCTTTGGAAGATAATTAACCACTTATGGTTTATCCAGCCCACAAAACTTGGTTCAGGTGTTGCTCAACACCCACATGAATTGGCCAGAACAGACTCACTGGTTTTGGACCAAATATTGTCTCACCAGCACTTAATATCCCTGCATGAAAGGAAACAGAAACCCGAGAAGAAGAGAAAATTAGAACGGTGGGAACAAAAACAGTTTCTTAACTGTGCAATGGACTCTGTCTGTCTAATGAATCCTCTTTGAAAACCACCCATAGTAATAAATTAGTATGTAATGTATTGCAGATGGATCAACAGTGGCGCACACATAACCTTATGTAACTGTCACAGGTGTTTGTTTTTGCATTTGACAGCAGGTCAAGGAGTAACCATGCAAGGACCATCCTGCTAGAAGAGGGGCAATTCTGTTTTGTACCAGCTTTCAGGGTTATAAGCTTGTTTTTCTATATTGGAAGGAAAACTAAGACTCTCAGTTGTTTAGTGGAGTGGAATTACCTTGATACAACTGGCTTAAGACCAAAAACATCAATTAAAAATAAAATCTGGACTTTTTTTCTGCATACAGCTCACTTGTAAACCCTAGTCAGCTACACAAACATTGTAATTCAGGGACTTTAAGAAAATGTTTTACTTTGACAGAACAACACATGCTGACAATATTTAATTTAAAATGTTGTGTCTAGGACTGGCCATCTCTTGTGAGGTCCTTCATGCACAGCCTTGTCCCATTGGCTTAGACATTGGATGGTCTTTAGAAACAAACCTCAGATCATGTAGTCATTAATCGCATAAAACCTTTGAGGGTCTTCAGCATCAATAGTAAAGATATACTCAGTATTTTTTTCAGACCTTCAGATCAAACAAACAAAAATTACTGTAACATACAGGAGAATATTCTTTTCTTCCAAATAAGGTTTAACATTTACAGAGAAAAAAAAAACAACGTCACATGTAAGGATGTTAGAGAAATTGTCATTGAACCCTATACAATCTGTCTAGACTACTGCTGCTGTCAGTGCTCCACAGTTTTCTACAGCTTCTTAAGGAGGGTTGGAAGGATTAGCCATTTCCTGAGTTCCAGTCATGCTTCTAACAGCAAACTTCCCACACATGTTTCAAGTCATTTAGCGTCGTTGTTCCTCCCCTCCATATTTCTGATTCTTGATGAAAAAAAAACCTGACTGCAAATGGCTTGGGAATCTCCCAGAGGGAGCACCTTTACAGTGTATACAGAATATCTGTGCATCAGTCATCTCAGTGCTCAGTACCTCAAAACATAAAGTCAAGCACTGGAAGCTGAATAGTTTAAATTTTGGTATGTATAACAGTTTATTCTCTGTTCTAAACAACTACTAATGATCGCTATTGAAGCTGGGGTATTTACTCAGCCAAACCTGTGGTTTGACTCTGTATGGCAGCTCTTTCATTCTTACAGTGCTTATTCCTGAGTTTCTGCAGATGCCATTTACTATGATCTTGGTGTTAAATATGTGCCAGACAGTCTTTGCTTGGCACTAGTTTTGAGACTCATTTGTTTAAATCGGTGTTCCTGGGTTCCAGCTGATGCTGCAGAGAGGGAGATGCTGGAGCTCTTACAGTCTCCAAGATCTGTCTGTGGCCAGCACGGTGTCTTGCAGCCAAAGTCTTGCAGGGCTTTTTGTGGGATAACAGTGCATTTCTGTTGCTGACGCTGAGTAGATGTTAGATTTTTAATTGAATTTCTACAATTATGGTCTAATGGCAAATGTGTATGCTCTGCATTATGCCCTCTCATGATTTAAAACTGGGAGAGCTACAGCAAAGGGGCTCTGTTAATAATAAACAATATTAAATGTCAGCCAGATGAAACCAAAGAATGGAAAAAAGAATAGCATGACACAGGGAGGTTTTCTTTCCACTTACTGCATTTTCACTGCATTTAGAGGACTCCCATACTTTCTCTGCCTTGAGGAATACTTTTCTACATAGAAATTCACTTCTATGGAGTGAGAGTTCACAAGTCTTCCTACTGACTTGAGTGAGGAGTACTAGTGTAGGATCAAGACTGATGTTTCAGTTTCTCCTCCTTACCAGCTTAGAGTTTCTCTGCCCAGACATTTTTCTGTTTGGGTATCTTTTTTTTTCCACATGTCCGTCCTATATGGTGAAGATAAGCTTCAACTGCATCCAATACATTAACATGAGAGGCCAATTGTTCTGCAAACAAGGAGGAACGTTTTATTGTTCTGGATTTTTTTCTCTTTGGGTATGGTTTAGAAACCAAATAATACATTGAAAACACGCTTCAACAGAAGCAAAGCCCAAGAATCTCATTTTTGTTTCTTTTATTTCGTTATTGTAAGACTCCTAGCAAAGCTAACACCTCATGACTTTAATGGAAGTCCTTCAACAAAAATGAAGGGTAAGATAGACAAACACTATACAGTATTGTCACGACAGGTTAGAGCTTGCAATGGTCCTACTTATTCTGTGGAAGTCTTTCCCTTTCTTTAGTTTTTTTATTCTTAGTAAACACAAGACAATTTTCTGTGTTTCTATACTAAAAATTAAGACTCATGAAAATCAGAAACTAGCTTAGTAGATATAAGAAACTATTAAGGCATCTTCCTCCAAAAATTTCGCCTCCAGTTGCCTGTAGCAAATAAAATTCCTTTCAGAAGCAATGCACTCAAATTCTGCACATTTTTTTAATGGCAAGAATAGAATTTGTACATCAAGGCTTTATCTCAGGGCTTCCAGGAGACTCTGTGGGGTTTATGTAAAAGGGCAAATTTAAAAAAAAAAAAAAAAAAAAAAAATCTGTGAGAAAAAACACATTGTAAACTGATGTTAGAGTAGAACCGAGGTTTTAAAGCTATTTAACCTTATGGTCATATTTTAGTGAAAATTACTAGCTATTTCTGGGATTATCTAGAAACAAGTAGTCTGATTACTCTGTCAGCATGGGTCTCATTAGCACAGAGCCAAAATCAAGGCAATTATTTTTGTGTACTCAGAGTAATGGAGAGTGTTACACTGGCAACTAACATCACTTCAGGATTCACAGGATCCATCATCACCAGCTTTATAACTAAAGCCTTGTCTAAATGGAAGGCATTTTATCCACAGATCTTTTCTCAGCTCATAGGATATTTTGAAGATAAATGTACTAAAGCATTCACATTTTGTGCAATGGCATTTTGAAAAGTAAACAGGACTGGAAAATTCATTCCATGGTTGAACACGAAAATTCTTAAGAAACAGTTTATTCTTGTAAGGATAAATGTCTTTAACTCAAGTCAAAGAAAGACTTGAATATGAACAATAGCATTTAGATGAGCTCTATCATTAATGGAGCCAGAATAAACATTTGAATTTTGCAATCTTCAGTTCACACCTATGCACACATGAAAAGACCTGGCAAAATACATTATGAGTAAAATGGCATTGTGGCAGTGACCTTAGTGACAAGTTTCCCACAGAAGTAGTGCCCAATTTCTTTGTCCACAGATGGCAGATACCACCATTCCTTCAGACAACAAGTTACAAAATCATGTGTAATTGAAGGAAAAAAGAACAGTATCTTCCATTAACCAAAATAAAGCCAGATGTTCTGTTTTTACTGTAAGAAGTGGGAACTTTTAGAAGTTAGAAATAAAGTCACTACCAAAAGAAGATGAAGAAACAAAAATGTGGAACACTCCTAGTTAGCAATGACTGCAAGAAACCAAGATATGGAATGCTGCCAGACAGCAACAGTTGCTATTCACGATTTTTGGAAAAAATTCTGACCCAGTGAAGCCAATAGCAAAATTCCTGCTGCTGCAGAGCAGGAGTTCATAAAAAGGCCTGGTGGCTTGTGAGTAGGTGTCAGCAGGCAAATAATTTACATTTTCATATTCCAAACTCAGATTAAAAAAATGTCACTAGTAAGTGATAGTTGTTTTCTTGATTGATGCTGTAACTGAATTGTTAATGTTCATATCACACTTTGCAGATTCTGCGTTTGTGAGGGATGGCAGATAAGCATGTTAGAAACAGCACTTTCTCTTTCCATAGAAGTCAGTTGTTGGGTTTTGAACACCCTAAAGTTGGAGACTCAATTAAGACTTGTGGATTCAGTCTGTCTCTAGCATATTTTGCCTCACCATTTCAATTCCCTTTCAACTAGGTACTTTATAGACAAGGAAACACTGTCTGAATCCAAGAGCCTATTCTGTCAAACCTCTGACAAAGTCAAATTAATTACACCAAGCCAAATGCTGGTTTATTCACTCCTTTCTATCAGCAATATACTTGAATTGCTTCGGACTGCCTGAACAAATATTTGGCCTCTGTTGTTTGCCACCGAGTGCAGACTTCATTACTGACACTAGTCACGAGATGAACTCCGCAGTGTTTTCTCCTACGTCCACCACGTCCTTCCTGTGTTGTGGTTCACACTCAAAGCTCCTGGGCCCTCTGGACTTCACATGTGATCTACATGTTCTCCTTGAAATACTGTCTAGTACTTTGAAGTATGCTGCTGGATCATCTGGCCTCATTTCCCCACCAAACTTTGTCATTTTACCTCAGATATGGGTTTATGCGCATGTTCTTCCTCAAAACACAATACTTTTTTCAATTCTTAATCGTAAGTACTGAGTAGACTTATATATGAGATTAGTCACTGGGCACAATGCTTCAAGACTTCCCAGATTCAGAGTCTAGCATCTTGTCACAATTTTGCAAATTCTTATGAATGTCATTATGTTTGTCTAACTCTCCTTTTTTTAGGTTATTTCTGATTTACTTCTCTAGTGATGGCTCGTTCTATACATTTTCCTAGTGGTTGCTTTGCTTTTGCATAAGTAGCCCTGAGAGTCTCTTGCTCCAAGCATACCACTGTTTTCCTAGATCATATTTGGAAAATAAAAAGATATGTATGTTTTTGTTCTATAACTTTATATTGTTTTTAAAGTAGCCACTTCAAGTATGTTTAAATAATGTGAAGAGTGAGGACCAGTTTATTTACTCCCAGTCTTTCTCCTCCAGACTCTAGGTATTAAGAATCTTGCTTGTTCTGGCTTTTTGTCAGGAGACTTTCCTGTTGAATTTTTTATTAAAAATGCTGATAAGTGTTGCAGTTTTGCTGATTAAATTCTTGGAAAAAAAAAGCCTCTCAGTGTCTCTGCTTTTGCATGGCTTGCCAAGGACACTGATGTACAAACAGTATATGTTCTACACTAACAATGGAGGTTGCCAGGTGTTTTTGTTTATTTAATTCCCCAGTCCTTTCTTTTGCCCCAACAGAAACTGTGGTAATGTGGGCTTTTAAAAAATACTTGGAAATGTGATCTTTTGCGTTAAAAAACTAGGCTATGGTCATACTGCCTTGCCAGAAATGCACGTTTGAAGTATTAATGTACAACACCTAAAAGAAACATAATATTAATACAGAACTTTGCATTAAAACATGCTTTCAAGACCAGCCAGCTGTCTTACCCTGAAAAAAAGCCAGAAAACCCAGATGTGGAGCTAATCAGATTGTTCATTATAAATGAGCTACCTGGCAAATTTAGCTCGTTTTTTCTTCCTAATGATTGAGAAAAAGCCCTGTTTTTTACTTACTTATTGTAACTTGAGTTCATCCAGTACCTTGTGCAGGCAACTGCTTTGATTCATTGGCTAAGCATCAGTCATTAGTGGTCTGACTTAATAAAGAAATGTCTGGACTGAGAATCTGTTGTATGCAGGACTTTCTACTGTGCTTCTCTGTTATCCTAAGGCAGAGAAGAAGCAGACTACGGTTTAATTGGAATCTTTCCATGGTGAAATCCGCACACATAACAAATAGTCCTTCCTCTCCTTGGGATCTTGCAGCAGATACCTGACTCAAGCTCCATAACTGTTGTCTGCTGAGCATGGGATATTGGAAGAAGCAACAATGAGCCAGTCTGCCAGTGCTGACCAGCCATACTTGACTTGCTCCACAAACACTCAATGACCAGAAACTGCCATTTATTTAATCTAACTGATGGAACCTTTTCACTGCTTTCCTTGGGAGGAATGGGCCTTTTGCTATTGGGTTTTTCATCATGGACAACGATCTACTGAACCACTCTTATGAGTAGTCCTCCAGACTTGTCCATTAAAATAACACCCAAGTCAGGAGAATAGCTTCCTTGACTTCTCTGGGCAACCTGTTCCAGTGCCTCACAGTAAAAAATTTCTTCCTTATACATAGTCTAAATCTCCCCTCTTCTTGTTTAAGACCATTACCTCTCATCCTATCACTACACTCCCTAATAAAAAGCCCCTCCCTTTCTTTCCTGGAGGCCCCATGTAAGTACTGGAAGGCCACAATAAGGTCTCCTCAGAGCCTTCTGTTCTCCAGGCTGAACACCACCATCTCTCTCAGCCTGTTCTTGTATAGGAGATGCTCCAGTCCTGTGATCATCTTTGTGGTCGTCCTGTTGACTCGGTCTAACAGATCCATATCTTTCCTGTGCTAAGGACTCCAGAATTGGAGGCAGTGTTCCAAGTGAGGTCTCATGAGAGCAAACTAGAGGGGCAGAATCACTTCCCTCAACATGCTAGACTCCTTTTGCTGCAGCCCAGGATATGTTTGGCTTTCTAATAGGGTGGTTAGGGGGAAAGAAACCACTTCAAGGAGACAGACAGAGCATCTCACTAAATTTGAAGTTACTCCAGTCTGAGAGCAATGAAGATCAGTGAACACCACTTTTGGAAACCTCTGCTTTCTTCTACCCGTGTTTCTTGAACCTTTCTCACAGTTGTAACACTTTTATTTCGTGACTGCACTGTGCACCAATTTAAAAAGAGTGCTGCAAAAAAACCCACCTTAAACTTAATAACCCCACCTTAAAAAACTCCATAAACATTGCACATACATATTAGGTTGGACAAGGTAGTCAGCATGAAGACAAAGCAACTTAAATGCTGTATATGGCCATTACTGAGGGAGAACTCAACTGGGATTCTGTTGAGTTGTTGCATGAAAGGATCTAACATGGAAGTTCAAGGTAATATGGTTTTTTTTTCTGAGTGGTACTGTCTGCTGGGTTCTCCTGATACACATTTGTTGAAAAGAAGCAACGAGCATATTACCATTTATGACTAAAGAATTATCAGTCCTACTCAAGGCATCAGCAATTCATCAAGATTTTTGACTAAATTAGAAATGATCAAAAGCTCTGCAGCAGGTAAAGTAAAAACCTTTTCCATTTAAGGTCAAATTTTTGAACTGTTCAAAAATTCACAGAATCTTCATTGTCTTCAATCTACATGCTGTTTCATTAATGGGGAGTAATGCTAGTCTACTTGGAGTAATTTGACAAGGGATTCATGTGACACAGCCCCTTTTATCTCCTTTTCCCCCCTCTTTCTTTATGACGAGCCAGATTTGGGAACCTATCTCTGTCTCAGATTTTCCCCACATTCCCAGCCATTTGTTTCAGGCTACTCATGGCCCACACTGCTTCGCAAATAAGCAAAGGAAACACAGTATTAACCAACAACAAAGAGCTGGCAACAGTAAGTAGCTGTGAACCTGATTCATAACTCAAAAAATCATATTGTGTGTGTACAGTAAGAATGCCCAAGGGTTTGTAGATTGGCAGCTTTCACTGTAACTGGATAACTTCTGAAGATAAGCAATATTCATCCAACATTCTTTCAGGTCCATTCGAAAAGAGCAAAGCATCTTTCTGAAGTTTGCCTCTGTCACAACACTTTTAATTGGAGGAGGGAAGTAATTTGAAAACAGCCTGAAAGTTGGAAAGGAATTAGAGAATTTCCAAAAAGAAAACAAACTTCACATGTGAATACTTACAGGGTTGGGATCATAGAAAGGGAGAAAGTCTGAGTTCTTGGTAAGTAGGATATCAAATTGGGTGAGGACGGAAGGTGATGTTGGAAGAGGGTAAGCATTGGAGATGCAGTGAATGCACATGATGTTTGAGCAGATAACGGTCACCGGCTGTTGCTCGCTGCTGAAGGGCAAAG
The DNA here is from genome assembly GCF_017976375.1 of Cuculus canorus. NCBI lineage: Eukaryota > Metazoa > Chordata > Aves > Cuculiformes > Cuculidae > Cuculus > Cuculus canorus. The sequence goes on from NC_071402.1 coordinate 14,481,620, forward strand.
CTGAGAAGCCATACAGTGTAATAGTTATTTCCCCAGGATTTTTCTTGGGGGCTTGACTCGTGATGAATTTTCTTTATTCCAAAGGCAAGGAAAAACCTGAGCTGTGTACTAACCAGGACTCATAGGGAGCTGTTTGCAGGATTATTTTTTTTCGTCCTATTCAGGCAGCTCTTTTCTGAAAAAAATACTGACATTCATTTCTTGACATACTGTAACATATTTCTTAGTATGTCTTAATATAGGCAGGAAAAAAACCACATCAGATAAGAGAAAAGCACTATTTTCTGTTTTCCCTGACGTGTTACAGTCAGCAAAAGTGAGTCCAACAGAGGCCAGCAGGACAGTCAGGGCACTGGAACTCCTGAAGTACAAGGAGAATTTGAGAAAGCCAAGTTTATTCAGCCTAGTGAAGAGGTGGATTAATAAAGACCTTATTACTCTCTGCAACCGTCTCATGGGAGGCTGTAGTGAAGACAAAAATCAGTCTCTTCTCAGACATGCACAAGCATGGGATAAGAGGGAACAGACAAATATATAAATTACAACATGGAACTAAGATATTAGGGGAAAGAATTTCATAGTAGTAAAGGTCAAATTTGGAGCAGGGGCACAGAGAGAAAGTGGTGGTTTTCTATGATGGTGTAATGGATTTTTATGATGAGATAACCACAGCAGTAGACACGGGAAAACCAGTGTATATGTTCTATCTGCATTTCTGTAAAGCCTTTGACACGGTCTCCCACAACATCCTTCTCTCTAAATTGGAGAGATATGGATTTGGTGGGTGGACTGTTCGGTGGATAGAAACTGGTTGGATGGTTGTATTCAGAGAGTAGCGGTCAATGGCTCAAAGTCCAGATGGAGATGTGTGAAAAGTGGTGTCCCTTGAAGGTCCGTTACTGGGACCAGTGCTGTTTAATATCTTCATCAGTCATACAAACTGCAAGACTGAGTGCACCCTCAGCAAGTTGCAGATGACACCAAGCTGGGTGGTGCAGTTGTCACACGAAAAGGATGGGATGTCATCCAGAGGAACCTGGACAAGCTGGAGAAGTGAGCCTGTGTGAAACTCATGAGGTTCAACAAGGCCAAGTGCAAAGTCCTACACCTGGATTGGGGCAATCCGGGGTTTCAATACAGGCTGGGGGATGATGTGATTGAGAGCAGCCCTGCAGAGAAGGACTTGGGGGTGCTGGTCCATGAGAAGCACGACATGAGCTGGCAATGTGCGCTCGCAGCTCAGAAGGCCAACCGTGTCTTGGGCTGCAACAAAAGAAGCATGGCCAGCAGGTTGAGGGAGGTGATTCTGCCACTCTGTTCCTCTCCTGTGAGATCTCATCTGGAATCCTGTGTCCAGTTCTGGAATCTTCAACAAAAAAGGGGTATGGAACTGTTAGAATGGGTCCAGAGGAGGGCTACAAAGACGGTCAGAGGGCTGGAGCACCTCCCATAAAAGGACAGGCTGAGAGAGGCTAAGAGAGTTGGGGTTGTTCAGCCTGGAGAAGAGAAGGCTCAGAGGAGATCTCATAGCAACTTTCCAGTATCTGAAGGGGGACTACAGGATAGCTGGAGAGGGTCTGTTTACAAAGGCTTGTAGTGATAGGACTAGAGGCAATGAGTATAAACTGGAGAGGGGCAGATTTAGATTAGAAGGAAGGAAGAATTTCTTCATTATGAGAGTGGTGAGACACTGAAGCAAGTTGCCCAGGGAAGCTATGGATGCCCCATCCCTGGAGGTGTTCAAGGCCAGGTTGGATGGCCTTGGGCAGCCTGATTTAGTGGGATGTCTCTGCCCATGGCAGGGAGGTTGGAAGTAGATGATCTTTAAAGTCCCTTCCAACCCGAACTGTTTTATGATTCTATGGTTCATTGAGATACTGGAAACTTGAACGGCAGCTGGGATTGAATGACAACTGCGCTGTATCAGGACCTGCCATGAATAGCAGCTGGGATCAAAGACCTCCAGAGGCCCCTTTGAATATTATTCCATGAGTCTATGAAAATTTCCTAGGTTTTCTGCCATAGTTGTTGTTGTAAGATTGTTATTGTTTCTTCAATTGAGATGGGCATAGCCCTCCAGATTTGCTCTGCCCTGAATGCTGGAACAAAACCCCCAATCTGAGCATGGCTTGAATTCTGGTGGAAAGTGTTATAAATGCACCCTGTCAGTCATTACTCATCAGATTAGGTGATGATACCTAAATGAGGTGGGATATGATTCTGCCAAACATCCTATGTATCTTCCTACACTGAAGAGATTCGACTTCTGAGTATGCTACGCCTGTTTAAAGTATAAAAATTACAAGGGCTGTTGACACCATATGCATTACTAAGACTAAAGGGATAATCCAAACCCTATTGGAATCAGTTAAGTGTTTTAGCATTAGCTTCCATAGTTCTTACATAAACCCATATAATAACAGTTGTAACTTTCTGAAGTTAATTGCCTTGGCTGTTTGAAATGGCAGAAGTAACACTGCATTGTGCACTGTCGTGCCAAAGTATCTAGTATTATTCCAAACATCTTCCCAAGTATCTCTCTAGTATCATCATGCAAACAATATAAAGCAACAAAAGGTTTTATTTTACAAAACAGTATATGTTTTGTGGAGTAAAGCAGTACTTAATTGTCATGAATGGACGGTTTTGTGAATGTGGATTAATATAATTCATCAAATTTCTTACCTTTCAGGAACTTAATTGGTTTAAGTTAGAAATGTAAAAACTCTGAGGTGGAGTAAAGAAGGTGTTAATTTATGGGTATTGAAAAACCACTGATGTTGTGCATGGCTGTTAAAGGAGGGGCACATACTTGACATCTGTAGAATAATAAACACTTTGAAGGTGACAACATATATACAAATAGTCACCAATATATATACAGCAGGATTCAATAAAGACTATCAATGGGCCATTTTTAAGCTGACAGCTACAAACAATAAGCTTCTACACAAAACCCACATTTAAACACTTTCTTATGAAGAAGTAGAACATTGTTTCTGTCCTCTGGCTAGTGTCAGAAGTAAATCTAGGTAACATTCAATAATCTCTGTAGCTGTTTCCAGGCACTGCTATTCAAGTCTATACAGTGCTCTTCATATGCTCTTGACTTGAACAGCACTTGAGAAAATGCAGTCACTAGCTAGGCACAGATTTACTGAGAGGATCTAAGACACTAGCACTAGTCACTGCGGAGAATGCAGTACAGACTACACTATGCAGTAGCTGTGGCATGGATCTTCCCATCCAGAATGAAGCTCCTTTTCCTGTTGAAAATGTATTTACAGGCTATGAGGAACAACTGAAAAATGTATGTGTAAACAGTGGAAATGAATGATGGAAGATGGAAATTTGGTTTTATAATATTGTTGGAATGCTTCAGAATGGTGGATCTTAAAGCAACTTCCATAAGAAATGAAAACAATTTGATTGTAAAAACACCTAACAACAAGAAATGAAATTATGGAATTATGTGCAGCCTTATAAGTAACAATAAATTAATATTGCTAGAATGAAACTAGAATGTTGTTAAAGAATTACAAGGAAAATACATGATGAAGTCATGGATGTCAAGAAAGGAAAGTATTTTTTTGTTAATACTATTTGGCCCAGGCTTTTTGGCAAGACAACCAAAAGATGACAGGCAACCAGTGATGATGGCAGGGGAGGAAGTTTCAGGAAGATACAGAAAACAATCCTAGCAATAGACTTGAAGAAAAAAACTTGATATGAACAGTGTTGAGAAGGAGAAGGGCTTTGCAAAAGCAGGAGAAATAAAGAGGATCTGGAAAGGATATCAAAGCTGAAAATCTGGTGGAGAAATCATCTGTTATGAGATGACCGCTGAAGAAGTATGAGGAGCAGATCTTCAGTGGCTGAGGAAAGGTCATTTGTGGGTGCTCACATGTTTTGACAGGGTTATTAGAATAATTCTGACCTGATGAAGATCTCAGGTTGTTTCTAATACAAGCCTCTCCTCCAGGCATGCACCACTCCAAAGAGCCTAGCTCTTTCTTCTTGATGACCCCTTCAGCAGACCTGGCAGGTTGCTGCCGGGTGACTCTGACGCTGTTCCTTCCCTGGGCTGAACAAATCTCAGTCCTCCAGTTCCCCTCACAGCCTCAGCTTAGTGGCTTTCCCTGAAATCACTCCTCTTTAGTGTTTCTTTCTTGTACCTGGGGGGGCGGGTAGCAAAACTGTGTGCAACATATTAGCTTCCTGGATAAACCAAAGTCTTATTACCTAAAGTATAGAGCCTTTATTCTGTTAGTTTCCTTCCTCCCTGACTACAGGTTCTTCACAATCCGTTCATTATTGTTACACTCAATGCCACTATTGATTGTCTCATCACCAGCCAGTTCCTCCTTGTTATTGAATGGCAACTCCAGCTGTGTGTCATCACAGCTTGTCCCATGCAGTGCATGTATGAAGAAGTTAGTCCTGACATCCTTCATTACATTCCAACATCTTGCTCCTCCAGCATATGTCAAGGAAATTTTCCACTAGGAACTTCTTGTAGACACTTGAAATGGACATGCTATCACTGCCTGAAGATCTACCTCAAGTACAGACTCTTAGGTTGCAAACTCTGTAGTATATGTACCTGCTTTTATTTGCTTATACATACCTAGCAAAACAGGACTCTGGTTTGTGACAAGGATTCCTAAATGCTGTCATAAAACAATCATGTGGTGCCTCAAAAGATTTTCCCTTTTGCTGTCTGAATAAGCCCCTGTGTTCAACAACTGCCCAGCTCCTTTCTAGAGAATCAGTCAGAGCACTAAATTCTTATCTATGCGTCATCATGAATGGGGGAAAAAAAGCCAGCAGTGAGCTAGGGAGTTATCCACAAACCTTGAGCATTTGTCTCTTCTGCTGTGCTAAACTGGAATATGATGAACTTGGGGATCTTTCACTTGCTAGTGCGCTGTGTCTGGCCTGGTGATATCCTTTGTAAGGCAGTCACTGTGGCATGCTTTAAGGGGGATCTTTGATTCTCACTTCACCGGTGGTCATGAGTCAGTCTCCTAACTTGATATAAATGCTCTCCTTAATTCCAGGTTATTAGGCCTATCAGGAAATAATTAAGTCTTTTATTTTTTTCTTTTTTTCTTCTGTTTTTCTGGGAAAGGATTTGCTTTGATCAGTAACCAGATGCTGGAATGGATTTGATTTAAAGTTTTCATGATATCAAGGATTGATAATCTGAGGTTTCTTGCTGCTGTCAGGAATATTTCCCAGTCAGCAAGTTGTGTCTGCAAGATGTTACCAGCTGGTGATAGCTCTCGATTTGCTTTCGGAGAAACAGTGTTTTGGCAGGCTTCCTCACAATATGGAAAAGTGGTTATGTGGCAACACAGAAATCAAATAGTGGCTGTCCATTTCCACTCAGTGCCAAGGATGTCAGCCACTGCGAAGACAGGGAGCAGGCCAGCAGGAAGAGCCAGGCATCACAGGAAAAGCAGAAAGGAGGACAACAGGAGAGAGGGGCAGAGGGGAGTAGAAGGGGAGCCAGGCAGCAGAAGGATTGAAGTGAAGAGAGAGACAGGAACTGATCATGGTAGAAAGTTGGGGTGGCAGGAAGAAAAGAGAGGTCTCCATCTGCTCAAAACCAGGACTGCAGAGGAACTGACCATCCTCCAGACTCCATGAAGGGCTGAATGTCAGCTGAGGAGCAACTCCCAGCAAAAGGCCAGGTCCTTCGCTTGTGCTTCTCTACATCAACAGGGTTCCCTGAAGTCTTCAGATTATTTTACTTGTTGGTATATGAGTGAGGTCAGACTTTGTCTCTGATTTGTCCACAAGGCAGCACACAGAGCTGGGTCCAGACCACCCCTATACCTCCACTTACTTTGAGCCACAAAACTATGCCAAAAGATGAGGCAGGCTCTACATCTCACTCTGCTGATGACTGACCACTATGGACATTCAAGAAGAAGGAGTTTGTTGGCTGCAGAATCTACCTTGCCATTTTGTCTTCATGCAGACTGATAGCTGAGGTAAGAGTGATGGAAAGATCAACAAGAAACTGCTATTTGCTTTGAGTCAGGAGTGCAGAACGAGTTTCTCTTTAAACATCAAGGAAAAGGCAATGTAAAGTCTGCAGTTTAGAGAGGAGAACCTTAATATTTCATATCAGCAAAAGCTTTCATATGGCAATGCAATTGTAACATACTGTAAGAAAGTTAATATCCCCAGCAGTTCAATAAAACAAGCTCTTGATAAAGATTTCTTTGATGACTCTATATTTTATATCTCTGGCCAAACTGTCAGCAGCAAAACACCTTCCTTGTGCTCAGTAAGTGGTAAAACTTAGCCCTTTTATGAATACTATTAGAGAAGAGATTAATCTTTTGATAATTGCAGATTCACCTTTTAACGTCATACCTTTGCCCATATTGTGAAATCCAATTCCAATCTAATCCTCCTTTGGTGATATTTGATGAAAATCTCAGCTTGATCATAGCTTACTATTCAATTCAGTTTGAGAGACTGTTGCTTTTCAGACTTCCCCCACATTAAAAAAGGATTTAAATATTCTGTGTGGAAAATGTTCAGAAGAATCTTCCCCTCTCCCACCAACTAATTTCATAATTCACACAACTTTAATTTTCTTTGAAATCACATGACAGTTTAGCTACAGGCTTTGCAGGTATAAGAATACAACTGGCATCCCATGCTATGGACAGGGCAAATTTTAAGGAGAATGTATTGTGGTGGTGGACAGAAGATAAATGCAAGAAAAATCCTGAAGTTATTCCAGTATGTGACCACAGTAATCTAAGGGGAGAGAACAAGGAGCTGGAGAATGAAAGAATGGAAGTGGACAAAAAAAATAGAAAGGCAGCTTTAAAACATTTGGCGATCTACAGAGAGAAGTGCAGATCTGCAGGCTAAAAGCACACAGCAGGGTTTTCAGGCCAGGTCCCAAATTCCTTTTTGTTTCAACATTTTGTAAACAGATATGTGGAGTCTTCAGCATAGCAAGGGGTGATGGATGGGCACCACTGAAGACAGTAAGTGGTTTAGGAGTCAATAGCCCTTTTGAAGAAAGGATATAGGCATCAAGGAGAAGGCAAGACTGACTTTTAACAGATTTAGATATCGCCTAGTGGAGCAGAGCAATGTATAAATCCTACGAGCCAATGCCTAAGTGAATTTCCAGTGCTGTGAGCTCTGGCTCCACTCTATCTGGCTTTCTGGGGAGTGTATGGGAAAGAAGATATTCTGAGGTCTGTCTAAGTATGCTGTGAGCTACTGAATCAGCCACAAGCTGAACACAGAAACCCAAAGGCTCCATTTTACTTTCAGCCCAATGTGCTACTCTGGCAGCCTAGGACAGAGCTGTGGCAGACAGCCTCAGCTCTTGCCCTGCATTTATAGTCTTATTTTCTCCACTAAGCTGCGTGTGCCACTGTTGTCCCACCCCTTGCTGTTGACTTGTCTCCTCCAACCTCTTGGCAAGACATCAGGTCTTCAGTAGGTGACAGTAGCAGACACAAGATCATTTTCTGCATGTCAGAAATCCAGGCAGCCAGAATTTGCTGTTTAAGATGCCTGTTCCTCTTTCCATTTTTTCTTTGAAATCTTCTAGCAATTCCAGACATTTGACTAGTCTAAGGTCAAAGTAGATGAAAACAAACAAAAAATAATCAAAGCATCTCAAAGACCTGTTCAAAGTGGTTCACAGAGGAAGGTTTGGGTAATGTTGTACTAATTCTTTGCTTTCCTCACATGGAGCATCAAAAGCAACAGTACGTTCTTTATCTTTTCCATGTCATCAAAGTAACTGAGATAAGGAAAAGCCACACTACCTTCATTTACACCACAGTGAGTTCATATCATTGTTGCACAGCCTGTAGTGTCAAAAGGATCTATTAAAAATGATGTCTACTCCAAGCAGGTATGAACAGAGGGTTCAGATCCCTCAACCATAGAGATTTTGGCAGGGACAGGGGAAATACCTTCCACTTTTGAACTGTATTAAATTTGACAGCATTTCTATTGCACCAGCATGCTTACATCAGTTAGAAAGGGGTCTTGAGGCCAGGGAATCTGCATGGATAGAACCCTGGCTTAAACTAATGTATTGATAGAAAATTGCATTGTTTTGGTACAGTCCATTTTGTTCTGCAACATGCTAGGCCAATATAAACAGTTTGATATCAGTATAATTGCCCATTCTCTTGAGGATTTTCTATGTTGCTGTTTCAATTATACCACTGTAATTACAGTGGCAAAACCATCAAACACAGACAAGCCCCTTCAGAGGGAACCCGAACTGTCTGCCAAACAGAAATTTGTATTGCTCAAATAAACTCTACACAAATAAATTATTCAAAGGCTGCCAGTCAATAAACACCAATTATATTAGTTCATCGACTGCCAGCCAGTGTGGGCCAGCTGTATAGAGGCCGTTAGTGACATAAATATGGAGAAGCAGCAAATGGAGTCTACAAAAGTTCCTAAGCAAACTAGATGGCTGAGTCCCATAAGCTTTCATTGTGTGTCTTGTTAGACACCTGAAAATCTTTGTACAACAGACTATGCTAATGCTCTGGTAAAAGTATTTTACGCTCCTAACCTTCACAAACAAAAGAATTCTGAAGTAAAACATAAACATCCTTTGAAGATGTCTGAGATAACTACTGTGGACATCCATCCAAAATTTCTCATCGTCACGACTTTTTGGATATCAATGAAAGCACAGCATAAAGTTCAGTGGAAGGTTTAATGAAAGGATGCTTAGGTCAAGTCACGGGCATGCACAAGAGTCTCTCCAGTTCATCTTCCACCTCCTGCCCCCATCTCTAGAGATTGCAAGTATTTCTCTCTCCCATGCTTCAGCACCTTGAAGGCAAACCTCACTAGTCAGCCAGGAAGTTGAATTCACTGTGTTAGCAAACCACACAGTCTTGATCGGGAGCATTAATCTGTGCAACCAGTTTAGCTGCATGCTGGAACTGCAGATTAGCAAGGGCTCTTCAGTTGCATAAAAAAAATAGAGTGATCTTTCATAGACAGGACTAGGAGCTAGGCTTAAGTTACCGTGGAGTTCTGGTCTGTTTTCCTGTGGCAAAGACTGCACAACCCAGCATACTCCGATGCCTGAAACACAGCTGGAGTGAAGAGTCAAGGAAGCATCCATTTTGGAATGGGAAAGAAAGGGAGTGGTAAGGACTAGATAACCTCTCAGGATCTCTTTCTAACCTACTCACAAGGATTCTCTGCTGCAGGAGGTAAATGCTGGCACACACAAGATCAAGCCTTGTGCTATGTTTGTTGGCAGAGTTTAAACAACCTCTGTTCCCTTCTCCATAACAGCTCATGTACTACTGACAGCAGTACTGTGGTGCTCATGTTCCAGCTGTATTCCAGCATTAAACATCACATTGAAGGTTCAAAACAAAATGTTAGCTTGAACTTTTTTTCAAAAAGATATTCTCACAAGAGGACATAGATCCCAAGATATTCAAGTATAACTCATAATCACCTATCATGTGAGGGTATTCCTTGGGGAAGGAATTCCAATATAAGATAGCTCCAAATAAAATGTTCCAATTTTAATCCCCATCTGATGTTTTCATGTCTAAATTCCCCAGACAATTGTATGCTTTGAGCAAAATCAGTGCCTGTATTCAGTAACGCATTTGGTATTAGTGAAGATCTTGTCGGAAATTTTCAAAGTACACAAGTGTAAGTGTTCTCCATCATAACGATTTAGTAAAGGTGCAGCTTTACTGTTGCTGGATATAGCTGAAATAGGACACTTGTTCTTCTATTATGGTGTGAAACACGGAACTTACCTCCTCATAAGGTCATTTTGTATCTCAAGCCTGCATGTCACAAGATGCATATACATTAGCATTTCATGTTGCAGCAGATTTGTGCATTTGAAGCAAGTGCCATCATATCCTCTTACTGTACTTTGGTCCCCATTGTGCAGTAAGCTCAGACAAGTAACCCAAATTCCATTCAGCTGGGCATGGATTGGAAGAGATGGTAGTGGAGTGACATTCTCTGACTACTGCAGGAAAAAAACTAGAACTAATATCAAATAACTCTCCAAAATGCTATCGGTGTGGTTGTCAGCTGCTCAACACCAATTATTTCAACCTGTAAGCCTGTTCTTTGTGGACTCTACTCCATGCTAATATGAACTTTTTTCTTCTGGGGCTCTATGGCATTTCCCTTCCTTTTCTCACTCTTTTGATTTCTGTTTGTCACACTGTCTTTATTTGTCTCTTTTAAAAATCTGCCAAATAGCTTCTGTCTAAGAAAACTCTGTGGAGTGGTAATTACCTCTGACTTTTTCTCCATGTTGTGACATTTCCAGATAATGTTTTAATATTTTGCCTTTCTCTAAACAGTTTGGTTTTGTCAAAACAAAACCATTAAATCCTTTCCATCATACTTTTTAGGCACATACTTGTATCTGAATAAATCTGAATCCCCCAATAACAACTGCAAGTCTGATTCTAAATAATATTCAGTATTAAGCATGCAAGGACACAAAATATATAGGAAATGTAGGTACTCAGGGAACTAAAATGAGTTCTCTTGAAAGCAAATTTGGGGCTAAATAGATACTTCTGCATCCCACTTGTCTGTAATATTTGATGACCTATAGTTTTTACCACTAGAGAGAACACAGGATCTATTTTTTTGGTGACAGAATACTGTTCTCAGGCACATCAGGGACAAATTTAACAGTATATTCAGTAACATTAAAAATATATATATATAGCCTGAAGTGTAGAATTTATCCCATTTACCCTTTGACAAATAAAACTAGGAATCTGAGACTTCTGTAGAGAAAAGTAATCAGTGTCTCCAGGCATTTCAGCCATCTAAAATCTGAATGACCAATTGGAGATGCTTGTGTTTCTCAGTTGAGCATGTTAGTGCCCACAAAATCATCTGTCCACTGTGAAACAGAAAACATCATAGATTGGCACTAACAAAAAATTAAAAATTCTGTTTCTGATGTAACATCTTTTTTTACATAGCCATGAAGATAATAAAGTCCTTCTGTCAGATGTGTATTCTATTTGCTGCAGCTTTGCTAATAGCTATTGTAGAATGAGATGCAAACCTCTGGGAGAGCTTCAAAAGGGTTTACTTTCAGGGATTCCTCAATAGGAGACATTTTTCAGTCTACTTCTAAAGAGAAATCAACATTGCACCTTCGGGAAAGAATAGGAGAAGAGATACTAAAAATTTAAAGCCTGCTGTGAACAACAGGATATTAATCAAAAGAGTGCTTTCATCCACACACAAGGGCTTAGTGTACCAGAGTTCAGTTCTCCAGTCTACCAAGTCCTTTTGTGTCACCTTGGAAAAACTATGCTTAATTTTTGAAGCATGCAGATAACTAAAGATTAGTAAAGATCTATGGTGCTTCAGTTACTTTTGTTGAAAGTGTAAATAAAAACAATTCTCTACATGAGAAGGGTGTTTTAAGCTGTTCCATTCCTAAGGAAAAAGGGCTGAAATATTTAAGACAGAGAATCACTCATTGCATTTTTATGTCTCCATGGCTGACAAATATAGTCAGGGTCTGCAAGAAACTTGTCTGCGCCTGCCAGAATTCATTCAAGTTGAAACTGAGTTGCAGTAGCATTATCTGAATAAGCAGACAATTATTCTTTGGCAATAAAAACTACTGTGACTTAAAAATATATGTTTTCTTAAGACCACCAAGACAGCAGGGACTGCATGAGGGCTAATTACTAATATCTGACATATATAATTGTGCAACAGCATCTCGGTAAGCTTAGCCAAACCTCATGCCTTTGTATATGTTTCAAACAGTGCCAGAGACTCTCCTTCCAAGTCCAAGTCAGGACACCTCTTTATTTTACAATAATTCTGTGCTTAGGAATCTGAACAAAGGCCACCAGAAACTTGTAATCCAGAAATGAAGTCCAAAATAAACAAAGTCAAGCTTCCTCACATTGGCCTGTTGCTGAAATAGAAGTATCATAGCAGTTGTAAGAGTGCAGCCCTCTGTGGATGCTCTTTGTTATCTCAATGGTTATCTCTAGGTATGCCTGTCAGGATTGCTTTGGAACCAAGATCATACCTGTGATTATAGATGGAGTTTTAAAGATCTCTAAGTCTTTGTAAAATGAGATTTGAATTTTTATTCCCCAAAGGAAAGCCTTGCTGAACACTGTTTAATGTAAGTGTGGCTGCAAAGAAAAGGGAAACTCACATTTTACAAGGAGTCATGTGGAAAAGATAAGGGGTAATAGGTGTCAGTTACTCCTGAGAAGATTCCTATTGGACACAAGAGGAAGGTATATGTCACAATGAGAAAAATCAGCCATCGGAATATCTCCCCAGGGGTTTATTCTCAGCCAAGAGACTGTGGCACATGGAGTAATAAGGAGCACGATATGGTTATGTGATTATTTGTATCTGCCTTTGTTTCTGCAAGGTGGATAGGTGGCTCTACACACCTTGTGCCACAAGTCCTTGAAGAATTTTTACCTTCATCATTGTCTCCCTCAAAGGAAAAAATTAGTTGTAACAATTAACTCATGTAAAATAATGACTGTATTTGTTAACAGACCACATTACCATTGATGTGAAGAGCTTTGAAGTTGATATGAGGAGGACCTAACTGAGTTCACAACACTCTTGCTGTATACTAATACATTGTCTCTGCTCAGAATTCCTGGCCTGCACCAATGCTGTGAGGTAGCAAACAAACCAAATTTGCATGTTTTCCAAGACCAATTCCTACCTCCATGTATCTTTGTAAAATATTTGTGGCAATGTCACTGTGATGGCAGTAAGAGAACAAACATTGAAATGTTAGTCACAGGCTTAGCTCGGACTGAGTAAAACAACCTCAATTCCTCTGTCAAAAGCAGAGTATGAGGAGTGCAGTTCACTAAATATTGCCAGGTGTTCTACAGTTTTCACATTTTGACACAACTGAGAAACATAATGGAGCTAAACACAAATTAAGACTGATATTCCTTCGTGTTTGCTCAAGGAATAAGAATGAAGGTTGTTCAAAACATTTGTATCAAATCAGTGTGCCAGAAAATTGAGTTTGACTAAGGGAAATGACCACAAATGTCAGGGCTGACAGCAGATGCTTTCCTCTTTTTCAGTATCCTTTCCTCCTTTCAAATGGTATTCCTAAACAATGGAGGTTTTCCTATTTTGGCTGAAGAACTCTGTCGTTTTGCTTAAAGAACCCTCCAAAGTAAGAAGCACTTCAACATACCTGTTGCACTTCTACCTACCCAACTATCACCAGGGTGTTCTTTGCAGAAGCACATTCACACACTCCCCACCTCTAATCCTCCTCCCAGTGTAGTGAGCTGAACTGATTTCTACGGGCATTTGGCTCTCACAAAAGCCTTGCTGGGGATTAGTAGCTAATTAGTGCCAGTTAGCCCACACTTGAGGTCTGGAATCCTCATCCATAACAACCTTCAAGTACTTCTACGAGATCTGAGGTCTATGGTTGTTCTTTCCCCTCCAGCAGCTCTTTACTTTGTCAGTCAGATCCAGAAATCACAGTGTGCGTTTGGGTGACAGCTGCACATTTTTTAACAACCTTAACACCAAGCCTGGCATTCCCTGGTGACATCTGCACAACACCTGAGCTGGCTGCCCAAAAGATCCAGATCTCACAGTGCCACATACTCCACCAGGACTCTATATAGATGCAGCAGTCTGTCCTAAAAGGTATTATGATGATTAATAGAGAAAATTACAAAGAAGTCTTGGTCATTCAACTTGATGAATACATTTTTAACTACTAAAAGGAGCTTAAAATATAGAAGTTGCTCTTTCCTCAGCTCTGTCACTGCAATGTAACACTGCTGTTATTGTTATCTACCACAGCACAGGGTTTGCAGCAATGCATAAGTGAGCCAGACTCCTTGAACGCAGTACACAGAGCCCTACCTCAGAACAACACTAATGTGATAATAGTATAGATGACCAGTGGCAGCCACTGGAATTCTACCATTGCTTTGCCAAGATTTAACTAGGTTGGGTGAGCCATGGTCTATGCTGAATGTTAATTGCAGGGATGGGGATCCTGAGGTGGGAAAAGACTAATGTAGATTGAGCATCAAGCTACTTTTTCAAATGCACTGAAAAGCAGTAGTGCAAACAAGTAGTAGTGAATATATGACTAGTTATTCACTGAAACAGTGAGGAAATAAATGTACTTACCAGGCTGCTCCGGGAAAAACAGATGGGAATGTACCATGATAGGAATGATATTGAGTTCATTGAATTTGCTGAGTTCATTCAGTTCACTGAAACAAGAGAAAGCTCGTGAGGAAAGACTGCAGATGCAGGATGTGTCATCCTGTGGGATTTTTGACACAGGCTCACAATTGGTGGGAGAACCTTATAACACTTCTCTGTGACCTGGTAGATTAAGTGAAGCTCATAAAAAGACCAAAGCATCCAAAGGCCTGTTGCAAGCTAAAAAGAGGCCTCAGCAGGCCCATGAACCCTGTCTCTGTTTGTATGGGAACATAAAGAGGAAATCAGTTGTGTTGGATTGAGATGGGTAAAACCTTTCATTTCAGTCTGGCTTTCCATTTCCAGAATATGGGTTGTACTGCCCATAAGAGCTGTCCCTTGGCTTTGCCATGGAGTAAGCCAAACAGCTGTATACATTACATCATTATTCACTGACAGGCAAGATTCTCCATGTTCTAATCATATATTTTTAATAAACCCACCAATCCCTTACCAAACAAGCAAAACAAAGATTTGACATGTAAGACTTATTTCCGCAAGACTGACTCATATGGTGTTATGCCTTTTCAGAGAGAGCAAAATGTTCAGACATGAACTAATGAAACAGTTCCTGCAACTAGTGGAACATGCCTACGTGGTCCTGGGCTCATGAGGACACTGGATATGGGTGGAGATCAGCAAAAAAAATGAGAGCTTTTTATGTTTACCAGAAGACTGGTAAAGGAAAAATGTCTGGGTGGCAAGGCACAAGATGAGAGCCTGTTACAGAAAGACAAGGCAATGAGCAGCGGTCTTGAAGTGGGGAGAAGTTGTGAAGAGGGGAAGACCATTGAGTTGGGTGGAAAATCTCAAAGAGGAATGTGCCTTTGCTCCCACACCATCTCATCATGCTTTCTGTATTTCCAATACTTAGCATTTAAAAATCCAACTGACTTTACGATTGGAAAATCTAGCCAGTTAACTCATGGATCTCTGTACCTTGTCCCTAGAGGGCTGTGCCTACACTTTTAGGAGGTGTCACTTCAGTTCCTGATGCCAAGCCCCAGCACCCCCGCCAGCAGCATCAGCGCTTCCTGGCAGATGGGAACTGTGCACGATGCTGCCCAGTGGTACAACTGAGTGTGCATGATGAGGGGAAATCTGTCCAGAGGTATTTGGGATGCTAGATTTATCTCAGCTGTACCTGGCTGGAGTAAATGTAGTTCCCTCCTTTGTGCTTCCATGAAACAGATGCAGACAACTGGATATGCTCAACTGGATGTTGCTTTTTCTCTCTCACTCCCCAGTTCTGAATCCCCCAGCTCTCAGCAGACTGCCTTCCCTGAACATTGAATCAGTCGCAAAAGCTTGGGGCTGAAAATATTTGGCCTTGTTCTCATTGTTAGTCGGCCTTACACTCCACACAAATTTTCTCAAGGAAGATCCACGTGTATATTCTTGTACAGCTGGTCAGTTAAGCCAGAACAGTTCCTAAAACGTATCAACAGATGTGTCTTTGCAAGCATCCAGAGTAACATCTTGGACATGACAGTTTCATCTTCAAGGAAGTAAATCCTCTTTTAACAGTTTTAGTTTAGATAAAAGGCCTTTAAACTGGATTAAGTTGGGTTTTGTCTAGCAGTCAGCTTCATCGACTCTCTAAGTGGTTAACTCATTCACTTCTGTGATGCCTTTTGGGATGAGGTTTGTTATTTCTTTGTGCTGTTAATCAGCTGATAACACTGGCAGGGAGTTGTGTGTGCCTAGGACTGCATTTCTTGTATATTTGCTAGAGATAAAGACTGAACAGCTTCTACCGAGTCACAACAATAAAGCTTCCGAGCAAGTAAGGAAATGCAATTGGTTCCACAAACACAAGGTGCAAGACCTCCTTTTGTTCAGGGTTCTAGTAAGTATTTTCATGCCTCTGTTCAAGAGAATACAGTGGTCAAATGGCAAAGCTGCCTGCCTTAAGAAAATGTTTATTAGTTGAGCTATGGTTGCTGAAGTTACACCTGAGTAAAATCACTGCTATTCTACCCCAAAGCAAAGGGGAGTTCATAACATAGAGCCTAGTTTAGCAAATTATATCTACTGATAGAACTGACAATTCCTAATGAACATTAATAGACACCCAGTTTTCCCAGGCAGCATAGATTTGCACTGGTTACAAGGCTATTCCCACAAGCTGAGAAAGTCATGCTTCACTTTTCCCAATATCATAACTATATCCGAAAAAATGCCTTAGTAGAGTTACAATTCTAGCAGCCTGTGTCTTCCTGCTCTCTGTTACAAAATATCACAAGTACTCTCGGGACAGAGTTCAATAACTTCCTGCAATCTATGCCTGGAAATCATAAGGATGTGGAATATCAAAAGGTAGTAGCCCAACATTATTTCAATCTTACCCACTTCTTCAGGTGAAGGACTCATACTTCACAGCCCACCTACTGATGGTTATTAGTCATTAAAAAAGAGAAAATCTGAGAGGGCTTCCTCTTAAGTGCCTCTAAATCCCTCTGCAAGTTATCGCTGACGTTCAAATTTGAAAGCTTACACAACTGGTTTACTGAAGTTCTTGGAAATATACCCTTACGCATCACAGCTTTTGTGCAATACATTTATGCTAAAAGAAAATTAATATCCTCTGTTTAGTCTGAATTCATTGGCACAATGCCTAGAGTGACTAAGGAAAGCAACTAGCGTTCATAGAATAAAGATGGAATTAATTCTTCTAGTGAAACCAACTGTGTGGAGAAAGAGTGTGAGAGGTGGAAAACAATGGGACTCTCACTATCCACAAGTCAAGAGTTGTCATATGTTCTGGGGTCCATAAGGTGGAAAAGAGAGAACATTTATTAGCTTAGAGGACAAAGTATCTGATCCAAACTCCTTGACTATCAGTGAGAATCTATATGTGTCTGTCAGTGAGGCTCAGATGACATCTGTATACATTGAGCTGTTAACAGTTGTGGGGCCAAATTCCATACTCATTCATCCTGGTGCTAAAACAAAATTAATCCATCAGAATACAGCTAGATCCACCCTTCTTACTGTGAGGCAGACAAAGAGTGGCTCCATTGTAAGCACTGCAGCTGTACACACCCAAAACCTGAATTCTATCTGACCTGTTCAGAGGGGAGGAAAGGAAAAAATTGCTTGGCTTATCCAATAATACCCCAATATAAATCTATTAAATGTTTTGGTCACCATTTTGAAATATATAAATGTAATTTAAGGGTTGTCATAGCAGAGATCTTAAGGGTGCAGTGAACGCTATTCTACTGTAAACTAGGTCCATGCTAGGAAACAGATTTTTGCTACAAATTCAGTAGTGAAAAGACCTCATATTCCCAGAACTGGGAAAATGTTTGGAAAAGATGGGCTAAGTATGTGCTTGTAATATTTAAGCATTCTAGAATTGGAAGACTTTGGTGTTAAAGAATGTTCAGGAAGGGGATAATGGATATGATTGAACTTAGGAACAGTTTAGCTTGATGGAAAATGGTATCAATTAGAGGACACTTATACCTATCTTGGAACCAAAACTTAATCACCATTCCTATAATAAATGTTTCCATAAGCTAATCACAGTATAGTGGTTACTTGTGTTTCTTTGGGGTAAAAGAATGGTATATTAAAACATCAATAATATAGAACAACCCACTTACTGAGGAAATATTTATTTACAAGCCACAAGACAATCTGTTTTAATGTCCCTTATGTGATAATTATTTATTAATGAACTCCACAGAATAAAGGACCTTCTGCATGAATTAATATAACTCGGATAGGTAAGTCACTGACAAATATGGACTGCTTGATTCCTTTTTTCATTTGATGAAGTTATCCACTAATCAAATAGATCTAAATCTTATTTTCTCGTGAGGCAATATCTTGCTGGAATCAATGTTTAGAAGAGCAATAACAGTCAGCAACAATAGCATATGAATTTATAATAGAAAGTGCGTAGAACTGTAATTGAAAATTGGTTAAAGACATCCCTCAATCCTTGGAAGAGTTGACAGACCAGACCACAATGAGTTTTATGGTTCAAAAAGGAAAGCAAGTTTGAAGGAGAGGTTTAACCATTCATATCCAGTTTGAGCAGGTCTAGATTTAACCCACCATTAAGCCTGGGCACTGTAATTAATAAAACTGCTAGGGGGCATATTTCAGCTGTCAGTAAGGTGCCGTGTGAATGTTGCTATTGTAAAACAATAACTGTCTCTAGATCCCAAAACCATAATTATTAAGTGCTTTGTTGTTCACTCCCAGCAGTTTATAACTATGTTTGTAGAGTTGATAATCTGTGATGCCTACTTCTCTTCAACTCTACTTAATAAGTCTGTTACTGGTGATTTACATATTTATTGCAAAGACAAGTGCTAGCCTTAAATATTAATAAGTATTAATAAAGCCTGTTTTATATGTTTACAGTTATCAGCATAGCACGAGACTGAAAAGCTCGACAATGACTTGACAATTCAGTACTTCCATTGTTTTTAAATGCCTCAAGAGGATGTTTCAAGAGATATTCATACTGACATGAGAGGCATATGTCCCCATGGAAAAAGCAGATTGTTGAAAGGTGACAACTCAACTCAGGAGCAGAGGAGTCTGGCCTCCCTCAGGGTTATTTACTTTTTTCAAGACATATGTGTGGGTAGTTCTCCCAGCCTACTAACTCTTTACTTCTAATGACCTACACTGTAGACCAATATAGTATTCATTTACGTTTAGAGCTTATTCTGGGATGAGATGGTCAGTCTCCTCATGAGTGGTTTGCTGTCACTACATGTTCCTGTTCTGCTTAATTCATCATGGTGCAGCTTTTTTCTTCAGTCTTTACCATCAGCACAAAAACCTGCTTGCAGCTAAATTTATGGTCATTACTTTGCATAGTGCTAAATTTTACCTTGAGTTTCTACACAAAGTCTGAAATCAGTTTTCACTTGCTACACTGCTTTGGCAGAACAGAGTCTGTTTATTGCCATAATTGTAGTCTGCACACAGAACTCACTCCTAAAAGATTTATTGAGGTCTCCAGATATTCCCTCCTTACTGTTTCAATCACAAGCTGAGTTCACATAAGTAAGCAGTGTCTCCAATCCACTTTGTGAAATTGCCCAGTTGCTTTTAGCACCCTCAGAGTCATACTCATTTGATTTAGGTTTTCCTTCATGAAAGGCTGGAGAACTGTCATTTATTTCAGCCAGCGATTTTTATTTTTTATGATCGATGATCCTGGAGGTCTTTTCCAACCTAGTGATTCTGTGATTGTGAACATTATTATATGAATTGCGGGTGAGTGTAGCAACTGCAGCCACACTTCAAATCTGTGTTGTTCATCTCTGTGAAAGAATAATAAAAAAAAAAAAGATGTGATACCTTTGTAGCAGAGGCTAAATTAACTGAAAGAGGATCTATAATCAAGTCACTACAGCTTGAGGTGTTACTGTGCGTCATCAAAGCAAAAGGAACAGTACAGATCTGTAGATTTAGTTATACTAAAAGAAAGTTGTATTAGAAACTGTCATTATGAGAACTAATTACGTAGACTTATTGCTGTCAGCCCACTGTATGTCATAGTTACCAGTAGGTACACAAACATTTGTTGCAAATAGGTCACCTGCAAGAACCTGCTAAACTATGATAACAAGATACCTCAGGCTTAAACTAGTTATTTAATCTACTTATTCTGAAGAGACATGCCAATCTTGACATGTGTCTTGATAGTGTATACATGAAATGTATTGCAAAGATCATCACCATATCAGCAAGACTCAGAAGAACAGTTATTTACTAGGTATAAAGTCAATCAAAAATTTAATACAGTTAGCAATTTAGGCCTACAACACACGTCCAGATATCTCTTGCTGCATCTATATTAAAATATTAAAAAGAAACACTGCAATGTGAACATGCATACAAACCCTTACGTGAATATTCTAAGAGAAAAGCAGGGCTTCTGAAGGAAGTGGCAAGGTCTGGGGAGCAAGAAGATAACCTTTCTGCCAAAGTTTTGTTTAGACTTGGAGGTGGTCCTAATGCTGCTTTTGAAGCCATTTTGGTCTGCAAAGCAGTTTGATTTTCCCAGGCCTCCGTGTTTCCCTTGACTGCCTTTAAGAAGACAATGCAAAGCAAAAACAAACATCAATTAAGTTCAGGTAACACTGAATGTCTGACCTGAATCCACAAAAACAAGGGATCTTTCAAGTCGCGCTGGAAACTTCATCCCTAAGTCAATTGTCTCAGTACTACTGCAAATGCCGAGCTGAGATCATCTAACAGACTGAGACCACAGGTAATTGTGTAAAGAAAACAAGGTTCCCTAAGGATGGAGTTAGGACTTTAACTCTGTACATTGTGGCTTCTGTTGGCTTACAAGAATACAGTATTCTGATGCTTTTAGTACGGTCTTAAAAGGATAGGCAATAACAAAATCTTTTCCTAGTTAAACAATCAAACTGTAACAACCAGCTTTAAGAACCGAAAAATCTCCATCTTTCAGGTGTTAACAGTTCAAACAAAAGGTCCTGTCTTAAAAGGTGATCTTATATTGATCTATTTGCTGTAATTTGCATAGATGCAATGCAGGGAGTACTTTTCCTAATGTTACAGGAAACAGGGAGTTTACATCAAAGAACACTGAAAGGTGTTCTGTAAGTTCACAGAGCAAGAAACCCCTTTGGTCGAGATATCTGGATGGAGATCTCATGAAAACAGGCTGTTCCATAACATTTTCAGTCATTTCTAATCCTAGCTGGCTCAGAAACATCAGAGTGATAACATTTCTCACGTTATTTCAGTAGCCCTGGTTTTGGTCAAACCCAGGAAGCATGTAAACTTTACAAACAAACAGAAGTCTAGCAGACAGAGGAAACCTCAGAAGAAAGGCTTACTTCAGATTTAGTTCATCTGTGGGTTCAATTTTTTATAATACTAATAAAAATGCTTTGTACTTTCATCCCAGAATGATGTACCCCAAGGCCTAGACTGTGCTTCAATTTTTAATTTATGCTATTCTGTAAGCCCAGAGTTCCTCACTGCCATGGTTAAATCTACATTTTAAGGTGCTATATCTATGTGAGGCATTTTGTGCTACTGTAGATCATCTTGTTTCACTGAACCAAAATCAAACTCTATTTGGGATATGCTGCTGTGGCTAGAGGAAGGAAATATTTCAACATATACATGACCCCACCAGAAAGATAACAGTGAGAAAAACTTCTGCTCTTCTGATATCATGCTATTGTTTTGGGTTTCTTTTACTGCGATCCTTTCTCAAATGTAGGGGTGCAGGAGGTGATGCATGTCTCTGCTTGCTGTTGTCTGGTTTTGTCCTTTGTTCACTCCTAAGTTGGGAGTTTTGAATGCAATTTTTTCTTTGTTACTTCATAACTTACTTTTACTCATTTCAGGCTTTTTCTGAAACTTTGAAATCAATCAACTTGCTTCACAGTAGAGTCTGCAAAGCTCTAAGCCCTGAGACTGAGACACAGTCACAAATGATTAATGAACTCTTTTTCTTGCTTTATCAGAAAGCAGAGATCAGTATGGCAGATGCTGTGACATCCAGTAGCAGCTACGTTGAAACATTAATGACACCTTTTCTGTACTTTTGGCTACCAGTTTACAATTTCATTTAAATATGACATGACTGCAATGGAAACAATTCTGTCCAGCTCACATCAGTCCACTCGAGATAGAAGACAATTGCTTACACCACATTATCTTGACAGCTTATGCTTCGTACAGCTTTCCATGTACATTAAAAAAGACCAAATTGCAGTCCGTGGCTCAGCATTGAATTTGCCAGTGATTTTACCGGTCTAGAGAAAACTGAGAATTTTGCCATTAGTCAGTAGTTTCATTTGTTTTTCTCCTAGAATGATCTAGTCTTGAGTATAGATGTCAAATCATTGCCAGGAGGAAGAATGTCACACAGTCCACCAAGACACAAATACCACAAAACTGCAGATGTTTGTTTGAAATCTCTTTGTAAAAGTATAGAGATAAGACAGTACTACAAAGGAGAAACACTGCTGGTCCGTGAGTAGTGCACAAGACTGGGTATATGGCTGTCGAAACTTCCCCTGCAAAAAGCTTTTAATTCCTTTTAATTCCCAGCAGGAAAGGATAGTTCTGACCTCTCAGCTGGTTACTACCTTCTTTAGTTTGGGTTTATTGCCCATTTATGACATCATCCAAGCCAGATATCTGACTCTTGCATGGACAAGGTTTCTTCAAAACAAAGAAACAAAAGCCGGAATTTGGGAGTTACCAGCTACAGGCAAATCATGCATGAATAACGAGATCTGACCATAATAACAGTAAGTAAATTGAAAACAAATTTCCCATTGGTAGGTTGTTTTTAAAGTATAAACCATGAGGCTAATAGTGCTTTTTATTTTATTTTTCAACCTACATAAATTTTAACTTGTAACTACACTACCATAGCACACACTTGAGCTCCAGTCACAACTTTCAAAGCTAGAAAATTAAAGCAAGAAATAGAAACATGATCCCATTCCCCTTTGAGGTACCTTTCACTCCACAGTAGTTAAGAGAGATCTCTTAAAGTTCAGTGCATTGGTGCCAGCCATGGACAACCTCTTCTTATTGCATCCCACTCATAAGTTTTGATCCAAACTCAGGCAATTCTCAGTAGTAGGATGGTTATTCTAGAGCATAACCATCACTAAGCCCTTCCTGTCTTCTGAGGCTGTCCTCTAGGGCTGTTTTGATCATTGCTAGCAGTAGGTTCGCTTGCTGGCAGTGCTCAGAGCCAGACACAGCCCCATTTGAAAATAGTCCTTCCCTTCCTGCCATTTTCGGTGGGTGCTTTCTACTGGCAATGTCTGTGGTAGGCCCTTCCCACTGACCAAGGCTACTATTAGCTGCCCTGTTAATTGCTTTTAGTTAGTTGTTATAACGAGATTTATTTCTAAGTAATCTTTCCCATCACCTATTTGCCACTTTGCCTGTTAATTTGCTGGCTGCTGCTCTAGTTTGTAGGGGAGGCTCTCACAACCATCCCTGCAGAAATCCAGTCAGGGTTGGTGACATGGAAAATCCACAGACGCCTCACTCCAAAACAGAAGATACTGTTTTCGCAACCACTGTTGTGAAAACTGAAACTAAAACCTAAAAACCGCCCAGTACCTCTTTGCTCAGTGTGAAGAATGATACCATACTTCCTCACCTCTTTAAAATCTGGCTGTTCACAAAAGAAATAGACCCAAATAGTGAAAAAAACCCCTCAAATAATATTCTCACTTCATCCTATTCTATTAGCCTCTTCTGGTCTCTTTCCTTTAATCTCTGAACAGATACTGACTGAGGGTACCTCCTTCTCACAGTGCTCAGGTTGCCTTCTCAGCCTTCAAAACAGCAGACTTATAAGTGCCATTGCTAGCATTGCTCTTGGTGACTTTGCTTTGACTATTATTATATTATTGTTATGCTGTCTGCCTAGTGATTTAATATTTTTCAGTGCCGCAACATCCTTAAAGAAAGAACATTATATGTATGCAAAACATTATCAGAATTAGGCATCTCTCATTCAGATAAGAGCTAAAGAGATTCTTCTAAGAGGGAGATAAATGTCATTTTCAGATTCAGAAATAGAGGCTTCCAATGTGTAAGTAAACCATTCATAGATGAAAGATATAAAACTTGCTTCCTTTCCATAGCACAACTTATTAAAGAGTGGACTCTTTTGTTGCTGAAGTTGACCAGAAATTTTAATGACACTGTCTTCTCCTATTTCTGAAAGACAAAAATAGACAAAATTCTATGTGGACCTTCACAACCAGCCATAAAAAGTTAAACTTTATGTCCAGGCTACAAGAGGTAAAAGAATGAATTACAGCAAAACTCTGTCTGACAAAAGGCTAGAAGTTTGCAGAAAACACACACATCGCTTAACGCTAACTAATCTGACAGATGTATCAAGAAAAATCAAAGCTTATTACAAAACTTTCAAGTAAAGATTTGATAAAAATGTTGAACAGTGCAAGGCACGGAACAGCCTATTGGGGAATTTCCATAAGAAACATACCCATTTTGTAACAATTCCCCACAGACAAATACTTCTTGAAATCTGCCAGCTG
Source organism: Cuculus canorus (assembly GCF_017976375.1). Taxonomy (NCBI): domain Eukaryota; kingdom Metazoa; phylum Chordata; class Aves; order Cuculiformes; family Cuculidae; genus Cuculus; species Cuculus canorus. The sequence goes on from NC_071402.1 coordinate 14,505,961, forward strand.
GCCAGATCTTAATCCACTTAATATGTGCCACATTGGCATTTTAACTGCTGTGGTGCTAAACCAAGTGACTTTGCAGGAATATACCTACGCTAAATCTGAATAATTATGTTTATTAGCCTACATGTGATCTCATCAAAACCAAAAAAAACCCAGAAAATCTACTTCACACAAAATCATGTTGATTGGCATTAATACGTTCTATAACCCTTTATGGATTGATTTTGTTCCATAATTTTTTATTGGTTGATCCTGTCTCAGCTTTATTTTGCCTGACAGTGAGAGCTACCTAAATTAAATTCAAAAAAGGATCACCAGGAAAACAAAAAAACTCTTTTAAAAATGACGGGGGAGAAAAAAAGCACTGCTAGAATCTAGAAATCTTTACAGAGGATGTTCAACATCAACACCTCTCTTTGTCTGTGATAGTTTAAGGGTAAAGAAATGAGTAGTACTGCAGTTGGGGGCCTAAGTTTCTTATACAAAGGGCAGGAGGATCATGTATCACTGGAGAAGTACAACGTATTACTGTTTCTCTGGAGATAGTTTTTATGATTAATTTTCTTTTCCTCTGTCATTATCTATTCTATTTTTTGTATAAATGGAACCATTATTTTTAACAATATTTAGACTTTTTAGATCTACATTTAGAGAGGTTATTCTGTCCTTGTACTTGTCACTGGTGAGAACGCACTCAAATACTGTGTTCAGTTCTGGGCCCCTCGCTACAAGACGGATGTTGAGGCTCTGGAGCATGTCCAGAGAAGAGTAATGAAGCTGGTGAAGAGGCTGGAGAACAAGTCTTATGAGGAGCAGCTGAGGGAACTGGGTTGTTTAGCCTGGAGAAGAAGAGGTTTAGGGGAGACCTTATTGGTCCCTAAAACTACCTGAAAGAAGGTTGTGGAGAGGAGAGTACTGGCCTCTTCTCCCAAGTGACAGGTGATAGGACAAGGAGGAATGTCCTCAAGCTGCAACAGGGGAGGTTCAGACTGGATACTAGGAAACAAAAATTCACAGAGAGGGTCATTGGGCACTGGAACAGGCTGCCCAGGGAGATGGTTGAGTCACCATCCCTGGAGGTGTTTAAGGAACAGGTTGATGAAGTGCTTAGGGACATGGTTTAGGGATTGTTAGGAATGATTGGACTCAATGATCCAGTTGGTCCTTTCCAATCTAGTGACTCTATGATTCTATGAAGAGGCAAGAGTTAATTGTGTTCTTATAAAAATTTTGATAGCAAATTTTGTGCATTTTCATACAATTATTTTGTCTTCAGGTGTTTTTAGTTCTGGGATCTGTCTTCTGTCTAGTTCCCATTTATGTTTTGGGAATGCCCCCAAAGGGAGAATCTGCCAGGCCTGAAGCATGTTTGAAGGGCAGTCAGAGATACTGATATACTCAAGAAGACCTCAGCTGTTCCAGGCGGAGAAACAAGTGTAGAAAATGGAAGTGATATTCTAGTTCCTACCCTCCTGCCATGGACAGGGACACCTCCCACTAGAAGAGGCTGCCCAAGGCCCCATCCAACCTGGCCTTGAACACCTCCAGGGATGGGGCATCCACAGCTTCCCTGGGCAACCTGTGCCAGTGCCTCACCACTCTTATGGTGAAGAAATTCTTTCTCATGTCTAATCTAAATCTGCCCCTTTCCAGTTTATACCCATTGCCCCTGGTCCTATCACTGCAAGCCTTTGAAAACAGTCCTTCCCCAGCTTTCCTGTAGGCCCCTTCAGGTACTGGAAGGTCGCTATAAGGTCTCCTTGGAGCCGTCTTTTCTCCAGGCTGAACAAGCCCAACTCTCTCAGCCTGTCCTCATATGGGAGGTGCTCCAGCCTTCTGATCATCTTTGTAGCCCTCCTCTGAACCCATTTTAACAGTTCCATATACTTCTTAGTTGAGGATTCCAGAACTGGACACAGCACTCCAGATGAGGTCTCTCTCTTCTATTGTATGTTCATGATCCACAGAAAGTACTTCATCTATCATGCAAAAACAAGGTATTTCTTGACAGACAGCTGTGAATGAATGACAAAATTCATAAAAATTTGTGTGTGAATAATCTAACATAAATCAAATAAATTACTTGTGACATGTCAGCAACATAAATAAGAGCTGTTCCTTTCCTTAAAAACAACTATTCTCTCCTTCCTAGTTATGATACTGATGCTACAATTCTGAACAACTCGCATGAGAGATCTCATACAACAAAGATGTAGAAAACTGAGGCAGTCAACGGGAAACGTAAATAACTTTACAATACGTGTGATTTGATGTCTGAGGAGTGAATATATATTCATAGTGCTTGAGGTTTATCAAGGGAAAATAGACTGGCTTGTTAACACCTACTCAGGGGGATTCACATTTGACTGATAAAATAAAAAAGGGGATCTTGTTAAAGCACTGGAAGTTGATGGAATGTTTTGTTACTGATAGTCTCATTCTAAGCAAGATCAGCAGTGTTTGTACAATCTAATTATAGGGGAAACTGGATACAAAACATTATCATGTCTTCAAATGGAGGACTCAGGATGAGTTAGTGGAAGTTTTAACAGACTGGGCAGGAAAACATTCATTAGTAATACCCACGTGACTTGGAAGGTTTGAACTCTTACATTTAGGAAAAGGAAAACTTTGGAAATATTTTTTTAAAATATAAGTGGCTCCTTGGAGCTTCTATTTCTCCTTTTTCTTTAGAAAATACGTAGAGGAGGGTTGAACAAGTATGGGTAGAGAAAGCAGTGTGAGCAGATCAGGGGAGCAGCATAAAGCATTGCCACCTTTGCCCTCCCACCCAAACCTTGGAGGAGCCACACCTTACATCCAGAAACCTTCCTGGGACTTCAGGCACCATTCTCAATCTCAGAGCCGGAAATCTCAGAATTGAAAATGGTCACTCCCATAATGAATGCCCCACTAAAGCAGAGTGCCCGCAGAAACACATGCATTTCGTGATACCTTGATCATCTGAACAGTTCAGGGAAATATGCTTCAGGTGATATTTCACTCAAAGGGAGGGGAAAACCAGACAAAATGACTCCCAGCTCAGACTCACACGTGCTACAGCCTCATTTGTAGCGCTGTGGTCTCCCTGCTGCTCTGGGACGTTCTGAGTACCATACAGCTGGTCAGATGCACCTGAGACAATGAAGCAGGTGTGCATGTTGGTTGGGATGCTAGAGCTGGGAGAAGGATGCTGTACCATACAGCCCTCAAGGGGAACCATCCTTGGAGGAAGAGCTGGGTGCGTGTTGTCTAGACCTGACCTTGTCACAGGCTAAAAACAGACAAGAAGAGAAGACCTCATAATTTGGGAGAGCAGAAATTTGGGAGGTGTGAGGAAGGACTGGAGATCCAGTGCTGGGCTAGACAGGTAACTGAAGACTCCATCTCGTCCTGGAGAGTCTTGCCTCTGCACCAGAGAGAACCAGGACTATCCCCTCTGGTGTTACAGAGAGGTTCAAGTAGACTGCAGAACTCGGCTCACCCTATGAGCACTCACCCAGCAGCATCCATCTAGAGTGAAACCTTTCTTGTCCTGGTGCAGGCAGACCCTTAGACCTTGGAAGTCTGCTTGACACCCAGAACCACAGGGTTCTGACGCCTGGACCCTGGCATCTTTCACTGGGCAAACACCCTTCTAGTTGTGTTTTATTAGCCCCACAGTTGTTCCTTAGCAGTGGTGACAATGTTATTGTTAACTGACCACAAGAGCTGTCATCATTTTGTTGATGTAACACTTTTTAGATGTGGTCAAGATATTATGGTGGAAAATATTGCTTCAGACTATGGAAACATATATGTATACATGGCCCTATATGCTGATTTCAGAGCCCGCCTAAGTCAGTAGGGAGTTTCTTATTTATCGCCATTAGTTTTAGCCTAAACCCTGTGGGACTGACATTTAAGAGACCTAGCAAATGGGCAGGGACTCCAGAGACCAGTTTATGCAATTTTTTCCATTTGCCTCTTGATGACCTAAGTCACCTTCCCTGTGACTCAATTTCTCCATCTGCAAAACGCGTAATAATCCTGACCTTCCTTGGAGAATTACTTCTTTCTGAGGATGAAAATCTACAAACAAAAAAGGTGATATGAGTATGTTATTCTTATCTTGTACTTAGATAAGAAGTTAAAAATACATGCAATAAAACAAGAAATAAAACAAGATTACACACTTAATCCATTTGATTATATATCTTTTCTTCTAGTGGGGAAGCTGAGTTCTCAGAAGAATTTGGTTGTTATTAGCAGTCAAATTTCTCATCAGCAGCTGCAGAGGTTAGTAATCTGTGGCTACCCAGAACTAAAACCTATACTGTCTGCACTCAGGAGTGTGTCATTACCAGACCCCTGTTAATCACTAGCTTAGTGCAGCAGTGGTAGCAAAACTTGATTCCCTTCAGACTCTGCCCTCAGTGAACATAAAATGCAAAACTCCCTTTGCCTTTCCTTCAGGAAGCAGCATGAGACTGGACTCAGCAGAAATCAAGCTGGAAAAAGAAGTCTGTGCTCTAATCTAATCAATGGAAACTCTCCTCACCTCTATAAAGCCAGGGTTTAGCCCCGTATCCAAAAATAAATACCAAGGATTTTCCAGTGCGTATCTGTGACTTTTAAGAATGAGCCTTAATGGACTTCCTCTGAGTAGCAGCAGCCAGCAGCACTCTCATCAGCAACATTTTTGAGCACCTCCTTCATCAGAAAGAACATTGTACGAAATGTGCTTACCAACGCTTGCAGCTATCACACTCAGTCAATCGTATCACAGAGCTTCTGACCTCAGAAGTGTATTCAAGAACATATTTTAGCTATGGCCATGTTAAGGGTTGCTTGCCTGGAGAGTGTTTTGGAAGAGTGCAGCCGCATACTTCGAATAAGTAAATCAAGTGAATCTCACATGTTCAATAAAATTTTTATTGGTTTCTACAGCTACTGGGACAGTGCAGAGGAGGGTATGAGGTCCAGTCTCATAGCTGGAAATACAGAGGAAGATGCAGGATTCAATAATATTTCAGCTCCCCACGATTCAGTAACAGGATTTCTTTGGCACATGAATCTTCTGTTAACCACATTTTTGGAACCAGGCTGATCGTCAGGGAGAGCTTTGTGTTTTCTTGATAGATTTATGATAGGATTTCATTGGCCTTCTGCTCTGTGTTTATCTGGCTCTCGTTTCCAGTTAAGTATTCAAAGCAACACCCTTGGGCTTTGACTGTATGAGAATCAAAACTGCTGAACCCAAACGGCTAAAATTTGCACATCTTGCCTAGCAGTCCATGAATCCTTAGAGATAAGTAAGTCTTGTCACTGAGCTGGTTTGGACACTCAGACAGGCCAAAGCATCAAAGTGAGTCTCCATGTGGTGCCACTAAATTCTGAAATTTGAGGTGATTTTACTGTCATGAACAAAAATTCAAAATATAGCAGTTTGTGTAGATCAGGGCACACCCTAAAATACTGCCAGTCTTCTGTTACCAGCACAGGCAAGGTTCAGTGAAGGACATGTATCTCATTAAATTTCAGTGAGCAGAAAAATGCAATTGGAATGTAAAAACATCAGAAGGAAAGCAAAAATAGGGTTCAGAGACCATGAGGGGAAGGGTGGGCATCAGAAGTGCAATTTGCCAAAGCTGATCTCAGACCACGGAAGGAAAGATCATCATAGATGCCAGTAATGAAAGCAGATGGGGATGAGGCATAACATCATCTTCCCAATACCTTGTCAACTCATAAAATGACCAATACCACAATGATGCATTTCACCACAAAAATCTTTAAGTACCTAAAGACTTCAAAGCTGATAAATTCATTTTGCAGATTACAGATATTGATAAATAACTCAATTAAGAGCCCCATAACCCACCACTCAAATTTAGAGCTGTTTGCCCCAAGATACACACTGAACTCCTGCAGTATAATATGAAACTTACCCCTTATTTTAATTGGGAGATATTTTCTTCTCCACTTACAGAGAAATAATGGCTTTGTCTTCTTTACGGTGGCATCAATCACAAATAAAGGAATATGAAGAAAACATATCCAATATCCAACATATCCAAAAATAATAGTAAGATTTAGGCATTTCATAAGTTTTTATTCTTGAAACAAAAATGAAATTGAAAAGATAAGGGTTTGCGGTTTTTGGTTTTGTCTTTTTCTTTTAGTATAAGGCTTTACATTGTTTTTTCTCTTAAAAAAGAAAAACATGCTTGTAAAAAAAAAAATATTAGTTTCCCTGCCTTCTAGCCACAGCTGCAAGCCACATTAAATTGCCTAATGCTGATGCAATTGCTGATCATAGTTTTGTTGGTCATTTTATGGAGTCAGACCCACAACTTTGATTTGGAGTCACTGAATCAGCCAAATCCAAACACAAATTCAGTCTTGGTTACTTTATGCTGCAAGTGTGGCTCAGGAAGCCACCTCAATAACCTTGCCTATTCATTCATTTGGATTTCGTGAATGAAAACCAGAGATCTGGTGTATCAGTTACAGAGGGTTTGTTTGATTGTGGTTTGGCTTTTTTTTTTTTATTCTGAACAGAATCCTGCTTTTTCTGCTGTGGATATTTATGTGATTTTATATAGTCTGATGTCATTCAGATTAGGTCAGGGCACTCTGAATTTGTCTGTCAAGTGAGCAATGGAGAATTACAGAGATTCAAGACCACACTGGTATATTTCCATAGGTATTTTGTGCAAATAAATATTACTGAAGAGAATGACAACCAGCTTCCACAAAGTCACAATGTTTACAATTTTACCAGAAACTGAAGCTGCTATTCTAACAGCCTGGCTTAATTTTACAGAAAATTGTGAATTTATATGTTATTGTTCAGTTATTCATTTCTTTGTTGTCAGATTTTTTTTTTTTAATTGATTATGTCTTCAATTGAACCCACATCTGCTTATCAAAAAACAACTACTTCCATTCAAGTTGTCTGTTGATGAGTGTTTCATCCTGCTTTGCAAGTTATGGTGTATTTTACACAAAAAGTCAAGTTTTATCTGTGTGCAGGAGAAAAGATCTATTCAGTTATACCACAAGCAGACTGCTGTTAAACAAGTTCTCCTTCATATCATCTCCTTGTGTATTTGAACACATGGTCTTGACAGAGGAAGGCATCTTTCAGCTGACTTTCTCTTCCCTTCCTATTGCTCTAAGTCAAAACCAGACAGTGTTTGACCTAGCCATTTTCACGTGGGAGGCAGGAAACAAGTCAGACTCTGGACTATCGATCTACACTTCTCAGCTGTCCCCCATTAGCATTTCTGAATATCAGAGATTTTATATAATAATTTTGCAGGACTTTAGTTATACCATTTACTCTTAACAAAGCAGATTTGAACTACAGTGGAAGGTTTAGGGTCTGAAGTGTGGACTTCTTTGCACTTAGCTTAGCTGCCAAAGAATTAGGCACTTTCTTTAAATGATCACCCAAGGCTCCTCAGGAAATATTCATTCAAACAACCTCAGGAAGGGATGAAGAGTCACCAGCAGTGTCTACAGTTCTCTGTTGAAAAGTCAGAGAGATTTTAAGTGACCACCTTGGAATTAACATCCGACATCTACATACCCAAAGTTAGGAAGAAACTCAAGCTTGGGAAGTATATGCAAAACCAAAAATTAGCAGCTCTTGAAATTATAATTACGCAAGTAGCACAAAAAAAAAGTTTTACATGGATATAAATTAAAAAAGCTATCACTTTGCTATGAATCTCTATCTACAAAAGTTAGAACCAAAAATCTAAGACAAGATGCTAAAAATAGATGTGTTGGGTGTATATTTAGATACCTAAAGAAGTGGTAAGAATTTTGTTAAAGTGCATGTACTGAGCAGAGCTATATGGGTTGAAGGAGAGCTAATAGTATTTGGTGCTTTTGAAATGAAGCTATGTGTTGAAAGCTTTAAACTGACAGTGAAATCTATTTTATATAATTACTATTGTTACTATTGATTTTGACCTAAAAGTTTTTTATCCTCACATGGGTCCCCAACAGAAGATCAAATTTTGATGCCTTGTTTTATACTAAAATCAAGGGACAAGAGCAGATCTCCAGCACTGTTACCCTGCCAGGGAGCAAAAATTCACTATGCAATTCTCGCGTATGTGCTCAGAACCCCTCCGGCCTATAATGACCATATCTTAATTTTGCCCTTATTCATCTGCATAGTCTAAACCCTGCAAGAATCTTCAGCAGCAGCTTGTACAACTAAGTATGCTCTTAACATCCCTAATAAATGCTAACATCCTGACACATGTCCAGAGAAGACTGACAAAGCTGGTGAAGGGGTTGGAGAACAAGTCTTACGAGAAGTGGTTGAGGGAACCAGGGTTGTTTAGCCTGGATGAGAAGAGTCTGAAGGGAGACCTTATTCCTCTATACAACTACCTAAAAGGAGGTTGCATAGAGATGGGTTTTGGTCTCTTCTCCCAAGTGACAGGAGATAGAACAAGGGACAATGGCCTTAAGCTGCATCAGGAGAACTTTAGATTGGATGTTAGGAAAAATTTCTTCATGGAAAGGATTATCAGACACTGGAACGGGCTGCCCAGGGAGGTGATTGAGTCACCATCCCTGCAGGTTTTTAAAAGGAGGGTAGATGAAGTGCTTGGGGATATGGACAGGTACTTTTCCAAACTAATGATTCCATGGTTCTATGATTCTATGACCAAGGGTGGATGTTAGATGGAGGGCAGTTGGTGGAATTAGGAATGAGCCATATCTCAGCCATGCTCTTGAGTAACACTAGAAACTTCACTTGAAAATCTTAGAAACTGTTATGGATGAGATTTTTTCACCTTCCAATCCAGTGATGTAGAACAGTGCTTGCGAGAAAGAACATAAACCAGGTTAAATGTGTGTGCATGTCTGTGAGTACATATCCATATGAGAGGTAGCATTTATGGTCTGTGTGGAATTGGACTGACATTTAGAGGTGTTTTTCTGGGCGTCCTTATAGGAAACAGGGCAAGGAAAGGATGTAGAAACCCATTCACCATTCTCTACCTTCCAAGTTATTAAAAACAGTAGATCAGTTATAACAAAACTGCTTCTTAAAGCATGCATCTGGAAATACCTTGAAAGATGAAGGTTCCTGGAGAGCCTTTTGGTCTTATCATATACGTAGAGATATAGAGAATTGCCTATAGATACAGGGAGCAATACTTTTCTGTTCTTGATACTACTGAAGGCTTGGATCTCTTAAATGATAGCCAGTGACAGTAAACAATAGCCAGTGACAGGAATCAGCCTGAGTTGGACAACAAAACTCTGCACTACAAGAAAAAATACCAAAACAACAAGCACCACATTCTTACAACCAAAAAAGTAAAAATAAAATACAAAACGGTAGATGCCGAGAGGTATTTGCCACCTCCTAAGAAGATTTTAAAATCAAAGGGGGGAGACTGTGATTAGATTAAGGCCCCAGAATGACAACAACTCGGCTTTCTCTTTGAACTCAGAGCAGCTCCCAGGATGAAGTGGTGTTCAAAGACAATTCCTTTGCGTGAATAATATGGGGGAGGGTTTAATTACCACCTCCTCCTCTCATTCTTCCTCTTCTCTAGCCAGAAATCTCCTCAGGTTTCAGCAGTTTTGTTTCTCATTGACATTGGGGGAAGGGAGAGAGGGGAGGAAATACTACAAGGCTGGGAAAAAAGGGCAGCAGCCAGTGAGCTGTAGCCAAAAAAGAAGACAGAAAATAAAAAGGCACTGCCTCCTTCATATATAAACTAATTTCAAATAAAGTGCTGTGGGTGAGGATGGGGAAGAAAAAAAGATCTATCCCACTGATATCATAAATCCCTGGAAAAGGTAGTGTCAGAAAGTGCAACACCTGTGCAAAACAATCTTACTGTTCAAAACTCATCTCACTCAGAGGTGTCATATTATAGCTAAATGGGAACCCTGGCACATACTAAACAGAGCTGCTTTAAATCCGGTTTCATTCGAGCTAAGTCAGCTTTAAGTACAGTTACAACAGATCCAGATCAGTAAATCCTAATGTTCCCTTGTGTGAACAAAGATCAAATTTATGTTGCCTTTATATTTATGTTGTCACTTACCCCTTTATAATGGATACGATACTATGCATTGCTAATGTTATTAGCTAGTAACGTTGAACAAAGAGGGAAGCATGAGTCTGTTTTTACCAGATTTTGGATCTTTTCCAATACAATTGACTTGAGCTCATTTAATACCCACAGTTTAGAGGAGAGGTAAGAAATGCTCTTAGTGAAAATCAGTAATAGCTTATGAACGGCCATGTTACTATTTCTCTCTGTGGACCTCTTACTATATTTGCAATAAGAGTGCCCTCTCCGGACAAAAAAGTAAGCTCTCCACACATGCTGAAGAGACGGGGATCTTGTAGTATTTCCTCAGTCAGACCAGCTCAAAGCTCTCACTGTAACACTCGGTGGCAAACTGCCTCTTACTGCTGCTCTCATCCCACCTCATTTGCCAGCTGAGGATCTCTGAAATGTAGTGTCCCCTGCCATAGGAATCACACGTCCTTCCTGACATGAACTTTCCCTTGCAAGGGCTCTGTTTTGAGTCAGTTGGAACCAATTACTGTGTTGTGCAAAGCTCGTGTTAGGCAATAGCAGCTGCGTGATGAAGCAGATTCCTCCCAGGTTGCTCGTTTCCAGTGGTTTCTGACTAACCTCCCCCATCCGTGCCAGGCGTCAATGGGACACCCGACACCCCACTGGGAGGGAATGGCTTCATTTGCTCTGGTCCAGCATCTGTCTAGGGTGGGGGTGAAAGGGAAAAGAACAGGCACTTAAAGTGTACTTTTTCGTATCCACAAAACTCAGGGCACCCAAGGACACCTGAGATGAGGACAAAAGGATTGTCAATTGCCTAATATTTAAATTACCAGGTAGAATAAGCCTAGAGTGTCAAGGACACTTTCAGGACCTCGATCTGAGGTCAAGTTTCCACACCTCATCTGCTACCGTGCTGATCAGTAATAGGCCCTCCTAGAAAAAAAGCCCTTAGGCAGCTCTGCCTGCTGAGCAGAGGTCATATAAAAACTCAGAGCAGGGACATTGAAGTTTTTGGGCAGGCACATAGTGCTGGAGCCCATCCACACTGTGAGCAAGTGCTCCCCCAAGCCTCCAGGATTTACCTGCAGAACCACATAAGCCAAGCCAGAGGGAGCCCCACAGGTGCTTGTCCGGGCAAGAAACATGGACAAAAAGAGAATTGCCAATTAAGTCTGGTCTTGGGGATACTTCTACCCTGTAGAGGTGGCTCATGAGCCCCTTTGTGGTTTGTATAATAAGGCAAGCCTAACCATGAACCACCAAGGTGCTGCTTGAGTGATTAACTGCCCAGGAGGTTAAGGGGAAGTGGGAAATACTCAGTGGTGTTGCTGGTTTATGTAGGAACAGAGGAAGACAGAAAAAAAAAAAAAAAAAAAACCAAAAAAAACCCAAAATTAAAAAAGTTTTACATTTCACTTCAATGAAAGATTCTTCTCTATTTCTGAGAAAGAACCGCAGATGAACCAGTATAACACATCACCAAGAACTAGCTCTGCCCAGCTCCACAGTTTGGGGGATTTGGTTGCTGATTTATGTTTACTAAAACATTACCAGCTGCTGAGGAGTTTGATCAGCTACCTAGAAGATGATGAAACAAACAACAGCAGAGGAGATGAAGATTTCCAGTGTCAGACAACAAGATAAGGATTCAGGGCCCTTTGCAGTCCTGCCCTCCCTGCTGTGGCCGACTCAAGCAGCCCACACAACCACTGAACTGCTTTGGGGAAGACTGGCTCCTGTACAAGAAAAGAAGATAAAGAAAGAGACATGGACAGATCATCCAAGATTAATATTGGAAAAAAAAAATAAAAAGACTCATAAGAGGAAATTTTCACTATGCCAGAATCATTATTAATCCCCTGCAACTCCCTATGACTAAGAGCTGTTAAACGTCATTGGCATTTAAAAATGTAGATATTCCATTGCACAGGCAAAAAGCAACTAAGATATTGGAATATATAAAGGACATTAACTGTAGTAGGCATTTTTCATTCATGCTTTAGAGTATTACTTCAAAAGTGTTTATTACATTTTCTTTTTAAATCCTGGCAAGTTGTTTTTTTCTTCTCTGTTTTTAAGTATTTTTTCTTCTTATCTGTCAGTGTTTTTAAACTCCCATGCCAGTTTCTACAAAATTAATCAGAGAGAGATAAAATATGAAAGTATTCCAAACACTGGGTAAATAAATGTCAAAAAAAGACCAAAATAAATTTCTTCACTGAGATAAACATGGGCACAACCCTAGGTAGTCACCACAGAATCACAGAATCATAGAATCACCACGTTGGAAGGGACCCAGTGGATCATCGAGTCCAACCATTCCTAACACTCCCTTAAACCATGTCCCTAAGCACTTCATCAACCTGTTTCTTAAACACCTCCAGGCAAGACGACTCGACCACCTACCTGGGCAGCCTGTTCCAGTGCCTGATGACTCTTTCCGTGAAAAATTTTTTTTCTGATATCCAGCCTGAACCTCCCCTGGTGGAGCTTGAGGCCATTCCCCCTTGTTCTGTCCCCTGTCACTTGGGAGAAGAGGCCAGCACCCTCCTCTCCACAACCTCCTTTCTGGTAGTTGTAGAGAGCAATAGGGTCTCCCCTCAGCCTCCTCTTCTCCAGGCTAAACAACCCCAGCTCTCTCAGCCGCTCCTTATAAGACTTGTTCTCCAGCCCCCTCACCAGCTTCGTTGCTCTTCTCTGGACACGCTCCAGAGCCTCAACATCCTTCTTGTGGTGAGGGGCCCAGAACTGAACACAGTACTCAAGGTGCGGTCTCACCAGTGCTGAGTACAGAGGGAGAATAATCTCCATGGATGTGCTGGCCACACCATTTCTGATACAAGCCAAGATGCCATTGGTCTTCTTGGCCACCTGGGCACACTGCTGGCTCATGTTCAGTCGGCTGTCAACCATTACCTCCAGGTCCTTCTCCTCCATGCATCTCTCCAGCCACTCTTACCCTAGTCTGTAGCACTGCATAGGGTTGTTGTGCCCCAAGTGCAGGACCCAGCATTTGGCCTTGTTGAACCTCATGCCACTGGCCTCGGCCCGGTGGTCCAGCCTGTTCAGATCCCTTTGCAGAGCCTCCAGCGGATCCACACTTCCACCCAGCTTAGTGTCATCCACAAACTTGCTGAGGGTGCAAAGCTTGACTGGAAACAAACCTTGACATTTACAGTACCACTTTTTTGATACAACCAGGTACAGAGCTTCAGGTTTGAGGTTTTAGCAATCTTTATTTTTCAGGGTCCCCTTCACAAGTAAGTCTAATATGGCATCTTTGTGTTTTATTGCTTTGCATAGCATACCATTTCTCGAGCAAAATGAGACTTTGTGTTATCTGTGCAAAGCAAGGCTGGCATTCAGGTTTCCGGTTTGTTCAGCTGTGCCTGGAGACCACAGGGACAAGAATCAAATCTTTTGCCTAACAGGGACAATATGACAGTAGGCCCTACCAGGCTGCCTCTATACCACATATTCCATGCTCAGGTACTGCCAGTAGCTCTCAGCTGAAAGACCACCCTGCTGTTGAGTACAGAGCTGACACCACCTCCTGTGGCTGTACAGGGATGCCAAAACACCAGCATGTGGCAAACCTGTTGCAGCATTGGGTTGGTAGTTGGCAAAAAGCTAAAGCTCCAGGAGAGGCACAAGGCTGAAAAGCCCCTCTGGCGCCTCAAACACTCAGTCATGAGTTATCTTCACTCCAAGCCTCCTCAGCTCTTGCGAGCCCCTCCAAACTCCCTTTGAGCATGCAAGTGGTTGTTTCCGATTTCCTTGCTACCTCCTATAGGGAACACACGATACAACCTCCTGAATTTCAAGTTTACATTAAGCTTAAAATGTTTGTCTGAAATAGGGTTAAGAGGCACAAATCCACCACTTGGAAAGCAAATGCTGCCAGTTCATTGAAACGTATGCCCCTTTACTTCCTCCATAAGAGAGGATCTAGAGCAGCTAAGCAAACTCCAAGGCAGGATACATGATAAAGGCAGGATACAAGATAAAGGCAGCTTTTAGAGAACGATTTGAGGTTTGGTTTTCCCATTTGTCTGCCCTAGAAATAACAATCAAACATCAGAATGGGGTGAGGTGGCACCCCATTGTTACGGATTGTGTATGTCTGTGCACATATGCTATGGATCCCTGGCTGGGCACGGAGCTGAGCTCTGGCAGGGAAAGTCCCTCAGAAACAGCCCTGTAGTTCTAAAGAAGCAATAAAAATGTTATAGGTCTGTGCAACCACTGATGTTTGCCTGCTTTCACAAATTACCTCTTTGCGTTCACATTCATGCCCCCATTTCATGAACGCAAGAGACAAATAACATCTCTTCTTTTCCCTTGTTTTGATGAATCATAACTAAGAGATAGAGACAAATTCATTTCCATGTCCCAGAAAGGAGAAAGCCTCAAGTACTTCTTGAGCCGGGAACACCAGTTCTAGAGAAAAGCCACTGGCTGTTGTTTCAGAGCACCAGGAGGCAACAGGCTGCAGGTTCAAAGGTCTCTGGAGATGTGTCTAGAATGGAAGTGGGCAAAGAAATATCTGTAAACTATGACTTCCCTTGGACCAGCACACACAGGACATGGGCAAAATTTTCTCCTATTCTCTTGAGAACAGAGATTTAGAAGCTCTTCCCTAATTCTGCTTTTCCCATGATTTCTCTGCCTCCAGAGAGGCGTCCCCTTCCAGTGAGGACCACAACTCACACAGATGTAGAAAACCCCCGATCTTCAAAGAGTTGCAGCACATTGCCATAATGCCGTCATAGCATGGCTTAACCCCCTCTACAGAGGCAAGATCAAACAGTATCCTGCAGAGTCAGGATGCTATTGCATTACAACATGATTCTTCCCTGTGACAGATTTGGCCAAAAGCCAGCCAGCAAAATGGGTCTGCTCAGAGTGAATGGACCTGGAGTCACAGACAGCAGTTAGATATTTATGCTGCTGCAGTTGCTTCAGTTTCCAGTGTACTCACACCAGAGATTATCAAATCAAGATGCTGTGCCTTGGTATTTCAGGCTTGCCCAGCTATCTGCAAACCAAGGTAATGAACTTTGTGCCTTGTAAGTCATCAGTGTAGCTAAGCATCTTGCATTTTTCTCTCAAAGATATGTTCTTCAGGTAAATTAATCATTAATAATAATATCAGTTAATATTAATCTGCTGAAAATGGGGGGGGGGGGGGGGGAATCAACTGGGAATATCCCTGTGTGAGCATATCAAGAAATCATGCTGCGCTATTAATTTCTAACGTAACTCCCCATTCGATAATAGCTTGATAGATAGTGGCATAAAGCTTTTTGGTGGCAGTTTGCTGCCAAGTTTTTTTATGAAACAGAATCAACAGGAAGTAGCAACCTGAAGTACCAAGCAATGACACAAAATTCAGAGATTTTCTGTAAAGAATTTATATGTCCTTCTTCATACATCTGTACCCTTGATTTTGACCTTGAAGTCATGAACATATTTATTATTCCTTGCAATGTGCAGGGTGGATCAGTCCATCAGTACTGTGGACAGGAGACAGGTGACCAAGAGAAATGAGTCTGTTAGGGCTTGATGAACTTAGCAGGACCAGCAGAAGAACTAAGGATCTTAATGTATCTGTGTTAAAAGATCTTGTGTTTGCTGTAATCTGGAATTTGCCAAGTGTGTGTGGGACTGAGTATGATTGAGTTTATGCTGCATATCCAGCCACCACAAATGAGATGATTCGCATCATATGCTAAACTCAAACCCACTGCAAAAAAAAAAAAAAAAAAGAAAATACAACAAGCAAAACCCCAAACCCACTAAAGGATTTATGCAAAGATACAGATTAGCATGACCTGAATGAGTGCATTTAATTGAGTCAAACAATGGATGCAAAATCTTCAGCTGTTTTAACTCAAATCCCAGCAAAATATGCCTAAAACTAAGTCTGTGTCTATCCCAGTAAATGAAATTAATTAGAGTTTGTCCCCTGGTCCTGAAGGTTCATGTTATGGTTTGTGTTCTCACAGCCAGGCTGGAGCCTGCAACTGGTTCTGCCTGGTATATTATGGTAGACACAGTCTGACATGCTGTCAGATGAGCATATTGACAAGGAAAAAGATATATTTCTTGACATCAGAAAGCTGAGATCTCTACATATGACACGAAATATCATGGGAGGACAGTGCTCTCTTCGACAACTGCTTGCAGACCAGGGACTTGTTAAATGTCATGTCCAGTGGGACTATAAGCTTCAGATGGATGGCAGATGAATGGTGTCACTTTTTACCACTGGTCACAGCGCATGAGTGTTTGCAAGTCATTATGTTAAATAATGTGTTTGACTGCAAAGAACATTGTGTGACGTGTAAAGAATTACTACAAAAGGTTAATAAAATGGGTAATGTACGGCATGTTTAACCTCTAGAAACATGTTCATTCCAAGACCACTGAAGGTATTTTAATAGGTAGATCACTGTTGTCTTCTCCAGCCACAGTGCAGAAAAGCTACTCACTATAACGTGGGAAGATGTGATGGGGGAATGTCTCTTTAGCCATGATGTTCCTTTAAGAGTCAATCCACAACATAACACAACAGCTCTGAACTACCCTCTATAGGAAGATGCTGTCCTCCATTGACTATGGAAACATCTTGGAAAAAACATTCAGCCTTCGTACACACTCCCCTCCTGCCCTAAGATGCTGTTCCCAGACTGTCTTTAATGGTCAGAGACACAGTTGCAGCTTGTAGCCTGCAGTGGGGACAGCAGGCCAGCAAGTTAATACTTGGAAGTTAATACTTCTTCTCATGGCATTGTTTCTACTCCTGTGTCTACTCAGAGGATTTCTGCTTCCCATGACCAGCGATGTAGAGATTTTCACCCGCCGTAGGCCAGACAGTCAGTATGACTTCAGACTGCAGCAAGCAGCAGCAGAAAAAACTAAACTCTGCACCAGGGTATGTTAATACTGCCGAACCTCTGTAGATTCACTGGTAGCTCTGATACATCACCTACTGCAGTGGTCAGAGAAAAGACCCCCTCATTGTCAAGGCTTCAGTCTGACAACAGGCATGAAACAGCAATGTCTTTGAAATCTGCCTTCATAATCAGAAGTAAAAAACCTTACATTTTCAGTAAAAGATTAGGTGAGCAAGTTGAATCAGCAGGCTCTGCAGCCTGTCATCACTCATAGGTTTGCTTTGTTACTGGCACGTACATTCAAACACATGTTTGCAAAAGGTCTGTGGCATGGTTGCCTCGTTCAGCCCATGGAGGAAAGCAAGAAAATTATTTGGCTTGTGTTTGCCTGTGATGAGATCCTGCCTTCTTTGTGTGAAAGCTGTTGAGGATCTTTAGTACTCTCTGGCGTTCGCTATTTGTAAGGAGGCCTGCTCTGTTCAGGTTCATTTCCCACTCCTCAATGCAACACTGTTAAGCAGTTTCACACACTCCAGATGCATTATGTAATGTGGGGCAAAAATCCTCACCAACTAACTGACCACCTGGCCATCAAATAACTCAAACATCTCTGCTGTCACATGCTACAATCCAGCTTCCTACTCAGATCGCATGTTGAGAAAATTCATGAAGGCCAGAGAGCTCCATAAAGTGGGACCTACACCCTTCCACAGCCTAACAGCACATCCCAGGCAAGAAAATACATGGACAAATTCACTCTCCTGGGGCCAGAACTGATTGTTAGTGTTGTCATACAAGACACTTCTGTAGAGAAGTAGAATGGGACCCATATTGACATGCATCCTTTCTTGGTAAGGTGAGCATGCCATAGACACATGGCACAGCGTGCTGCTTGGCAGCCAGCTGGGAGGTGCATAGCACCCCACAAGTGTTGCTTTCACTCCTCAATTTTAGCTACTTTTGATGGAAATGGCTGAGAAAGTTCGAGTTGTTCAGCCTGGAGAAAAAAGGCTCTGGGAGACTTTATTGCAGCCTTCCAGTACCTACAGGGGCCCTACCGAAAAGCTGGACAGTGACTTTTACAGAGACATGTAGTGATAGATCATAGTTTTGAACTGAAAGAGGTAGATTTAGATCACGTATGAGAAAGAAATTCTACACTATGAGGATGGTGAGGTACTGGAACAGGTTGCCTAGAGAAGTTTAGACTGGACATTAAGAAGAATTTCTTCATCATGAGGGTGGTGAGGCACTGGCACAGGTTGACAAGGGAAGTTGTGGGTGCCCTAGAAGTGTTCAAGGCCAGGCTGGCTGGGGCTTTGAGCAACCTGATCTAGCAGAAGTGGTGTTGGACCTAGATAATCTTTAAGGCCCCTTCTGACCCAGACCATTCTATGAATGGTTCTACGGATCTACGAAAAGGGAACACTGTTTCAGACCTAATGCTCTGATGTGGGACTTCAAGAGAGAAGTAAGAGATAAACGTGCGGCAAATTTCGATACAAGGTAGGCAGAAAATGGGCCTCTAAGCTGTATGAGTGCGGCTGCATTGCTTTGGGTCTTCTGGGGCAGCCGTACTCAGGTGCTCGCAGGATGGCAATCCATCTCTCACTGAGTTGATGACTGTAGAGAAAGGCTGTCAGTTTAATAGTATTCACCTTCCTACCACTGATCTACAAGATGAGTCATGTTCTTGGAAAGTCAGCAAGAGATCGTGTAATTATTTAGGTAAAATGGCAAGATGGGTAAACTGGGTCGTAAGTACTAGCACCAGACAAAAGATCACCCTAAAAATGAATTAAAGGATTATCCTGAGCCCCTATCTATATCTCATATGCTCATAGGAAAGTCTCACTCAATTTCTATTTCAGTCAATAAAAAATACCTTTTCTTGAAATTTGACATTCTATGAGAATTTAAATTTCATTTCAATTATTTTTTGATAGTTTTTATTATTAAAAAGTCCCTTTGAGGGTCCAGATCAATGTGTCTTCATTTTCATGTGGCAGCTGAGAAAGACTGCACTGCTGGCTGACAGGATGGCCCCCGATACCAAGCTGGCAGAAACCAGGGCACTGCTGCAGGCAGGCTCTGACCAGCTGCACTACCTCAGTGTCCCGCTTAGGCAGCAGGGTGATTAAATAAAGACAACTACATCCAACCAGACACAGGGGCTTCTAAAAGCCACTGTGTCAGTGGGTGTAAAAGCCACTGTTCTGTCCAGTTTCTCCATATGAAGGCAGCTGTGGATGTACAGGAGTATGTCCCCATCCTGTGAGCAGCCGTTGGAGGTGAGAGTCCCATCATCCTCCCAGATGGGGTATTGAGGCTCTTCAGGAATGACTGGGCTCTCCAGACTGGTCAGGATTAGCCTTGCCAGGAGCTTGGCAGAAGCGAAATAACATTGATGAACACTTGCCAAGCCAAAGCTGTCTGGCTCTGGTCAGTTTAGTTTACCAGCACAGTCATTGTTTGTAGATCTATATTTCAATTGCATGCGCTCTTTGTTTGACGTGGTGTTACCTATGGATCTTACACAAAACAGAATGCTGTTATTTAAAAATAACATTAAGTTGTTCTAAACTGGTCTCTCCCTACTGTCAGATTAGACTATAGGCATGAGATTAAGTATTTCACGTAAATTAGACCACAAAAGAAACCTGTTACTGACCTGCTTTTACTTCTACTCCATGCTGGTTACACATTAAAACTCATTACTTCAAACCATCCTAAAGGGCATTTTTGCTGACAATAACAGCCCATTCTAGCCAAGAATTGTGGACACGTCCAAATGTGCATGACTTGTTTCTACTCTGAATCTGCCTGCTATCAACTTCTAATTGTTGCTTCAAGTCACGGCTTTCTCTACTATAAGAAAGAGAAATTATCAGAAAGTTTTAATTTCACAAAAGTTATTTCATTTTAGAGATCAGTGGTTTTCTTCATGTCCTGTAAAGCTTCACTTACAAATAATCTCAGATTTAAACGCCTAGAACACTGGCAGCCTCTAAAATGGTTCTGTATATAGTGAAACCACAGAGCTTTAGGTCTGTCTACACTCAGTCTTCTTGAGCCTCAAACTGCCCATGACATTTATATTAAAATCTACAAGTGAATCTTCAGTTGCCATAAAATCATAATTTAGGGCATGATTCCACTTCTACTTACATCCTTATCAGTTTCTGAGACTCTCCCACTTCCAGCAGAATCTGCTACATGTGGAAATAGGTGTGGAACACACTTGAGGTATCAGTCCAGTTGTTCATATTTTTGTGGAGTTTAGGGGTGGAAGGAACTGCTAGATCACTTAGTATGACATCCTTGTTATGGACATCCATTCTGTTATTCTTATACTGGGTCCAATAAATCATGCCGAACAAAAATGTTTCTTCCAAAAATCATTCAGAGGATTTCAAAACATAGGAATTCATCAAACCTTTTCATCATTTGTTGTTCACTGTAACATGAAAAGAGATACTTACCTCTCATTTTCTTACTGTGAATATAACTGTCCAATGCAAACAGTTTGCTTCTTGCTTTTATTTTTTATAAACCCCTCAGAGTGGCCGATGTGCAGTAAAAGTGTAAATCTTTACCTCAGAGATGATATGAGGCAAGAACTCTTCAGTGTGGATGGGCTCAGTGACCTCAGCTTCACTAAGGGACCAGCTCTATTTGCATTTTCCTGGCAGTAGTGCTACAGAGGACACTGTTTAGGGCAGTCCTCCTGCCAGATACCACTGGCTGCTTGTTTCCACAACCTCCCTTTCTCCACTAACCCTGAACAGCCGTTTTGTATGTGTGCATAGGAAATAGATTTCATGTTTGTGGCTGTCTTCAAAATAGATCAGTTCTCTGAAGCAATCAGTTAAGCATTACAAACTCTGCTGGTCCGAGTGAAGGAGTAGGTTGACGTGTGTATATATGTGTGTGTGGTGTATTTTAGAGGGGAATATTGACACATGTAAGGGTGGTAGGAAAAGGAGGCAGGAAAAATGCACATAGAGCCATTCCCTAGGGACAAAAGCAAGTACTCAATAGTTGCTGAACAGTGGCTAACATGTCATCAATTCATCCCCTAATTTGCTTTGCACTAACCAATTTATTTAAGCATAGCCTATGTCAAACTCCCTCCAGATAATATTTTGTTTGACCTCTGTCAAACAAACCCCTTGTCTCGTTAGACAATGAAGTCAGGTTAGTTCATTATGATTATTTTACTGCTGGTGGTCATCTATGCCTGTGGACAGTGAAAGCCAAGAAATCTCTTCTCTCCACTACTTGTGATTATAAATCCCAATTAGAAAACAGAATTGTTCAATAGTGGTAACCATGGAGATGTAAAAAAATATATAACCATAGATGTGATATACCTCCAGTGACAGACATATACATCTGTTTTCTATAGCACTGTGTGGAATGGCATTAATCATATCCTACTTTTAATTCCTTCCTGGTAGGCAAACCTAACTTCAGCAATCTACGTTATTCCGCTTGCCCTGACAGCACGATCACAGAACATAAGCTATGGCTGAGATGGAAGTAGCTGCAGACATGAGAGACTCACCACTCCCATTATGTCATATTCTAAAACAAAGTTTCAGTGTGATTTAAGTGCTGCTGTTGCTGCTCCTGTAATACAAGCAGGACATAAAGATTTGTGCCCCACCAGATTCTGCCTCTTGATCTCTGTTCAAACCTAAAGAGCGTGGGATTAAGCCAGTGGGACACTGTGTATTTCAGAGTAATATACAGTCATCAGCAGAGGAGACGTGCAGCCTTCAAATTTAAACTATTTAAAAATGGAATACAAAAAGAAGACAAATAATAGTTAATTTTTAACAAATGCTAATTTGTAATAGTTCTTTTGTAACATTTGGTTACAAAAAGGAACCAAACCAACCAAACAAATCCACCTCCAGCCCCAAAGCTCATTTCAGAAATTATCCTGGATGTGAAGTCTCCTGTGCAAGACATATGTGTCCCTGAATCAAGACAAAGCAAACGAGTGCCCGGGGATCCGGAAAGAGGTTGGCAGCAACAGTTCCCCAAGGCACAGCTTTAGGGATAGCCAGGTTCAAGCACGGACTTGGGACATCTGTGTTATAACTTAATCTTGCTTCTGGCAGCACCAGACAAATTCTGATGTCAGGAAATCACGCTTTAGGAATCACAGAGATGTCAAAGACTTGGTTATATGTGCAATGGTAGCAGAGCTTGGTGATAGCTCTTGCCTGGCAAAATGACCAAGCTTGGCTTACACTAGATATTGGGGTAGTAGGAAGGGTTAGGGTGGGCATGGGACTTCTTGACACCCTTCTACCCTCTGGCCTTGCAACAAACACTACAATTTGCCCATTGCCAGATGAAAGAGACAACCTGGGTCCTGTAGCAGGAGATG
This sequence comes from Cuculus canorus, assembly GCF_017976375.1. NCBI lineage: Eukaryota > Metazoa > Chordata > Aves > Cuculiformes > Cuculidae > Cuculus > Cuculus canorus. Next base: position 14,528,316 of record NC_071402.1, read on the forward strand.
CTGCAACATAGGCCATTTGGATGTGGTTGAAATATGTGAATGCTGCTGTGTAGGGAGGAAGGCCTGAAACTGAGAAATGCCTGAAATCCCTTCAAGACATCGTGGTTCCTACAACACACTGTATTCTCAAGGACACTCCAAATCATATTAAACCAGACTGCTGTCAAAAGCAGTTGTTCTGCCTTCTCCCTGGCCAAGTTACTTGTCTTTATTTTTTTCTGCTTCCTTTCCCCAAATAGCTATTTTCTCCTGACACAAGGAAAATGACAATGCGTTGGCAGGAATGAGGAGTCCAAAGCAGGAGGAGGGCAAGACAGCTGCTTTGCCTGGCACTGCCAGGCTAAGACAGCCACAAAATTGTGGCTTAAACTGGAGGCAGAATTTTTATTTGAGGCAGAACAATTTGTCAAGGAGTGTCTATGATGCACATCTTCAAGCTACTCTTCTTGGCAGGAACTGAGCACACCTGGAAATTCTGACCACTTCCCTGAGGTAGCAAAAAAAACCCACCCCAGTCTAGATGACCACCGACCTCAAATAATTTCTTGCGTATGAGGGGGGGCCCAGAGCACTGCAGAGTTTTCCCGCGACAGAAGGTAATGTTGGGTGATAACTCGACAAAAAGTCAGCACCAGGTTTCCCAACGGTGTCTGGACACGGTCCCCTCTGTGGGCTCGACGCTTCCGAGCAGCGGACTTTGTGGTCCTTGAGAAAAGAGCCCGGGGGAATGAGAAGCCGCCTTCCCCCCTCCACCCTCCCCGCCAGGGCACGGCGAGACGGAGCCGCGACCCGCCCGACCTCGCGCCCCGCCCGCTCCGGCAGCGCATCCCGGCTCTGGGTGACACCGGGCTCCGCGAAGCTCCGCTCACTTCAACAGTGCCACCTAGTGCCTGTTTTAATCATTTCAAGCGAAAACGGGGGCTCGAAAGCGGGGAAACCCGCGTTTGAGGCGGAGAGGAGTTAGGAAGGGAAGGAGCCCATCCGTGCGAGTGGAAGCTGCCGGCAGCATCGCCTGCCGCCTGCCAACTGATGCCCCTGCCGGCCCCAGCTAACTGCGAACCATCAGTAAGAGCACAGAGTGAACATTTCTGCTTAAAAAAAAAAGAAAAAAAAAAAAGAAAAAAATCCAAACCCACAATTTTCCCATTCTTAAATTGTCTAATGTATTTCTTGGCTTGTTTCAACACATGTGGCACGGATATTAATGCCAGTGGGAGCTTCCTTGGGTATTTACTACAGCAAATGTTTCCGAGAATGAATGGGTAAAGTGGGATTGGAAACTGCAAAGTTCATCCATTCATAGAGGCAATTCCCTTATTAATAAAAAACAGCAGCAGCAACAACTGTCCCAGCTGAATAGTGGCTGTGGGAGGGATAAGTCCCACACCCCAAGAATAGGGATGCGGGGAGAGGGGAAAGTGGGGGTTTCCCCCTAACCGTGGGGCATGAAGAGGAAATCAGGTGGTGGCAACATATGCGTATTGCAATTCTCCAGAATTTGCAACTTAGCTAATTGAATTCCTGCCTCTGGACTGGTCCTTGGCTGAGATCATTTCAATGGGCAGGGTTGGTTTCTTTTTTTTTTTGCCTCCTTACAGGAGTTCCCTCCCCTCCTTCTTCCCATCCTCCGCCTATTAAAACAACTCAAGTCTCACTTGTTAAAAGACCCCATAACGTGGAGGAGGCAGAAAAGCAGCAGCAGCAGCAAGAAAGAAAAAGACGTCTGGAAAATATTACTCGTTTGCTGCTGCTGAGAACCTCACTGAAACAGTTACTCGGTCAGCAAGGCATCACCAAAGAGACTTTATCTGATGCTATATATCTCTCAAACTTTCAGACGCTGCTTTACAACTTCTCCAGGCTCCTGGGTAGCCGGGTTTGAAATAAGATCTTCAGTTTCGACCACGAGAAACTAAATCTTAATTTATTACTTCTAACTTTTTTTATTATTATTATTATTTGAAAAAAAATAATCCCACAACTTTGAGCTAGAAACTGAAGCAGAGAAAGACAAATACATGGTAATTGTGAAAACACGTGGGAGAAAATGAATAGGACTGAATAGCCTTAAACGTTTTATTTTTTCAATTTTCATTTTTTTAATGATTTTTTTATTTCTGAGCGTCTCAATAAGTCCTTAAAAAAAAAAACAAAAAACACGATTTGATCTTTTACCTCAAACTTGGAAACTGTTCAGCGGGAGGAACGGTACGTGAGACCACACGGCTGGCTGGAGCCCCTCTATGACCAAAGGACAGACGGACAAACAAGGTAGGTGATTTATGATTACGCTTCTGTCACCTCCAAAGCAGAAGACCCTCTTCTCCCACCCGCACTATTCAAGGAAGGGAAGCTGAAACAGATCCCAAGAGTGGGGTTGGGGAGGATCTTTACACTTACACCTATTTCAGCAAGGAATAGGACCGCAGGGAGGATGAATGAGGTTTTCAGCTTCAGCCCCTCCTCCGTGTAATCCGTGTGAGATATTGCTAAGCTCTATGATTTGTAAAAAATAAGAAAATGAAAAATAACCAACCCAAACTCAAACCCCGATGAAACTTAAAATGACAATAAAATCGAGCAACAGGTTAGGAAGCCGCTCCGCGGCGCCCAGAGTGGGAGGCGAGCGCAGCCCGCGGTCCAGGCTGGCTCCCCCGCCGCTGCTCCGCATCCCGGGCGCGGAGGGAGGGCCGGGACAGCGGCGAGGCGGGCGGGGAAGGGCTGAGCCCCGCCTGGGCGAGGAGAAGCCGGGGCGATGGCGGAGCCGGGAGGAGGGCGGGGGATCCCCTCGGTGACGCAGCGGCGCCGCCCATTGGCCGCCGCCACGGGGATCCCCGCAGGAGCCGCGGGGTCGTCCTGCTTCGTGCGCAGTGGCCCTGCCCCGCGCCTGCTCGTGTCTGCTGCCACGGCCGAGGTCTTGAAAGAATCGTAGAGTCATAGAATAGTTTGGGTTGGAAGGGACCTTAAAGATCATCCAGTTCCAACCCTCCTGCCGTGGGCAGGAACGTCCCACCAGATCAGGTTGCTCAAAGCCCCATCCAACCTGGCCTTGACCACCACCTCCAGTGATGGGGCATCCACAGCTTCTCTGGGCAACCTGTGCCAGTGCCTCACCACTCTCATGGTGAAGAAATTCTTCCTAATGTCCAGTCTAAATCTGCCCCTCTCCAGTTTGTACCCGTTCCCCCTCACCCTATCCCCACAAGCCTTTATGAACAGTCCCTCTCCAGCTTCCCTGTAGGCCCCTTCAGGTACTGGAAGGTCGCTGTAAGATTTCCTCTGAGCCTTCAGTTCCGTTTCTCAGGCTGAACAAGCCCAACTCTCTCAGCCTGTCCTCATATGGGAGGTGCTTCAGCCCTCTGATCATCTTTGTAGCCCTCCTCTGGACCCATCCCATCAGTTCCATATCCTTCTTAATTGATGATTCCAGAACTGGACACAGTACTCGAAATGAGGTCTCACAAAAGAATAAATATTATTTACTTCAAGTGCTTCTTCTTTCAGCCTATGACCCAGGTTTTTCCATCCCAAGCCCTGCACACTGAGCCATTATTCTGGCCCCTGCAATTAGATTCCAGTGCTTTGCAGTTGGGCAGACTGAGACATGTTGAATTCACTCTGGTTCCAAGTTCACTCCTTTTGATGAGTCTTGCCAGGTTCCATAGAGACTCTGGGAAAGAAGGGACCTCAAGAGAATTTACCCATTTCCCTGCCCCGAGAGAAGACCCCAATAGGTCACAATAGAGTCATAGAATCGTAAAACAGTTTGGGTTCGAAGGAACTTTAAAGATGATCCAATTCCAACCCTCTTGCCATGAGCAAGGACACCTCCCACCGGTAGGGACTCCTCCCACTAATTCAGGTTGCTCATAGCTTCATTCATCCTGGCCTTGGAACACCTCCAGGGATGAAGTGCCCACAACCCCTCTGGGCAACCCCTGTCAGTGCCTCATTACACTCACAGTAAAAAATGTCTTCCCAATATCTAACCTAAATCTCCCCTCTTTCTTCTTAGAACCGTTACTCCTCATCCTATCACTACAGTCCCTAATAAAGAGCCTCTCCCCAATACTCCTGGTAGAGGTTGTCTAACTTCTTCTTCAGAGCGTGCAGTGACCCTGTGTCTCCCAAGGCAGAGCTGTTCCTCCACATTAGTACTTTGCTTCATAGAGTCCTTCCTAGTGGATCTTTTTCCGTAGGCACATAGGTGGCTTTTCTCCAGCACTCAGTGTGTAACCTGGGTTCCTTGGGGCTTGTTTCAGGGACTGGATGGGTCGCTTCATTTAGGGGTGATGGCAGGGAAAGGCATTCTCTATCCCTCAAAAACTGCTCAAAATCCAGCCCCCACCAAAGTTGGAGGAGTTTCATCAGCGGTGTCATAAAGCCAGGATTTCGTTTCATGCTGGTAAATCTTTTTTATCCTATATGCAAATGCAGAAAACCCTGGGAAAGAGAAGATCTACTGGATTCAGTGGAGTTTCCCATGCTAGTTCACAAGCAATGAACTCAAGTGGTTAGTGTGCAAACAAATTTGCTTCATTTTATTACTGCTCAAGATCAGTGTAAAAGTGGCAAATCACTCCTCCATTCAATGTAGTGGGAGTTGACTAAGTGCAACTAGATATGACCTATGATTTACAAACAAATTACAAGACAATTAGCTATGAACACCAACTAATTATATATTGGCTGGAGCAGTCAGGGTTGTGCCAAAAGCATCCATGAATTTCATAACCAGCAACCAGAAAACATTTCTAAGCTAGAGTTTTGTTTAGCTGCAATCCAAAATATCTGAGTTCAAGTATGATTTACTTCTTGTTTTATTTCTTATAGCGTGATTGGGGGAGTTGGGGGGGCTTCTTTTGGTTAATTTAGCAACTAATTTATCACTGTCTACTTCAGGGACAAATCCAGCCAGCAGCTGTAGAATTCATTCCACATCAGTTTCTCTAACCTCTAAGAGACTAAATTTGGACGGTTTAGTGGGAAACATACATTGAGCAGACATGAACTTCTTGATTTCCTGATCAAAGCCTGTGCATGAGATACAGTTTGCCATTATTACTAATCCTGTTCTTTATTTTAAACCTAACCCCAGAGTTAATTTTAGTCTTATGTGAGCCCTTTCCAGAAGATCAATGGCATGAGAAAATCTGGAAGTGATAAATAACCTAAAGCACCAGATATGGTAACTCTGCTGTAGTAAAGATGTACAGACATAACATAACTTTTCAGTTTCCTCTCTGCAGGCTGTAAAATAGAAGAGGGAGTCTGGACAGCTATTTTATGCTTGTAATTAATGTGTACCTGGAATCATTTGTACTTCAAAGATAAATGATTTATTTCACCATCAAAATAAGGCCAATAATGAATCTTAATATTGGCTGAAAAATTATAACACTCAGATACTGTTTGTGTGTAAGCAGACACTGTATGGGTGTAAGGCCACATACAGTATGCATCCACACGCACTCAGAGACGCTCATGCCTTTCAAGCAGATGCTCTATTGAAGCTGATGCTGTTATTCTTGTAAGTAAGAAGGAGGTTTTTAAGGCTTAAAAGATGACACATCCTTTGATTGTGTGCAAAACAGCTTTCAGTAGCTGGATGGATGCACGTATACGCACACATCTCAGATTTTATGTTGCCAACCTGACTGATCTCTGACGTCCTGCTGAGTAAGGGTTGCATGTTTATTGCAGACAAACCCCTACTGACTCTACCTTTAGGTGAATGTAGGGGAGCAAAAAGGAAGTGTTGTGGTGTTTTTTTATTGAGTTTTTTTGAGGAAAAACAGTGATGTGGAACTAGAGAACCAATGGGACCCATATCACACCAGAAAGAGTAACATTATGAATATTAGTAACCTAAGCCTTATAAAGGAATTTTTTATACCTCCAAGAATGTCTTGTGTGATCATGATTCCCATCTTACTAGTGTGGAATCCAAGACAGAGAGAGGTGAATTAACTTACCTAAAGTCACCCAGCAGATGAATGGCAACACTAGGAACAAAATCCAAATTGTCTGTATCCTGGTCCAGTCTTAGATTCCATAATGTAAGAAATGTAGTGGTTAAGCAACGACCAATCTGACAACCTTGATAAGGGAGATTAATATATATCATAAACTTGTCAAGTGTACGCATACACTTTTATCCTGAGTAGCTCAGAAATAGCAGCTTCATAGAGATATTTTTTTATGCCTGCACTACCAAACTGCAAGATAAATTATCCACTTATTTCCTTCTGCAGCAAAATACTTAAGTGCACACTTATCTCTAATGACATATTTAAGTGCTTTGATGAATCCAAAGCCTCAGCACTGAGGTTCAGAGGACTATGACTACTAGACATTCAAGAATTTAGCATCCGTATAGCCATGTAGAAATGAGACATTTTCTAAGGTTTTCAGTACTCAGCACTTCTGGTTAAAACAAAGATTTGCAGACAAGTCTGATGTGCAGATCTCATTCATGAGGTTGGCTTGTATTATCACTTTATTTTGAATCTGGAGTATGCTATTGAAGCCAATGCTACAGATGCTCCTCCTCCAGCTAAATCACTTGGGTTTGTATTGCAAACTGATCACCGTTCACACAAACTGGATTCCTCTTGAATGAAACTAATTACAAGGTTTGGAGCATACTTCAGACTAATGGGTTTTCAAGGGTCTGACTGATCTTCAGAGTAATATTTGAAAATGTATGGCAGGTGGAGATAGACACTCAGAACCAGCTATTCCTCTTTGCAGACCTGGTTGTGGACTATTTGCTAGTGTGGTCATAGCTCTAGATGTCTAGAGATAGGCACTGCTCTTTTGAACATTTAGAGGTGAAGGGGACAAAATTAAGCACACTTGTAATTGAAACTTTACTGTTATCTCCTGGACAAATAGTGATTTTTGCAGTGTAAGGGTTTTTGAAAAATATCTTCAGATGTTTGGAATGCCTTCAACCAGTCTTACAAATCGTTGTGATTTATGTATGAGTTTCCTGTGTCTCCCCATCTTGCTTTTTAATCTTCTGGGGAAAAGCCAGCCAGAAAAAGCTACATGCAAATATGTTTGAGTGTTGTACATGAGAGATGACTTCCGAAGCAAATGCTGTAGTAAAGTGCATCCCACGTACTGCAAGCAAATCTCACTTCAGTTTGACCTCTCGTCAGTCACTAGTTCCACGTCCTGTATCAGCAGATGCAGGAGACCACCTGTTTGCTTCTTTAGTCTTCATAGGAGCTACACAATGGCTGGTATGGAATAAGTGAACATATTGCAGATAATGTTGATGTGTTCAGACACCAATACACATAGGTTTTCTGGATATGTATTTCCCTCTAATCTTTTTTTTTTTCCAATCTCTTGATGTATTAGTAACAAATTAAGCTTTTTTTTTCTTTTTTCCTTTCTCTTTGGCCACTGCCTTTGCAAAGGGATGAACTGTCTCCAGGTCCTGTTACTCTCAGAGATGCATGAAAAGCTGATTAATAACTGTATGGAGGGACTGTGGTATATTATTTTGGAGGTGTGTGGGTGAAACTGGTGCTTTACCATGGAAACTGTCACTGTTCTTTACTGAGTAAAAATCCAGTCCAAATCAGGACATAAGAACGTGCTGATTATCCGTTAAGTGTCTAAATCTTACTAAAGTTAGATATATGTACCAAAACAACAGCTAAATAAGAGCTTAAATATTTTTCAGAACAGAGGGGACTCAAGCATATTTTGCTATGTTCTTCTAATTTGAGGTCTAAGGCATAATTGGGTCCTAGAAAGGAGTGTGATCTTTATTGTTAGAGTTAATACCCCAGTCATTGTATATACAATGTGGATGTCAGTCAACTCTTTGTTAACCAGATTTTTTTAATGGAAATAATGTTAGAAGACTACAACCTTTTGTTATGCCTGTTGTTACTAGTAGTGTAGAGTAAGAGCGTGAGGTAGCTTCATTACAGAAGTGACCAAAAAAATACACTTTGTGTGGCTTTGTGAGGATGCTTAAAGAGACACAATGCCAAACTGATGTCAGGTATATGCCAGGGTTCTTTTCTTCACCATGGTTTTACATAGGAGCCTTCAAAGAGAGGCACACGTGTTCTCCAGTATAGTCTCTTCAAGGCACGTGTACTTGGGACTGCTTGGTGAATCAAAATGTGTCATATGATCAACAAAAGCCTACATAGCATTAGGATTTAGCATATGTCTTTCATATTTCATTTCTACTAGGTGGGCTGGTTAGCACTGACCAGCTCCAACCATGGAAATAAACAGCTGCAAGATCATTGAAGCAAATTGCTCAGCAGGAGACTTTGAAGTCTCTCTACATACACTCATCTTCTGCATGTTTGCTGGAGGCTGCGTAAAGTTTGTACTAGGTTCAGTGCTGAGGGGTTAGGTGAAAGGCTCATAAAGGATTTAAGTGCCCAAATTGCAGAGTAGCATTAGCAGTACTGTCTCAGTGTTTCTGTGCAGTACATGGGAGGCATAGGCACCTCCAAAAGAGTCTGACACAGCCAGTGCCCTGGTCAGAGCTTTACCATACAAGTATCTGCAGCTACTGACTTAAAAAGTGAATGTTCAGTCTTACTGTACCCTGGAAATGTCCTTCAGGACTGATGCAACACAATAAACCCTCTGACTTCTTTCAGTGCTAAAATAGCTTTCTCACTTGAAAAAAAATAACAATGAAGAAAGAAAAATGCAGGTACTATCTTCCTCCTCCTGCTTTACAAAGCTAGTTAAAAACCTGCCCAGAAAGTGCAAGTTCCAGATTTGACTCCAGAGATAGTCAAGTAACCCACCAACTCACCTTCTTGCCAAGTGAGGAGCCATTTCCCTCTCCTCACTCCAACACCTGTTCCCATGTAGCAGCAGTTCCATGTGTATACAGAAGTGAGCTGCAATTATCTTCATTTTTCCAGGAATATGGACTGGCTAAAGGTCTTCCATGCGTTGAGCACCTCATCCCTAGCCTAGACTATGTTTTTTTTCTATTATTTTTTTCCAAGTACTGCAGTGCCTGTTTCCCAGGACAAACTTACCAAGTTAGATCCATTGGTCTGAGGTATAAATAAAACACTAAGCTGTGCTGATCATATGAGATGTGTACAGTATCCCTGTCCAATTAGTCAGCTGTTGAATAGTGCTGTAGTGATGGCAACTTTGAATAGAAGCAGTTACATTTTTCTGAAAGGATATTGATAGCACTTAAAAAGAGTGTTTATCAACAAAATGACTGAAAAATAATTGTGGATTTGAAAATTAATGTGGGCTCTTGTCCTTCACCAAGCATTTGACATTTTCATCTTGATTCAGCATGGCATTATTCTAGGTTTGAATTGTTGAAATACAGTACTATACACTAGATATCTGATAATGCTTTATTCTAGTTTTGTGTGACAAGTTCAGGAAACTTCAGGAATAGATTTTGACTGATGTCTTACTAAGGATGTCCTTTTACATTACAGTTTGTTAGGCAAAGCTAGATATTCATAACAGCACTGCCTGTCCTTAAAATCTCTGATGCAGCTATTCCCTGCCCTCTGTGCTACTATTTGACTCAGCAATTCGGTTTTGGTCCCAGATTTGTATAAGCGTCATTTCCTTTTAACTTCTTGGTTCAGTTATTGGAGAAGGGTGGAGTGTTTTTGGGTTCTTTGCCATTGTTTAGGCATGTTCAAGTTGATAAAGATCAGTTCTGCTGGGCAAGTTATCAATAGCTCACGTGCCAAAGCTTGAGAATATTAAGCAACTTTTTCCAGACTTTCCCTGAGATGTAGTCAGTTAAAAGACTATACATAAAAACCTCAATTGCACATACAAAGGGGAAAGTTTCTTTGATGAAAGCCAGGAATTTAGATCAAAACACAGTTCATTTTCCCAAGGTTGACAGTGAAAGGATATAAAAAAAATACTGTTTTATTAAGACCAGAAATCCATTTCTTGATCTTAAAAGACTGGGTTTTTGCGAGGGAGGGATGCTGTGCTGTAATGACAAGATCAGAGAATGCATTTCTTTTTATTTCCTTTTGTGTGGAAACACTTCATAGGAGAGAAGAAGCAACAGCAAATTAATATAAAAGAAGCCTAGTAAGGTATATAGTTAGTCAAATGTAAATGCTCCAGATCTTAATCTAAATCCTGTGAGTTCTACCCATACAAGTGGCCCATTGATTTCAGTCATATAATTCTTAATGCAAGCAGACTTACGCCTGTACTTGCTAATAGGAATTTTCTGTTTATGGCAAAAGAAGAGAAGTAGTGGACCTCAAATAGGAAAGCAAAGTACAACTGCACCGTTAATGAGATATTTACCTTGACGCTGGTGACCTTCTGCATGCTTGAGAGATTAATAAACACAGTGGCTACTTGACTTCAAGGTAATCTAGAGAGGATCCATTACTTAATCTGTTTTCTAAAATGAGTCTATTTTGGGCACTGAGTTTTAATTCACCCATAGTGGTGGTAGGCATAAGATGTATCTTTTATTAGACTTCTTTGTGACCCCTGTTGTGAAAGACTTTCAGACAGGCCAGATGAGGGGCGGTGCCTTTTGCTGGTGGGTGATTACAGCACCTGTCAGAGCCTAGCCGTAAGTATTCATGGAAGTCCTAGAGATAGGGTCCAATTTCTTTGACAGTGTCTCCAAATATACATTTAAGAGGCTTCCTGCTGTGTTGACATTTAAGACCCTAAATAGCCAGTGGAAAAAAGCATAGTCTTCGTAACTTCAAACTTTATGCTCGCCTGGTTTAGTTTTATTTTGTAAGTGATTCTGTGTTTACTTCTTTTTTTCCAAGCCTGTAACTTTTCAGACAGATATATAATTGATTACAGCTATGCTGCTGCAGCTTGGTAGAAGTTTTTCAGGAAAGAGTTAAAGACATATGTGGTGTAAGAAGGTGCTGTTCCAACTTCAGCTTTGGCCAGCAAATGCTGAAACAAACATCAGCAGCAGACAGGCAGGATGACAGCAAGGAAAATATGAACAGTAGTAAGAAAACATGAATATTAAGTCCATTACTCTGAGAGGCCCTAATTCAACAAAATATTCAAGAATGAGTTTCAGGTTCATTGACTTGCAACGCACTTGCTGGGTTAGCTTTAAACAGACATTATTTGCTTTATGACCTTAACATTAAACAGATTAATTGACACAAAACATAGTCATTAACTTTCCTGTAATTCTGAGAAAGCTGTTGCATAAAATGGTTAATGTGACTGCTAAAGAAAAGCAGCTAGGTAGACGTTGTTTGTCTCAAGAATACTGAAGCAGCCTCCATAATAGCCAGTTCCTCCATAACCTAGAGCCTAGGTTAGAAGATTTTACAGCCAGGTAACCTAAATATGCAGAAGCTGTCAGAATCAACTGGTGTTCTAATGAATTTCTGACTCCAGGGTGGAGTCTTGGCTCTGCTAAATTAATGCATACTTTTGCAACAGACTTAATCTCAGTCAAGCTTTAGCCCTGTACACACATGCTCACTCGTGCATATATCTATGTACACAAATGTATGAATAATACATTTTTGCAATGGTATTAGAAGACCTTTTAAAGCAGATGTCTGATTATATAAATATAAATTATAAATATAGTCAGACATCTGTTTAAAAAATTATAAATACATTCATACATCTGTTTTAAGAATGTCCTTCCAATATTTTTGCAAACATAACTAAGCGACAGAAATGATTCAGGGTGGGATACAGTCATGACAGGGATGGGGCATGAGGAGGGGCTGCCCAGACTCTCAGCTGTTTCACTTGCCCGTGACCATATGAAGTGAATGGTGGCCCAAAATTCCTTTCTCCAACCCAGCCCCCACAGGGTAATATGACAGAGTGTCTCATTCAGCAAGTCTAGGCTGCCAAAATAAGATGCTGACACAGACAGCACCTTCTGTGAGGACATCACAAATAGTAGAAAACATCCCTAGTGCATTGAGTGTGTTTGAATCTTACCTTACATGGAATAAGTACTGCAAAGAGATGTTAAGTTGAGCAAGCTGATGCAGAAAGTCTGTGACACAGGAAGGAGTACAGGGTGTTTCTTTAGATCCTGAGATCTATGTTGTAGCTATGTATATCTCCTGAGAGGTCTTGTATCACCAAGTAGTGGCTCTGCTAATGGTTTTCGTGCTTCTTTGCAGATGTATTGTGAGAGGTTTATATGTATCCTGAGAATACTTGGAACCACACTCTTTGGGGTGTCCCTCCTGCTGGGAATCACCGCTGCTTACATTGTGGGCTACCAGTTCATCCAAACAGACAACTACTACTTCTCCTTTGGACTCTATGGTGCTATCTTGGCATCACATCTTATCATCCAAAGCCTGTTTGCCTACTTAGAACACAGGAAAATGAGGCGATCGCTAGAGACTCCAATCAAGCTGAACAAAACAGTTGCCCTTTGTATTGCTGCCTATCAAGAGGATCCTGACTACTTAAGAAAATGTTTACTTTCTGTGAAAAGATTGACCTACCCTGGAATTAAAGTTGTTATGGTCATTGATGGGAACTCGGAAGATGATGTTTACATGATGGACATTTTTACTGAAATCATGGGTAGGGACAAATCTGCCACTTATGTCTGGAGTAATAACTTCCACGACAAAGGTCCTGGTGAGACAGAGGAGTCTCACAGAGAGAGCATGCAACATGTATCTCAGCTGGTCCTGTCCAACAAAAGTGTTTGCATCATGCAGAAATGGGGTGGAAAAAGAGAAGTAATGTACACAGCATTCAAAGCACTGGGGAGAAGCGTGGATTATGTACAGGTAGGTATTGGAGCACCAGGTCAGTGCCAATTCAAACACACTTTGAAAGAAAGCAGCTTTTGTATATTTTGTGCAGCATGTTAGAGGCCATCCTAGTCCCTGATGAACACAGTGCTCCTTTCAGTCTGTTTGGAAACAACTTGACCGTTAAAAGTGTATTTTGCTACCTTTTAAAATGGTCAGCCTAACTGTGAGTATGTTAGATCTGTGCGCAGCTATTGGAGAAATCTGAAATCCTTCCTCAGACTTCAGTACTGCGCCCTAATCCAAATGGTTTTGCTTCAGACAAAGCCAGTGTCCTCCTGAAGACCCCTTCTCTGCTCTTGTAGATCAAGATCTTGAGTGAGGTTTTATTTTGTGAGGTTGTTAGCAGCTCAATATGCAAGCAGATGGACAGGTATTTGGTGGCACTAGGGAATACCTCAGAGCACTGGTGAGGTCTGTATAAAAATGGGGATATTTTAAAGGCTTTGAAGGCTGTGCAGAGAATTCAATAAAAGGGTCAATGTGCAGCTTTGAAAGAAAGATTTTTTTTTTTCAGCTAAAGCCTGAAGGAGCTTTTGCTTCATCAGTTACAGCTGCATTACCTCACTCACCGCAACTTGGCCTTTAAAGCCCCTATGACACTGTTCACTTAAGAATGAATTAGGCTGGGTCCTCTCTCCCTGTTTCCAAAGCAGCAGAGGCACATTTCTTTCCAGCTACCTTGGATCCTGTGAAAGATTTTCTGGTTTTGCCTTACACATGGAAGCACTCCTCACTCCTACAAACAGCTCTACTGACTTTGGGGAGGAGTAGATGTTGTGTGTGGAGGAAGGCGAGTGAGATCGGTGTCTCTGGCTGGACACATTGATCAAGGCCAGCAACGCTTATTTAACTATTCACACTGAATATGAATTAATTCCTAATTAATCACCCCCAGCCCTTCCCACCTCCTCCTGACCTCAGACTGTCCAGCCGTCTCCTCTGTGGAGCAGCAGCTCCCAACAACATACTTTCTGTTGGCTCACAGCAGCTGCATGGCTGAGTCATATGTGTTTCTGGGGTCCATGCCCAGCCTTGTGTGAGTGTGTGTGCATGCTCCACAAGGCACAGTGTCCAGGAGTGTGGTGTCTAAGGGAAGCTGCCAGTAGCTGCGCTGAGAGCACCAAGTCCTCCATACGCAGGAGGGGCAGAATATGAAAAGTGATGGGAACCTCTCTGTTACTGGAGACTGGAGTCTCCACTGGAGAAGAGTAAGGCAAAGATTAAAACTCATGCCCTTCCAAAACTGAAGCTGATTTATTCTCTGAAAACAATGAGCTTAAGCTCTCCATTGTCTGCACTTTGGTTTTGTGCTGTGGGGACTATGATGGGAAAAAAAATCTAGTTTTCTTTATTAGCATGTTTTATAATCACTTCACACGGAAAGTATCAGTTTCAGAGAGAGAAAGCAGAGAGGAAATGAATTCATTGCAACTTACATCCCTCAGTCCAGCTCTTGCATTTGTTCAGGGAACCTGGAAAAAAGTGCTTCTGTTTGAATAGTCATAGCATAAACTAAGAAAAGGGAAGAGATATTTGTGGTCTTCCAGTCAAACAACACTCCTAACCTAGCTTGGAAGTCCTGATGAATGTGTCAGAGGGTGAAATGCTGCTGTAAACATCCACCAAACATTGCAGTAATGATTGATGCCACAGTCACATATTAGAAATGCAGCATTTTGGTGGCCCTGGCTACTACACAGTCACAATGCAATGCAGCTAAAATGTGGTTCTGTTTTATGAATGAATGAAGGCTGAGATATTTCAAGTGGATCTTGGGAGTACCCATGCTGTATTTCTTCAAACAAGCCCACTATTTTAAGGGCTGAGTAATCTCCATCAATGATCAAGCACTTAAAAAAGTGGACAAATCAGCACCATTGCCCACCACTGAAAGTGTGGCTCTCGTGGCTCTTAAAAGGCACCTTGGGGTTATGGATAGACAATCATAAGCAGTCTGATTAATGCAGATAACGAGCTCTTGCTTATTAGTGGCATCTCATTAAATAGCTAAAACTGCTGTGAAGGCTTATTTCCTTCCTGGTTAGGCTTGGTGGGTGCAAGCAATCATGTAGAGGAGTTAAACTGGCAGATATCATCAGTGCAGAGCTGGTTGGAGCAGCCAGGATGCAATTCATCTTGGCTTGATGGAGGTACCCTTGTGGACACTCCAACACAGCCTGAACTTCTCAGAGCAGCTTGGATAAGCCACCACTGGCTATAACATCTACATGAGAAGCTCACTTAAGGTTAAGTTTCCCTTTTTGTGCAACTCTATGACCCAAGGTAGTAATTTCTAAGTCACTCAGGCCTCATGTGGAAAGATGGCAAATTGTGTCTTGGGCTGTCCTGAGCCACCCCTGGCTGAGCAGACCTCGGTGTGTTTTATTCGCTTTCCTAAGTGCCTTTCTCTGGGTATATCCTCTTTTTACCTGCAAAAGAACTCATCTAGATGGAATATGGTGGCTTGTCTGGTTTGCCCCAGAAACCCAGATACTTCCACTGTGCTTACACGCTCAGGACTCATGCTGGCAATTTGTAAATAAATCCAGTGTTTTCAGGACTCTTCATCTCATATTAGCCATGTTGTTCATAGGCAGGTCTTTCTGCTATAGCTAAATACATCTGATGGGGAGGGGCTGCTGAGCTGCATCAATTGACAGGCACTAGAGGGAAAGCAGAGGGGCTGGGGAGGGGCTGATCCCAGTCCACCACTCATGGTCACAAGAAATAATGAGTATCACTACTTGACCTCTGAGTACTCAGCAAATTACACATTCCCTGTTCAAAACACTCAGCAGCAGGTCTGTCCAGGAAGCCCCACATAGAAATGCAGGCGTTCTTCACCCGCCTTTTCTATCACCAAGTGCTGTCACTAATGACAGCTCCCCACTAAAGCTGGAGGCAGGCCAGGTTACAAAGATGCTCTTGAGGATGAGTCCTTTGAGGAGAGCAGCTGGATGCATCAAGTCAGCAGGAGTTGGAGATGCTTGTAGTATTTCTCCTTATAGAAATATGAGAGTTTTCATCAGCTTTCCCCTCTCATCCCCTCTGAGTTAGCATGAAGGGGAGCATGCTGGCAGGCAGTCAGCTGAATCCTGAGCTCTGCAGCCCAACTATCCCGGGTAATCTCTCTGCTCAAGTTTGGTCCACGATAGAACTCCAAAATGTTCTCCTCCCCCTTCACAGATCAGAAATGATGTTTTCCACTCCCTTGAGTGAGGGGGTTTAGGCTAAATTGAAAAGCTGGTTGAAAGGACACCAAAATTAAGATGCCAGATACAAAGACTCACAAAAATCTGACTTAATGTGTTGTTCATGCAGAGCTACTGGCTTTCCCCCTACAGCCCCCATCTGAAATCATAGGAACACAATGTGGGTATAAACTGGAAGAAGAAAAAGAATTTTTAGGGCAGTCAAAGTGGTGTTTCTAGGATGCCCTCTTCTCCTCCAGTTTCTGGGCAACTGCAAAATTAATTTACACATGATGGGTGCACTGCTTTCAGCAGCAGCAGCAGCTGTGATGAGGAAACACCCGCTCATTTTAAACCGGCTGCAGCCGGTGTCATTCTCCTCCAAGCAAATGAAAGCAGTGCCAGCTGCCTCACAGACCAGCCAGCATGTCTGAGCCCTCCTCCTACTCTCCAGGGGAAAGCCAGTTCCTAATGTACACAGTGTTTAGTTGACTAGGAGTGTTTGTGTGGCTGAAACGCCTCATGTGTGTCATCTGTTTCTGCTCTGGTCTCGTGGACCACTGCACTTCGAGACTTGCTCCTTCTGGCCTTACATATTTTTTATAAGAATGCCAGAGGAAAATAGCATATAATTTCTATATATCAAATGTCAAATTCTTGCACTACTAATAATACACCATGCATATAAAAATAAAAATTAGTTTGCTCTGGAATCCAAAGTACCTATCTTAACATAAATTGCTAAAGCCTTCTATGAGTGAAATAGCTATTAGGTTTCTTCCCAGAATTCTAGCTGATGTTTTCTTTTTTGTAACAAGTGTCTGGAATTTAACTCCTTGCTCATTCCCTCATATGGTGCTATAACCATGCAGCCAACGCAGGGGAACACTATGTCAGGGCTCAGCAGGAATCCGCCACACATCCTTAAACACTGTCTTGCTCTGCGATTCCCCATCTCTGAGAGTATATATTATTCAAAGAATCTAACCGAGTGTGCCAGTAAAACAAACAGAGCTGATACAGAAGAGAGAATTGTTTGCGTACACAGCCCTAACAAGCACTTTTTTTTCTTTCAGCACTACTCCTTGCTGCCTGATACAAATAGCTTTTAACAGACAATATCAATGAAGACTCTGAGGGATTATTTGCATTCAGGAGAATATGCATTTAGAGTTACCACAAGCACGCATGAGATTATTATTTTCATCTCTAGTGTATTTCTTAACTTATTTTTGTTCTTGTCTTGTTTTACTTGTAGGTCTGTGATTCAGATACAATGCTTGATCCAGCCTCATCAGTGGAGATGGTAAAGGTCTTAGAAGAAGATCCAATGGTTGGGGGAGTTGGAGGTGATGTGCAGGTGTGCCATATTTTTCAAATTAACAGAGGAGTTTCAGCAATTACTTGCACTGCAACAAATTTCCCTGCCTATAACAGAATTAATTATACTGTGATACCATTATAGAGGCTCTTATGATACCTTAAACTTTCTGTCTGTTGAATGGAAACTCTTATTCCTGGATGTGAGCACTGTCTGGTTTTAACACCTATAGAAAGCAAATAAATATTATTTTGCCCCATATAGATGAAAAGCTGGGTAATGTCATTGTCAGGACTGTTGTGGCACCTTTGAGTCTCTGGGTATAAGTGCTTCCTCAGCAAGAAAAACTATAGGAAGGCACGGAACTGAGAACAGGACTCCCACAGCCGAGTCCAGCACCCCAAGCACTTAAATTATGTTGCTACTGGCAGCTAAGATTGGTTGGAAGAAAAGCCTTTTTGAAATGCAGTGCACTGTGCGCTCTGTGCATTTCTGGATTTCCTCTGCATCTCTGTCAGGCAGGACAAGTGGAAAGCCCCAAAGTCAGCCCACCTCCACTTCTGTTAGGATTTCTAACATTGCTGAGCTTGGCTGACAACTACAGCAAAAGGCTGTCCATTCCTTTGACATAACTGCTTCTCTGCATTTTATCAAGAAAAATGCATATGACTGTTTCAATTGACCTTAAGATTGGTCCACAGTACTCAGTTGTGGTTTTATATGAGAAGAAGGAGAGGGGGCCATCTATATGGGCAAGCGCGCACTAGTGTACGCCTCAGTAGTCAGAAGTATTTCAGGCATGTGACTCAACTCCAGCAAATGAAATTCCCTTGAAAGCCTAAATATCTTTGCCATTCTGAAATGACCATGAACTAGGCATCACACTACACATGTGAGATGCCAGGCATGTGTCAGTACAACTGGAGGGAGAAAGTACAGGTTCAGCTATGACTGTGTAAGTTCATAAGCATCTACAGAGAGGCGTGGGAAGGATGTGTGCCGTCTGTGAGGGAAGCTGGCAGAATGAAGGCTCTGGGCATTTTTTTCCCAAGCACATGGTGCATGCTGAGAACCTGGATGTGAAGACATGAACTTGAGCATCTGCTGGTGCTCATACCTCCATTGAGTATTCAGGCTTCTAGACGATGTCTATGTTGCATTTTAAGCCCAGGCCTAATCTTCCAGTGAGCTTTGGGGCATACAGAGGAGACTGAGATTTTGATGCAGGCCAAAAAAAGACACAGCTGCAGTACCACAATATGTCTGGGGGCAGCTTAATAGGACTGGTCCTGCAGAGACAAATCAGAACAAGTTGTTCCTCAGATGGCCTAAGGTAGACAAAGACCATGTTCTCGGCCTTTCTCATGCTCTGGCACAGCTTTAGGAGGGCTGGAAAAAGTCCTGTGAGTTCCAAAGTTGTGTGTGGGATGCGGAGAAGCAGGAGACCATGTCTGGGACTCCACCATCTCCTTTCAGGAGAAGCTGAGTCCAGAAGACTCTTAGATGGGGGTGAAGGGAAAAGAAGTTTCTTAGTGGATAATAGGAAAGATTGCAAGGAAAACCAGAATGTTTTGGTGGAATAGACTTCTGAAGTCTTCATCTCGCCCTTCCTGTCAATATCCAGGACTGTACAGGTTAGTCCTAGATTCACTATGAGTTGGATGTAGGAGTGAGGTTCCCTATGTATGTCAGCTAATGGTGCTCTACTCTGCAAATTCCTTATTGATCCAATGTCTATATTTCTGTCTCAAGAGTTCACCTAATTTTTTTTTTTTTTTTTTTTTTTTTTCAGATTTTGAACAAATATGATTCCTGGATCTCCTT
The DNA here is from genome assembly GCF_017976375.1 of Cuculus canorus. Taxonomy (NCBI): domain Eukaryota; kingdom Metazoa; phylum Chordata; class Aves; order Cuculiformes; family Cuculidae; genus Cuculus; species Cuculus canorus. The sequence continues at coordinate 14,547,452 of NC_071402.1, forward strand.
TCTGAGCAGTGTGAGATACTGGATGGCATTTAACATTGAAAGAGCCTGTCAGTCCTATTTCGGCTGTGTACAATGTATCAGTGGACCTCTGGGAATGTACAGAAACTCTTTACTCCATGAATTTGTGGAAGATTGGTACAATCAAGAATTTATGGGCTCCCAGTGCAGCTTTGGAGATGACAGGCATCTAACTAACAGAGTGCTAAGTCTGGGCTATGCAACAAAATACACAGCTAGGTCCAAGTGCCTTACCGAAACACCGATAGAGTATCTCAGGTGGCTGAATCAGCAGACCCGCTGGAGTAAATCATACTTTAGAGAGTGGCTTTACAATGCAATGTGGTTCCACAAGCACCATTTGTGGATGACCTATGAAGCTGTAATCACTGGATTCTTTCCTTTCTTCCTTATTGCCACAGTCATTCAGCTCTTCTACAGGGGAAAAATCTGGAACATCCTCCTCTTCTTGTTGACAGTTCAGTTAGTTGGTCTGATAAAGTCTTCCTTTGCCAGCTTCCTTAGGGGCAACATTGTCATGGTTTTTATGTCACTCTATTCAGTGTTGTACATGTCAAGTTTACTGCCAGCAAAGATGTTTGCAATTGCCACGATAAACAAAGCAGGGTGGGGCACATCAGGAAGAAAAACCATTGTAGTTAATTTTATAGGACTCATTCCAGTCTCCATTTGGTTTACAATCCTCCTAGGTGGCGTAATTTTCACTATCTACAAGGAATCAAAAAAGCCATTTTCTGAGTCAAAACAGACAGTTCTCATCATTGGTACAATACTTTATGCATGTTACTGGGTTATGCTTTTGACTTTGTACTTCGTTCTTATCAACAAATGTGGCAGGCGGAAGAAAGAGCCACACTATGACATGGTGCTAGAAGTATGATGTTTCCATGGGAAGTTACCCAGAGAGTTGTGAAGCGACCCAACGACCTTGTAGTATCTGTGGCATCAGATGAATGTTGCCAAGGGAAATGGATCATTGCTGCTGGGAATAGGACATTCATATTCCTCTGGGTTCATTTTCATCCTGCCAAAGTAAGAAAAAAAAACAAAAAACAATTAAAAATATTTTTTTTTATTTCCAAGGGAGAGAAAATGCAAACCACACAGTTTTGACCTGTTCGCAAGAAAATGGGAGAACTTCTCTGTTTATGCACTTTTTTATTGTGCATACGCCTGACAGTGTTACATTCTATATACCTCACTGGTCATGCTTATGTGTGTGGACAGGAAGGAAAGGAGTTTGGAGAATCAAGAAAAGGATCTTTCAACCCCTTGCAACTTAATTTATGAACTTCTCTTTTTTTATAGTTCTGTTTATAGGAAGGGTCTTTTGTGTTAGGCTGCCAAATGTAATGCCAAAGGTAAATTTTAAGAGGCCATTGGCTGAGCTGTATTTTTATATTATTGTATTATTTGTGTGTGTGTATTTTTAAGCCAACTTTTTTCTAAATCACATATTTTATATTTTACTATCTGCCAAAAAAAGCTGCCTCCCTAACATTTTGTTCTTTAGCCTTTTTTAATAGATTTGGGGAAAAAAATTCACACTTCCTCCCCCAAAATTTGTGCTGAATTGATGTTGTTCACAACAGAAAGAATAAAAAGTCTCTCTGTATTTTTGCAACTGATGTATGGTTATTTCTGTGGAAAATGCATTTAAGTGTGCTCTTTGAAGACATTTATTAGGAAAGGCCCAACCTTGACAGTTTTCTAATACAACATATTTCTGTGCAAAAAAGGCCAAAGGGGTAGATGTGTGCAATCTGGGGGTTTGTTCTGGATAACATTGTAAAAGGGAAATTTGCTTCTTTGCTGAGAGCATCATATCCCTGGCATGCACAATAGCCGTAAGGCAAGGCAGGCCTCCATCCTGCTGGAAAAGACATTGCTATAGGAAAGCCCCACTGATTTTATATGGGACCTAAGGAGTCAAAAACTTGTGATCTGGAGAAATATTGGACATCCCAAACTACAATTGACTTCACTGATAGTCGTAGTTGTTCATAATCTGCTAGTACAAAGCAGACTGTTCAGATTTTTGAGGTTTTAAAAATTATATGAAAGAAAAACTTACCAACACTTTCTAAAAGTGGGTGTCTTACTATAAAACTTGTGCAGTGCCCTTCATGTGGTTTACAGAAAATACAAACAGTAGGCTCTGTCACATCTGTCTAACAGAGATTCCAGTACTGAGCCCAATAATTTGTATTTGAGTAGAGCTTATCTACCAGAAAAGAAGCCAATTTTTTAATCAGAAAACATCAAGTCTTTATCACTTCCTTGGTGCCTAATAATCAGCCTTGGACATTTATTTTGGACCGTGGTTTTGAGAAATAATATTCAGGACTAAATTCTGCAGTCCTTCACCAGCCAAAGGAATGTGGCATGGAGCCCTAATATATTTTATAAAGAGCAACGGGAAGCCAGCTGCATACAGATACATGCCCTTTTTAGATTCTGATATTAAAAGCACTGTGGTAAATCAGAAATCAACATATGATGCTTAAAGAACTTAGAAGCATTTTCAGCTTCTCTTTTTTATACAGACATGAATAGATTCTGCTGTAGAATAAACTGCACACACACTACCTTATTTGTCTGATTATCTTGAGGTACACAATTGCTTGAAAGTAATACTAATACTATGTTAATGAATGGAGAGTTGATTCATGTTGATTGCAAAATAGAACAGTATTAAAAAAGAAACAAAAGAAACAGTAAAAATAAAAAAATCCTTGACTATGCCTTTTAACTATTTATGATGTAAGTTAAAGCTTGGGTTAACATTCAAATGTCAAATAAATCCTTTCATTCTATAAAAATATTGAATTAATTGCCTGTATTTATTCTAGCAATTATTCAATGTACTTCCAATATAGGTTGTATAGTATAATTGTTACTTTCATAAATAAAATATTTTTGATAAGATTATGACTAATTCATGGTATTTCTGATCAGCACTTCTGCTTTGAAGCCATAAATCTGCACTCTTTGAACGTTGTTGTTACAGCGTCAACAGCCTTATTCCCAAGTGGGAATTTGCTATGGTGTAACAAAGTACCTGGGGAGGAGTAAAGCATCCCTGGAGGAGGCAGGGACTGGTCCCTGCTCTGAGAGGCAGCACAGTAATTGGGAACAACGGTGCTGGTACCTGGCACCTTGATGGCACAGTATATGGTAGTGCTCGAACTCTATCTGCCTCTGCCGCCACTGCTAGGTGAATTTGGTCACAACACTTTCTTCCTCATCTTTCGGATTTGTAAAACAGGAATAGCAATCCAACTTCCTTTCAGGAAGTGCTTTAAAGTTTATGGCCAAAATACTTTATATGAGAACTGATATTTTCCAGCCTTCCCGTCCACTACCCTCCATAACTGTGGAAGCAGAGGAGAACATGTACATGGCTTTCTACTGCTCCCTGTTACTGCTGTTTCTCAAACCCACTTTGCCCTAAGGCAGCTGAAGCGCTGCAGTATTTTTTGTCTGAGGGTTATGGGCAGCAGCCACCAGTAAATGGATAGAGTGAGCAGGGGGCAAAGTGACATCTCGCACGTCTCTCAGACCATGACAGGTTCTTCACAGGTCAGTTACTTAGGAGACAGCTTCTCAGCACCTGTTGCCCTGTGTCTGGGTACTGTGCTGGGTTTTGGTTCTCTCAGTACAAGAAACAAGCAAGTTCAACATAGGGCCAACATGATAGTTTGGGCTGAGAGAGGGAGGGGAGAGGAGAGAGCAGGGATGGGTTCGAGGGGAAGACATGTAAGGTCACGTGCAATACCTATAAAGAGGTCATCAAGAAGATGAAGTCAGGCTCTTCCCAGCACTGTGTGATAGGAAGATGAAAGACTCTGGGTTTAAGCTGAAAGAGAGGAGGCTTGGACTGGGTACAAACAGGGACTTCTTCCTCATTGAGGACAAGCAGGTATTGAAACAGGTTACCAGGAGAGACAATGCAGACTGCATCCTGGAAGGCTTTTAAGACTGAACTAGGTAAAGTCCTGAGGTGCCTGGTCTGACCTCAGAGCTGCCTTTTCTTTAAATGGAGGTTGAACTAGAGACCTCTGAGGCCTCTTCCAGCACAAATTCTCCTGTCATCCTCTCTGAAGCAGGTGATGACAGTCTCCTTCCATATGACAACTCCCACCCGCACGGAAGCTTATTCCCATCTCTGTTCCCCAGAAGCCAACCCTGACCCTGGGAACAAATAGCTCATCAGCAACTGGTACTGAGTACCCAGTAAAATCAGAGCTCTTCTGTGACTCTCTGTCCCCACTGAGTTTAAAGCCATGTAAGAAATGTTTTCAGCAGAAAACAAGATCACAAAACAATTCTTAAGGAAAGCGTTCTTCAACAAATTAAGTTCTTCAATACCATTTCCTCTTCTAGTGTTCATCTCAAATTATTTCTTTCTATCTATAACAACTTTTGGTTCTAAGAATAAAAAACCATTTTCCATTAATAACAAGTATAAGTGTCAGATCTATGTAAAAAAAATCATGTTAAAAGAAAAAATCATGCTTTGTTTTGATCTTTTTTAAGAACAAGTATTTTCAGCCACTTCTGATAGATAAATGGTGCTGAACGGTATAAGAAACTCCCACAAATTATAAATTCTATAGAAAAGTTAAGAAAGAATCATTCAAAAATTGCAATGAAATGTCAATATTTCAGGTTATAACCCATTTCCAGAGTAGAACAATTTGGTTTTGAGAGATTCTATTTACAGAGAACAGGTGTGAAGCAAAACGTATGGGAATCAAAGGTGTAGCAGGGAGAAAGGAACCCTCCTGTTCTGCCTGCTGACAAGCTTCAGTTTGGCCAAGAATCATCTTTCTCTCAATGAGAAATGTATGAATATTTAGCAGAACTTTTCTAGGAGGCAGAAGAAATCCTGTCAGATGTGTACTGCCAAAGATGTCCCAATACACAAGCTGTTGTGAGTCTGTCTGTTAAAAAATTTGGTCTGAAATAAGATGGTAAAGAAGAGACAAAATATACTGAAAGCTGTTCATGAAGTTTGGTATTACTGAGGTTTTGTTGGAAATGACATTTCCAAATGAGCTAACGCAATTAACCTGAACAAAGTGCATTATTTTTCTCAACCTTCACTTGGCTTAAGTTTGCTGCTTCATTTTCATATCTGATAGATGGATATATGAGTGCCTGAAAGTGTTACTGCTTCTTCCACGTATGGTATTTTGTATAATAAAAGATCCTGTCTCTCCCAAAGAAATCTAACTTGCATTTCATCCTAGAATAGCCCTAAAATTTCTGTACGTTACCATGGCTGCATAGAGGAAAATGGTCTTGTAGTTACATTTACATGAAATAAATGAAAGACCAAGGTCATGTGTCTGAGCTTTGGTACATGATAATACCCTATATTGTTCAAGTATAAGCATGGTCTGTGGCATGTTTTTGCTGTGGCCCAAATAGTGCTGCCCCCAAAAATATTGGGCACAATTAGGAGAAATGCATGGAGCAGCAAGCAGCCCATTTTTGGAGATTGTAGAGCTTAGGTGTGATCTCTGTCATCAACTGATCTCAAGATCAGAGAACAGTCCCTGGCTTCACTTTCATTTGTTTGTTTATTTTACTAGACTAAATATAGGTTATAAGTATCCCACTGAGGAGAACAACGCAAGGTCAGCTCACCCCTTATGGGACAAGGGGGAATGGCCTCAAGCTCCGCCAGGGCAGGTTCAGGCTGGACATCAGGAAAGAATTTTTCATGGAAAGGGTCATTGGGCACTGGAACAGGCTGCCCGGGGAGGTGGTTGAGTCACCTTCCCTGGAGGTGTTTAAGGGACGGGTGGACGAGTTGCTGAAGGGTATGGTTTAGGGAGTGTTGGAACTGGTTGGACTCAATGACCCAGTGGATCCCTTCCAACCTAGTCATTCTATGATTCTATGATCTTCACGTGGGAAACACCACCACTCTGGAATCAAACACTACTGTAGTTAAAACGCTCAGGGAATAGGACCCATTGCACTAATACTTCCATTGCTTCTTTTACAGAACCCTTTCTGGGGTGCCTTTATCCTGGTAACAACGTACTTCCCTTTGCTCCAGATGATCAGTGACAATCCCTGTAGAACAGAAATGGTTATGAGACAACTTTCTGTGTCCTTCTCACAAAATTCACTAAGAACGGAGAGCATGAAGAGCTTTCTTGTGGTCAGTGTTGCTTTATAATACTCGAGAGTGTGATGGCTGAGATCTGTTCAACATCCTTCTTATAGCACTTCTTTGCTTAATTCCCCACCATACATGGGTTCATATACATGTATCTATACCTATCTATACTCCTTCCTATGTCCTAAGATTATAATTGTCCATATCGCACAGCAAATCAAGATCCTGGCAGATAGGACAATTTCACGTGTTGAACCTACGTGCCGAGGTAGCACTGCAGGCAGATTGTATTTCTTTTTTATTTTTATAAAGAGCTTTTTGTATACTTGATCTTGTCTCCTTTAAAACAACCACGAAGGTGGTGTGCTGGCAATGTTTCCTGGAGAAAAGGAGAGAAGGGGAAATAGGTGGCTAATATTCTCACCTGCCATCTGACTGAGCATGTCATATAAGCAGATTAAAGGTTTGGCTGCAAAATTTTTGGTGCTTGATTACAGCAAGAGGAAGTACAAACAAAATCACCTAAAAAGGGTATCCATGTAGCTCTTACCACAGATACGTCCCAGGAGTTTACTGTAAAGCAAATATAAGAATAGAACTGAATCTCAGGTTTTTCCTTTTTTTTTTTTTTTTTAAATGATCCATTTGAATCACTGTGGAGTTCTATTTGGACACTTTTATCCATTAAAGTCTCTCTTAAAGATAAAAGCCAAACAGATATAGGCCAAGCTTACATTAATGTAAAAATATATTCTCTATGAAAGCCTTGTCTACATGAGAAAATTTATCTGATGTAACCAAAAACTTTCTGATTTTTCTTATTGCAGTATGTGTTATTTTATTGGGTTTGTTTTGATTTATGCTTCTTAGGAAATTGTGCACATAATTGTAAAATTTGACCTCCTGTTTACTGGCTTGAACAAAGAAGAAAGCTTAATTTAAATCGTGATAATAAATTGGTTTAATCAAACTGGTAGAGAAACATTATACTTTTATGCTGATCTATGCCAGATACATTTTAGTCCACTCTTGCACGATTTACCTTAAGGTAACTCAAGATGTGAATTTACAGCACCTCATAAGGTATAAGCCCATAAGGACTGCCCTGGGCAAATCCCTGCTCTACAATAAGCATGAGGTAGCTTAACCTGCACCACCAGAGTCGTTAGTTACATTGCATTGGCCACAGGGTGAGAGAGGAAACACGGACAGGTGATGTGTGATGACTGAGGCAGTGTAAACTCATACCCTGGCTATTTAAATTGTGGGAAACCTCCATTAAGAATGTGTTTCCAAAAAAAAAAAGCAGCTCTGCTTTGATTTAGTACCATGCCCTCTCTTTTTTTTCAGGTAAGATTTTAATACATTTTACCTTTTGCACACTGAAATTATGATCAAGATGTGCTCACATGATCTTAAGCGTACTGTAAGTAGGTGTCATCTTGCAGGCACTGGAAGAAGATACCAAGCACATACCATCTACTGCAAAGTGAATTAAACTGGAACGGTTGTAGCTGTGCCCATGGACATGCACTGTCTCTACCTTGCACAGGACTTTGTACAGGCCAAAGCCAAAATAACCGTTTCAGCTGCCAGCATCCATTTTTCTCAAGCTGTTCTTAGCTGAACAAGGGGCAGGCTGTCGACTGAATGATTGCATGTGACCCTGGGGAGCAACTCCGGTGCCTGACAGATGCATGAGTGGTATATATGATATATCTAAGTGGTAAAACAGAACAGGTTTTATGTGCACCAAAACCATATTTGCCAGGAAGCATGGTAGTTTGGTACGCCAGTGGGATGTCTGGTCCTGGCAGCAGTGGAGGGAATAGAAGAGGTTTCACCATTAAAAGTGGAATAAGTAAGCTGCAAATAAGTTATCTCAATGCATGGCTTGTCCCTTTCTGGTCAGATCAGCATCGCTCTGGCTGCTTCGCCTGGGGAGATTTGAATATCAGCTTGTTACCTCCCAGGGGAAAAAAAGTGCATGAACCTATAGTGCATTATGCTGGGTGCAATTGCCATGATGCATGCTCCAGCCTCTTGGCCCACTGGAAGCAATTTACTCCTCTTTTGCTGACAGACCATCTGCTTTACACATATTGCAACATGAAAGCATGCTCAAAGGCAGCTGCTAAATCCATTAATTACAAGTTTTATAATTATTAGCCTTTAATTCTAGTAATTAATTAATTAATTTATAGCCATTTGGCATAACTCAGTTCCAGGTCTAGAACACACAATGTAATCATTTGGATAACTTTTTTCCTAATAAGTGTGATTAAAATACTTCCATGGAGAATAACCCACATGCCTGAGACAGAGTGTGATACTAAGCAGCATGAAAGATCTTATATATGTATATATACCTATGTAGTGTGTATTGTCCACAGATGCCAGCTTGGCCCCTCTCCTACTTTGTTGCTGATCTGATTGCTTCTTATGTTCTGAATTAAATTAAAGGTGTGTGAGGTTCTGGTCAACTTAATCATGGCTGGAAATCAGTGCTCATATTTCTCTTGCAGCTTTGAAGTCTGTCTAATCTATCCTGTTATTGCTATAATATCTGAGATGTGATGAGGGCTTTGCGAGTACCCAGATTAGACAGACTGCAAAGTTAATGGAGTCATATGGGTGTTGTTTCCCAGCCATTATTCTTTCTGTAATTGTAGTGGAAAGAATCTGTCAGCAGAAATGCACTCTTCAGTAATACATTGCGGCAGCATGTTGGTAAGTGTTGAGGAGCATACTGGTCAGTGAGAGTGTGTTCTGCACGCGTGATCAATCACTTCATACCTGTTACTTCTTTGAGGTTTTTTATCACTTAACCAGTGATGGAATAATTTGAAAATATACCTGGCATTGACTTCAGCTTCCTGAGCACTGTATACTGTTTTCTGATCAATCCACTCTTGAAACAAAACAAAAATCTTATTATCTTTCTGGGTTTCTGCCTGTGACTTTGGATGATACACTATGTGCTAATAAGCAATGCCCCCGGAAACTCAGCCTCATTGCACAGGACACCTGCATCCTTTTGTTTTCCAGCCACTTCCTCAAATCTAGTTTGTTACATCTCTGTTTAAGTCACCACAGCCAGGCAGGTACAAAACTAAATTCTTAACCACCCATAGCAATTACATGTTATGTTTCATAAGATTAGGCAGGAAACACTCCATAAATTCCAGTAGTTAACACCCATTTTAATTGAATTGCCCCCAAAGTTTGAATGGAGCCGATATTCCTCCTCCTTGAACAGTTGCATTTCCCAAAACACAGCTGCCTAACAACAAACAGATGTTTTCCAAGGCAGACAAGGCCACATTTCTAGTGATGGTAAAGTGATGCCTCTGGTTTGTATATTCATCAAGTACTTCTGCATCTAAAATAATTGGAAAACACTTCCTTTTGGCTCAGCTACATTGAATCCATTGGCATAAACAGAAGTTTGAAAATATCTAGAAATTATCTGGAGTTTAATGCATATTAAATCATTTGATTTTGATTTGTCCTCTTGTTCACAGGCAGAACAAGTCATCAGAATGCAGGGACACAGGTTTGTCTAAGCAAAGCAGAAAAGCAGAATATGGATCATTGCTTAGATCCATTTAGACTATAAAACCTACTGTGCTGTAGGACTGCATCATGGCAGAGTTGTGTTTATTTATTTGTATGAGATAAAATACTAAAATAACTTGCCTAAGACAATATTAGGTTTTAGAAGAGTAGCATCTAGACTGTATCTACATGTCAGATACTTCAGATCAATTTAGAAATAGCTGAGGCATGCAAGATGCTCCCACTGTTGTATCTGCAACCATAGGAGACTTTATGCTTTGCAAACTTATCTACACCAGCACCAGATCAGCCAGGCTAGTACAAGCCGTGTTTATCAATGGTAACTTCCGATAACATATTTGAATAGTGATATTCAGGCAAGTAGCACTCTGAGTCTCTTGTATGACCTCAGCTGTGGAGGCAACAACAGCAGCCAACAGCCAGAGATGCTTACTGCTTTGAGAGTTACAGCTACATCAGGAAGTCACTGAATGTCTTTGCCCTGATACATGTAGCTTGTAAACCAGCTGGCATTGTTCTTTACTGCTGCTGCCAAACTTCTGAAAGGGAGGGGCTGCATATTTTAAAGCATTGTCTCCACATGTCAATTTATTTATTATATGCTAAGTCATTTATTTTAATCAATTAGATCAATGAAAATCCTGGGAGTTTACTCAGGCACACCTGTTTTGATTTTTTTTCTTTTGAGCCTGTGTTATTTGGAATCAAACCAAAAAAACCCATTCGTACACCACAGTAAGTCTATTCAAGACTGTCCCTCTCTCACGGATTGTCCTATGTTATTATGATCATACAAACAGTAAAATTCAGACAAGCCACAACCTGTTATGAACAGGAACGAACAAACACTAAAATGCTAGAAGGAGCAGTCTTACATTACTTACGTAGGAGCAGAATACTCTACAAAAGTAGTTTCCAACCAATGACTTTGACAGGCCTCGAAAACTGGTTTCGGTCAGAGAAAACAAGTTAAAGACAAGACCAGCATGCAGAGCTGAGGTTATAACTTCTGCAGTTTTGCTTGTAACTTCCACCCACGAACTAACTACATGTTGAAGACCTCTGAAGAGCTTTTTTCCATTTCCAATGGCTATAATTTCACTGTTGGATTTCTTTCTCTGAAATTCACGGCTAATTATGCTTCAGTGTTTAGCAGAAACATAAGAAATGCACTACCATTTAAAACACTTCTGGTAAGAATAAGACTCCTCAGAAGTTGTTTTCCACTTAAAGATCTGAAGATGTACGGCAACTCCATAAATACAGATTCTGTGTGTGTAAATGCTCAGTGAAATCAGACTTTCTCCAAAGGAATTCTAATGTTTTAGGAAAATTTTATGAAACTGGGTGAAATATTTCAAAGATGAGTTGACAAGCATCAACTTGCTGAACAATGACCAGTTTGAATTCAAATTCTATCAAGGTTACCATGTCCTAGAGTTTGAAAAAAAATTCAACCACCATTTGACTGATCCCCAAATGCCACAAATAAAAAATGGATTGCAGATAGACCTTGATTGCGTTCCTGCTGAGACACACACTTTATAATGCAAACTCTTTTTTCAACCAGCTCTCATATAAATATCATATATATTTTTTCACTAACCATACACCTTATAATGGTCCACCTGACCCCTTCCTTTAGGTCAAAGCCCTTAGTTTACTCAAAATATTTTCCAATTAAATGTCTTGAAAGTTTCATCAGAATGAGAAATACCATGTCTACAGCTTCCCTGTCTTTTGCTTTCACAGAAAAGTAGGCTGTTGAATACCATGACAGAATTTGTTCTCAGTAAAGACGCATTATCTAATTTCATCACTTACTATTTTTGGTCTTCCTTGCTTTTATCTTCCCTTCCTTTTTATGTTTTTTCTTTGCCAGTTTCCAACCCACTGGAGCTTCCCATGTCTCAAATTGTCCCTAGGCAATTTGTTCACAGAAAGCTTCAGGTTAGCTCAATGAACACTCAGGGCCATACTAACTTGCATACAGAGCTTTTTCAGCAGAGTCTTTCCTATTGGGCCAGACTGTAGACATTGGGTAGGAGGCAACAGAAGGCATGTGAGCTGGGGTACCTCCATTCCTATCAACCATGCCCGCTGCTCCCTCCCCTGAGCTTTGATTAGTTCTCAAGCAATAGTCCAGAGCTACCCTCCAAATACAGGCAAATGTAAGGACCACAACCATGTCTGGAAAGATGGGGGTGAATAATGATTTTGAGGCTTTCTTCATCTGTTCTCATGCACCCCAATGAATATTAACCTTTCTCTTTAATTTACTGTGGCAATTAAATATTTAATTTCACCTCTTTTCCCTGAATTTACTATTTTATTTCAGCTGTTTGAGCCACCGGAGTTGAGAGCAGGTAGTTGCTACAGCATGGTTTGGAATGATTCAGAGCACTTTGAATCTTCTGTCTTGAACGTATTGTGCGGTAATGAGAAACTGAGCCTGTGCTGTGTCAAATCTTGAATCAGTTCTATCAGTAAGGCAGAAGAGGATTCTCCTCGTTTTCTTTCCTAGACCAACATGGGGTTCAATGAATTTAAGATGTGTATATTGCAAGATAGCAGGGACACTGGGATAATTGGAATTACCTAACTGGCACATACCACAGCCACCCACTTCATAAAATCCAGTCTCAAATTGACTAGTATTACATTTAGAAGTAGGCTTTCCCCAATGTAGCTACATGTAAAACTGCTACAGGTTTCTGACCCAGTGTTACATAGGTATGGGTCTAGTTTGTGAGGTACTAAGCCCACGAACTACTAGCAGAGGAGGCACCCAAGTCATCTACAGGTCTAAATCCAATGTGTATGTTGCCTAAGGAAAGACTAATTATTATTTTTCTATAGTTGTTTTAATAAAAGCTCTTTGAAGTGCTAATTATTCTTCTGCAATTTTTCTTGCTGGTATATGCAGAATGCACTGCTTTGTGAATTTCCACGTTATCTATTTAGTGTTTTCTTGTGAGTGTCGTACTATGAGCAATTCATTCCTTTGTTTGCTCTCTTACCTTCCTGTACCAATATTTGAGCTCAGGGTGGAAACTTCTCTTCTGGAAGAGATCAGGCAGTTGACAGAATTTTTGCCAAGGTACGCAGAATTTCTACAGGGGCTTTTTCTACCTATTTGGCTATTTGTAGCCTACTTGGTCCCCTTACACTTTCGGTCCAGATGCGATTGGTACTTGCAGAAAGGGTGCGGTTTTTTAGATTTTGTATTGAGACCACATTTCACAAAACCTCACAAATTCTGTTAGCTGAGCTCCATGCCAGAGTGCAACATATTTCAGCAACTGTCTTTTATGCACTTCATTAAGTGTATAAGTAACAAGCATCTCTGTGTTCTCCATAATGAAAGGATTCTTTGAGAGTTAAATACTACTTTAGTTGTTTTTAATTAAGCTTAATATGTGTGAAATTTGTGGGAACAACAGTCACAGAGACTAACAGCAACAACAGGTACAGCCAGAAATCCTGACTTGCTTAACAGATCTATAACATACCATAGTTTTCTTTGCTTTTGACCTACTCAGAAGACTTTGTTAATCAGTTTTGGTCTCATGGACACTCAGTTTGAGTTCTCCCTACTGTCTGGTGGCTTTTTGACATAGGGAGAAAATGTAACATACTACCTGGTTTCCTTATGCAATTTAACTATGGTACCTTCTCAAAGCTTTCACAGCTGGCAAAATGGACAAGACCATTTTACAGTTGGACACTGACATGTTAGTGACCTGCAATTATTCTGTGGGGCTAACTTGTCCGTTAGATAATCCACTTTCAGTAAAAATATAACAGCAATGTATACCTTGAAGCAAAGACACTGAGCAAGTGGGACAGGTTTATATATTTGCTTCAACTTCACTTAAAACAATAGGCTAGAGGTGTTATTTGCCTTGTTCATTTAAAAGGGTTGTTAACTAGATGCCCAGTGCCGATAAATGTCATCACGCTATGTCCTTTATACAGCATGTTCCAGATCAAAACCCTGGAGTGCTGCACACGTACCCTTCTTGTGTTGCCTGCTTACAGAGCAATTATGTCCTGGACACATTTTAGCCACAGCAGAGCCAGAAAAACTCATCTTAAGATGCCAGTGAACTTGTTTCAGCTTGACTTCAAAGCACACAAAGAACACGGCAAAAGTGAGGAAAGGAAGATATGAAGTGTCCTAAGAAACTCTGGCAAAGAGAAATACAAGCAGGACTGTCCATCAGTCTTTTACGGTGACATGACCCAGGCAGAGCGTTAATCTCTCAATGGGCTGCACTTAGCTGCTCAGCAGAATCAGTATTATACAGTAAAGCAAGTTATATTTACAGCCCATTCAATATTACAGCTGTTTTTGTACTGCAGACGTAATGGGCTGAAAAATGTGTCTCAAAGATTGTACAACAACATAGCTTGAAATGAATCATGATTGCCATGTAAATCAAAGGCAAAATCTATTTTAATGCTCTGAACTGTATTTGGTCCTTTCATTTTATTCTTTCCCATTCCATTGGTACTTTGGACTCTCTTCTCCCATTGCCAGAGCAATCTCCCAAGCAAAGGGCCATCTTCTCTTGCTTACTCTTTCAGTAGCAGGGAGGCAATTTCAGGTTACTCCTTCCTTGGTGATAGACAGGTTAAAATGAAGTAACCTGGGGAAATAAAGTGTTGATTTGTTTAAAAATACACATATGTATGGAGAGAGAGATGTATTCGTATAGAATCTGTATATATGTTTTAATGTAAAGGGAAGAATAGGTATCATTTTCCAACCATAAATCAATAATGAGTCTGAACATAAACAGTTTTTAATACTTGAAATTAACTAAATTCTGCAACTTTCAGGTTTTTTGGTCATGCCCTTTCTCTTCCACCCCAGTGATCTTCAATCTCTACCACTGCTGTGTTCTCTCCACTGACACCTTCAGACCTGTCCACTCCCTCTCTCACCACACAGATGCTTTGGTGAAGCTCATTTGTCTTCACACAACTGGTAAACTTTTACTTAGATTTGTTAGAAAACTCAAACTCAAAACACATTCAGTAAGCTTTTTTACTCTCAAATTCCCTACGCAAGGAGTGGGAAAGACATATGTTCTTAGCAAAACCATACAGTCCTGAGGGACGTGGCCTGGAGTCCTGGAATAGCCTTTAGCTCTCAGCAAGATGGATCTGCACTTTCTTGTCTACTCCACTGTAAAAGAGAAGATGAAGTGAATTGTACTGTATCAGTGCAAAAGTAATGTGAAGAAGGAATGTCCCATTGTATTCTCTCCCTCTAATTTCCAACCCATTTGAGCAAAATCTAACCATCAAGCTTCACTGAGTTGGAGCCATTCTCTTTTGTTCCTCAGCTCCATCTTGAATGATCCCAGATTTTCCCTGGTTCTTCAAACACATCTCCTGCCACTCCCCAGCCTGTACAGAAAAAGGAAAGCTGCAACTTCAAGAGCACCCGCCACTCCTCTCTGCTCAGAGGCCACTGCACATCTCTGCTTTGATGTGGCTGACCTCCTCTGAACTGCAGCAGACTGTTGCTTCTTAACTCAGATTTCCCCTTGAGGCAATGAATTATCCTGACAACTGACTACTGACAACCGACACCTCCCCAAAGGGCTCCATCCTACTGTGGGAACCTTCACTTCTACTGGAAGCTTCAATGTATAACCCAGGCTGCAAGTGGGGCACTTGGTTCTTAATGAATGTTTCTGTTTTGCTGAGAGACAGCCACAGGCTGGAGAGTTTGAGCTGGATTCTGAAAGTTTGGAAGTGTCCGATGGGAGAGCCCAGGGTGTCTAGTGGCAAAACAGAAGCCAACTGTGAAATCTGGAAACATTCCCAAGTCTCTCCAGTTTCTAAACGGACATGAATTTTATGTGTAACTTCAACATCTATTCTCCATGGATCATTGGTCTGTGCCTTTCTTTACTTTCTCTTTTGTGACACTCTTCCCATGCACATCTCCTCTGCTTTCCACTTTAAGGAAATAAAAGCTTATGAAATGATTATTCTTCTTTCCCAAGCTCAGTCAGCAAAAATTTTGCGAACCTGAAAAGTGTTGAAAAAATTAATGGTCTTAGTTATTCCTAAATTAACATTTTAAAAATATTTTTGTCCAGGGAAATAAAATAATCACATGAAAATCTGAAATGTTAAATTATTTTTAAAGTTTTACATGCTAAATCCACTCATCCTTTCACAGCTGCAAACTTGCACATGCACAGCACAGTACCACATTCAGAAGGCCATTCACAATATGTGATTTAGGGTTGGTCCATTCAGTTGACTGGACGGCTAGTTTCAGGGTACTTTTTGGCTCTGATATATTTTAGTAGGAAGCGTACAATTGAAGAAACCTACCTGGAATACTGAGTTAAGCCCATAATCATATGCAAGTCTGTATAGTGCAAGTGGCTTAACAGATCAATCAACCCACGACAGCCATAAAATACTTCCCCTAGAAAGAAAAGGAGAATTAAAAGGGATTACTAGTGTCTTGAGTTAGTTTGCTTAAAAGCACAAGATGTTCCTTAGAAGTTGAACAGCAATACCTAAACAAAAAATGCCTACCTGTCTACCAAAGTAGCCTGGGATACAGTTCCTTCTAGCCTCAGAATTAGTGGTGAACCTAACCTTGAGCATATGAAGTAGACAAAAACATTTGAGTGGGATGCCACTAGGAAAAGCCTGTCTATCAGGTGTACTGAGATTAATTCACCTACTTTAGGCATTTTTTTCATCAACAAATGGGGAGAAAATTTAAATGGGACACATCAGAAGCTAGAACTTTAGTTTGTATAAATTAGCCTTTTTCAGAAGATTTATGTTGATTTACACCAATTAAACACATAATGAGTTTTGAATTGCATTCTACGCAATATTCACATATATTTGGAAAACTTATTGTATTTTTAACAATACTTTCATCCAGCAAACCTAGATAGACTTGAGCTTTGCTTTTAAAAAAAAAATACAAATTCTTCTGCATGTATCAACTTCTAGAGTCCTCTTCTTCAGTGTTACTGATAGGCACCAAGTGACTGCAACTGATGGTATCTGCTAGCCAGAGGATACAAATGTGCTAATCTTGCTTCCAATGTAAACAACAGTTGGGGCAACTTTTTGCAATGTAAATCATTTGTTGGGTGCATTTTATGACACAGCTTGTGCCTTCAGAAGAAGTGGTCATTGTTTGCTTTTCTTTAAAATGAAGTTAAAGTATTTCACAGCTTTGTTTTACACCAAAATAAATTAGGTGGCTTTGTGTCCTGTTTAGGTGCAAGTGTGCACGTAGGCATTTGTGTTCAGTCTTTAAAGGGGACGCAGTTTTCAAGAATTCAGAAAACATCAACTGCATGTGAAGACTCACAGGGTTTTCTTAACACTGAAAAGAATTAAATATGAAGAAAAGCTATGTAGGGATTATTTTTTTGCTCTACAGTTTTTAAGGCATGCGCTGACATTGTATTTTCAGAATTTTCACTGTGCCAAGGAAAAACGGGCATTTACTATGCTTGTTTACTCTTTCTTACCTTGAAAACTGAATTTGAGACTATCAGGGTGCACAGAACAACCCCCAAACCCTTAAGTCAGAAAGACTGGATTTGTGTCTTTTTAGTTTGTTTATCCATAGTAATTTTAAAAGACATTAAAAAAACTACCATTAACTTAAGTGAACCTCACATTTCCAGTCACTGAGCTCACTTGGAGATAAAAGGCTCCTCCTGGCTGTTACTCAGCACTTTCCTTTCGTGCTGCTCTGTCCCACCACGGAGGTTATTAACTTTTTACAAGTGCTCCTCACATCCTCTCTTTGATGAATGGTGCTAAACTTGTATTTAGATTACAGGATTTCACAGCAAGGCTGCTGTTATTGAGGGGGAGGGAATTTTAACACAAGATGTTTTTTTGTATCAACCACTTGCTTTTCATTGTAAAAATTTGCATGGAGAATGAACTTAAGGAGTTTCACCCATATCACCCTGAGGTCGTAATGCAAGGTCATGTTTCCACAAGCACAAGGTGCAGTGGTAGGTTTTGGATTAGTCTGTCCCTGCTTTTCATATTGAATGGCAGCTGGTGGAACGGACCCAACACAGTCACCTTCAACTCAGGAGGGTTAAATTGTGCTGTCTGCAATTTCAATGTCCCACTTTCAGAGGTGTTAAAGAGTTCAGAAATCCTTTCAGAGGTGAAGGGGCTTTCTTCATGTCTTTCAACCCTACTCTCTTGCAGCTTCCACTGGAACTTGGAGAATCTGGGGTAACCTCTGGGTAACCCATAGGAAGACTATGGGAAAGCAGAGAGGAAGAGGGCAGAGGGCAAAGAAAGCACCCTTTTGCCTCTCTGAAACCTCCATCCTCTTTCAAAGTGGAGGAAAAAAAAGAAAAGGTGGAGACAGAGGCCAGAGGGGAAGAAATTTCCCTGCCACCTCATTACTCTCTGCTCACTGTAAACTCCCAGTTGTGGTCAGTCTAGCTCCCGCCCTTCTCTGGCCTCTGCACCTAAATTTCTCACAACCTTCTTCCCAGATGGAAAGGCAAATCAAGACGCATTCAGAATTAAAAAAAATCCTGAGAAAGAATGCCCCATTCTCCTTTATGGATTATGTAGGAGCTAACATTGTTTGCCTTCACTGTTTCGAACTTCTGTGATTTCTAGCTGAATTTTCATGACTCATGAAGTTACTTTTCTGGCTAAAAAACTTACTGGCTTAATTTATATTCCTCAGTGGAAAAAAGCTGACACCAGATGTTTCTTTAGGCCTTTCCCCGTCCTGAGTGTGTAAACACCAGAGACAAACAGGCTGTTCTGTCATCTTGCTCCTCTCCAGAGTTCCAATAGTTTTATCACTTAGTTAAGGAAAAAAAAATGCATTTAAACTGCTACCAACTGCATTTCCAGCTAAAGACATGCAAGTCCTCACTCTTAATATTAAATGAGAGTGTTTACGGATGAATAATGTGACTGTTTATGAGCACTACGGTATGATGCACATGGATACAATAAAGCTCTTGTACTGCCCAAGCCCTCAGCTCGAGCAAGCATGTCTCCTGGCCCAGGAAAGCAACAGCCCTTTCTAACAGCCGCCAGTCAGTATTTTTAAACCTCCTCTCCTAAAATAACATGTCAATGTTTGCCTATCTGAACTTACAGGAAGGCTAAATGAAAATTTGTGGGCACACCACTGTAGAAGGATTTTGTCATGGTTTTTATGATGTCATGAGGCTATTGTGCTGTGCTGAGAAAGGGAGTGAGAACTGCACTTCCCCCTGAAGTTCTTTCACCTCTGAAGGGGTTTTTGAACTCTTTAATATCTCTGAAATTGTGCGATTGAAATTGTGGACAGCACAGTTTGACACCCCTCCTGAAGTGAATGTGAGCATGTTGGGACCGTTCCACAAGTTCGCATTCATGCTTGTAGTGTTCCTTATGAATATATTCCAAAGTGAACCATCAAAAAACACCACACAGACAATTATAATTCCTTCCCTGTCAGTAATGCCACTATGTTTGCTTAGCAGCTGGACACAGCAATGTGGCACTAGCTGTTATTTTATCTTATGCTGCTGTTAAAAATCTACTCATGTTATATTGATACATTTGAGTGAGCGGGAAGAGTAAACAAGCTCTCCGGTTCCATGACGTTTTTGTACTGAGACCACTACCTCTGCAAATTACAGGTCTTCTAAACTTTTTTCAGTTATGTACACATAAAATATTAGATCACTGCACAGTCAGTGGATATTATTGTAATATCAGCTTTCATGTAGAAAAAGGTTGATTCCTTCGAACTTGGTCTTTGCTCAACAAGCAATTCAGAAAATTAATCTTGGGTGTAGGACGTACACTTACGTAACTGTTTAAAATTAGTTCTCCCTCTAGTCTCCTTTGTAGTCAGAGGACAGAGTTATGTACCTTCTGGGAGCTATTCATCCATTCAAAAATAGATGTCTAGTTTTACATCCACACTCAAACACAGGTAGACTCCATTCCAATAGGATCCTGGGATGTTCCAGGGCAAGGTCTAAAGACCTTAAGTGAGTGGGTTTGATTATAGGCCATAAAACTCATTTATGTACATGTGCATTTTGCAGCATGAAGCGCACCCAGCTGTTTACATCATATTTTCTTGAGAGGTGTCTTCATGCACAATCCCAGAGGTTTTGACTGTTGCTCTGGGGTGGATGGTGTGTGTTTGCAGATGGTGGGAAGGGATTTCAGAGTGCAAAGCCCTTTGATGTAGGTCTGAGGGACACATGGGAGGAAGGATGGTATTGTCTCATCTTTAATGCCAGTGGAAAGCAGTCCCTGAAGTAAACTGTCCCAGAACTGTAACCGGATTATGTCTCAAGGGAAACCAGTTACTTCATGCAGAGAAAGATCCTGAGTGAGAACTTATGCACATGCATGAGAGGATGATGGGGGAGAAGGAGACTGGGACATGGGAGGGAGCAGTGGAACTAAACCAAGCAGGAAGTCTGTCTGTAAACTGCTGTTTCAGTGGTGCCAAGATCATTAACTTAATGTGAAATCAATCTGCTTTCTCCTTTCGTCCTCATCAATCTGTGCAATGCAGTCCACCCTATAGAGGTCAGTTACCTGAGTATGTCTCCTAGCTAGCATGTGTTTAAATAACTTGCAGAATAAAGGGGCAGGCATAGGGAGGACAGCTTCTTGGACCAAGATATTTGTGAAACATTAAGATATAACATGATAGTATTCAGGGCTGCAGCAGGGCTGGGTTTTTGTGGCCGGGTGTCAAAAGCTGTTCCTGGTATTGTTTTGGTTTCCCTCTGAGCTTGTGTAATGGCCCCACTTCCTTCAGAACTGCAAGCCATCCAGATGGATCAGGGTGATAAGTGGTGAAAAATTGCTTTGCAATTCAACTACATATGGAAAACATGCTTTGGAAAATGTATTCATTTGTCTTCTTAAAGGTAAATGTAGAGATTTTCTAGTCAGAGGCGAATACTTAGTCTTTGGTTCAATTTCCCAGTACAGATCTATGTCTTGATTCCATCAGAGTTACATTTAAGGATCTCTCTTTATTTGCAGTCAAGAGAAAATATATTTTATGCCTGTTTGTTTCACATTTCTGCACCATCAGTTCCAAGCAGACATGTTAAGAAGGTGATTGTTATGGTGTCCTCTTCCCATCAGGACTTTAGAACAATGGCAGACTGAGCAGTGAAGATAAGTGATAACAGTGAAGTCTGTTTAGGTAGGATGAGCCACATCTGTGCTCCAACATATACACCCAGACCACCTTACTGCAGCCAGCTGCCACTAAATCATTTACCACTCTTACTTTACTGTTGAAAGAACCAGGGTCTGACAGACTGGAAATCTCCACCATCTGAAACAATTTCTCACTTTTCAAGTATGATAGCACCTAAGTGGGTAATCTGGATGTTGCCTGCTCTGATTCTATAGCTAATCTCTACATAGAAAGCCATTACGCATTAGCTGAACTTTGAATAGAGATGCAAATTCTTTGAGCATTATTTTCCTAAAATGTGTATTTAGAAAGAGCATATTATTATAATCTGATGTCACAAAAGTGCAATGGGCAAGAGCTTAGTGCATAGTCAAAGTGAATAACTACACTCTAAAGCAGATTAATAAAAAAGCCTCTGTCTACCAAGATTCATTTCTAACAGTAAGGCCTCTCATACAAAGGTGCAAGGATCTCTTAGTCATAATTCTAACCAATGAATATTAAGATGCCAGTTTTTCATCAGTCTACTTAAGTTTTCTTTTTAGCCTGACAACATATTTCTTAATAATTTTTATTGCCTAAAGTGTCTGTTACAACATGATACATTGCCATCAGTGACATCAGCCTACAGATCTCTAAACCCCATGTCATCGAGAAAGCCAGTAAAAGCACTAAAAGCCCTCTTCTCACTTCTCAGCATGACTCCGTTTTAAATCCCATCTGAAAATTGTTACTTCCAAGACTGGTGTCCTCTCTGGCCCCATACAGGATTGGTTTAGAGGAGAGATTTTTGTGCTACACACCAACTTGGACTCACCAAGCTGAAAGCACTGAGAGTCAGATAAAAGCCACTCACTTTCTCCGTTATTCAGCAACGTGCCCACACAGTGAACAACTGCATATAAAATGAGCAACCTTCTGCTGCTTTATTGAATAAAAAAATATAACCCGTGGGAAGAAAATTTCATTTCTTTACCAATACAAACACTGTGGCTGTGCACTACCTTTTTCAAGTAGTTTCAAAACACCAGAGAAACATTGGTGGTCTCTAGTTCATGAGACATCAGTGAGGATGGATGTGTTGCCCAGGCATAATTATGCTGGAAACTCATGCTGTTGCTTTGTTCACCATTTCGAAGATGCAGATTTTTACAAGATGGGGAGACGATCTTCTTACTGAGGGCTAAACAGGGTTTTTGAAACAGGCTGCCCAGGGAGGTGGTTGAGTCACCTTCCCTGGAGGTGTTTAAGGGACAGGTGGACGAGGTGCTGAGGGGCATGGTTCAGGGAGTGTTAGGAGTTGTTTGACTCAATGACCCAGTGGGTCCCTTCCAACCTAGTCATTCTATGATTCTATGATTCTATATCTCTCAGGAAATGAATACACTGAAGAGCATTCAGGACAAAATTACTGGGCTTTAGCATTATTGATCTTAATCCTGGTAGTTTCCAGGACAGATCTAGACTGAATAGACAACTACCTGAAAGGAGGTTGTGGAGAGGAGGGAGCTGGCCTCTTCTCCCAAGTTACTGAGGACAGGATAAAGGGGAATGGCCTCAAGCTCCGCCAGGGGAGGTTCAGGCTGTTTATCAGAAAAAAAATTCTTCACAGAAAGAGTCATCGGGCACTGGAACAGTCTGCCCAGGGAGGTGGTCGAGTCACCTTCTCTGGAGGTGTTTAAGGAACGGGTTGATGAAGTGCTTAGGGACATGGTTTAAGGGAGTGTTAGGAACGGTTGGACTCAATGATCCAGTGGGTCCTTTCCAACCTGGTGATTCTATGATTCTATGATTCTATGATGTTAGACACTATAAATCAATTTTATGATATATATATATTTTCCTTGTGAGGCTGATAAAATCTGTATATTTCTTGCTTCATTTTGTCTTCTCTCAGTTATCCCTAATGTTCCAGATGAAATTAACACCCTAGTTAACTGGAGCACTCCAGATCCCTGCAATGAAGACATCATGTTACAGAACTTCAAACTGCAAGATTTTAGACCTGGGGGGTATTAGAAATGTGGTCCACACATACAACATTTTCCTTCAAGTTGTCTGAGGCTGCATTTATTAATCAGAATCCAGAATAGGAAGCATAAATCATTTGTCTCTGCATGTTGCTGGGACTATTCTGAAGCCTCTCTTCTTTTTGCTGTGAATATAAATAAAATAAAGAGAAAAAAGGGAAGATTAACATATAGTTAGAGGTAGTAAGCGTGTTCTTTTCTCCAGGAATGTACATCAAAATTTTGCAGAGATAGGATTAATTCATTAAGAATGCTCTTGGGCCAATATAGAGTCAAGGTTATGAGTCAGTCATAAGAAACATGACTTTAAACTTACAGAAACAATTTTTGAAGATGATACAATACATTTATATTTTCCTTGATCTCCTCCCCCATTCAATATTTTGCTATAAAATATTTCCTTTGTAGCAATTCCTTTGCCCTTATCTCCAAGACACTAGGAATAGCCATGGAAAACTGAAAATCTCCATTCTTGGGTGCAATCCAGGAATTCAACCCAAAAAAGTCATATCATGAACCAGGCTGGAACTATGTGTCTTGTCAAATCAACATTCTGATGGTTTATGTTCATATTGTTGGTGATGTAACAGAATTAATAATGTTATAATGGTCTTGATGTGAATTGTGTGGTTTTGCCAGGTGCAAATGACATTTTCCAGAAGAAACAGAGCAAGCTAAGGACAAGATTGGCAGTTCCTAGAAAGGTCAAGATTAATTCCAGCTGCATGGAACATTTTTCAGCTCAAACTAATAGAGTCATACTCTGTTCTCAGCTAGGTAAGAGAAACCCAGGTAAAACAGTAGAGTTGCTTCAAACTGGTAGTAGTGTAGATGTACTTGATTTTCAGGAAAGTGGTGGAAGTCCTCTTAATTAATTCATCTTTCTTTTCTCAATTTGCACCTAATTTTTCTTAGTTTACCCTTTCAAACAGTAGGCAGTAATTCAAGTTTTCCATGCTTTAGGCAGTTTACAATCCCTTGACAAAGAATCTAAGCTATCTGATCTTTTCTTAAATCTGAACACCATCAACATGAGCTTTTTATTTTCATTGTACTGTTCCGAAGAGCTAAGCTATTCTGAAATTACCTACATCTCTAGAATTGCATGGTCCATATTAGCCGTAGGCCAGAGAGATCAGTCAAGGCCACAGTGGAGATGTGCAACACATGTAATCTGTGATTCGTCAATTCTATAGCTTTCCTATAGTAAGCAAAATTTCATATCGAGCTTTTCTCCCAGGAATGCATAGAAAAAAGGATAACAAAAAAGTTGGAGACAAAATAGTCTTTCTGTGGCACTACAAGGAATTAGAAGACTAAATATCAGATAATTAAAAGGATAATTAATAATTATAATAATTAATAATAAAAGATAATTAAAAGGAGCAGCGGGCTCTGAAGGAACAGAGAGCCTCATGATCAAAAGACTGCATTATACCCTAAGCTAAAGAGTTTTTCAGTTTAGATTTTTTAAGTTAAGCCTCTTGGATTTGCTTTTATACATGATGATCTGTGGCCCTGAAGGATAAAATAGTGTCAGAAAATACTAACTGCATGAAATTCTTGCCCTCCTCCTACAGAACTGCTACTCCCTTGTGCAAGAAAGCCAGTCATTCCTTATGCCTGTAGCATATTCATTAGGTCACTCTTGGTTTCAGATGTTCCCTGACACACCTAGTCCATATCAGCCATCAATTTACTTTTGCAAATCAATAAAGGAAGGTGATTCTATTCATCGAGACCCAAAAGCCACGCTGAAGTGACAGCATGCCAAACTGCACAGATGCAAGTCAATGTATGCATAGTTTCAGTATTGCTTCAGAAAAAATATCATGCAGCTCATTACCTATCTTTCCCACATGAGAAATTGCATTGAAAAATAGAAAACAGCCACATGGCTTTAAATGGATGTGTTAATTTTTTTTATAACTTATAAGTAAAAAGCCAGATCACACTTCCAACAACATGGAGTTTTCTTCATTTGATTCACAAATCTACAGAAGGGGAGTGTTTACGAGCTTCCATAAGAAATACTGAATATTCAGCATAAAATTCAAATCTCCATTTAACTCTTTCATGCCTAGTGAATTCTTTTCAGTGTGACACATTGATATAGAGGAGATTTCAGTTAGTATTGGTTAGGAAAAAAAGAATATCCTTTTTGTTTTTATTAAGCCATTTTGGAAACAACCCCAGCTTTGCAGAAATCTCTGTCCTGCCTCATCCTGTTTTACAGAGTTCCATTTCTCTGCAGATCCTGGCAGAAATCAGCTTGTTAATTCCCAATGACAAGAATTAGCCAGATAATTGTTTTTATGGGATTCCTAAAAGATTTGGCTCCATTGATTGGCCAAAAATATGTTTACACTTAACTGAATGGCCTGCTTAGAAACTTCTCAAAGAATAACCTATGCATTGAAATAACTTTAGCAAGAAAGCCAGCCCCTTTTCCCTCAGTTTTGGGTAGATTCATGTAGAGGTAGTGCCTTCGTGCATATGCCTGCACACATGCTTAAGATCAAGGGAACCACACCAACAGATGGAGATGCTTTAAGGGGGAAGAAGGCAGAATTATGATGCCTAACTCTAAAACTACAATGCATAAATCCTTGTCTAACCCTGCAGGGATAAAAAGGGCCACAGCCACTTTCTCCAGTGAAGTTCACTAGGTGCTTCCAATGGAGGATCTGAGCATTTGTGTACTTTCCTCGCTCCTGGGGCCCTTTGAGAATTGTAAACTGAAAACCCCTCCACCCATGTTCCTGGGGCGGGGCGGGAGGGGGCAGTCTAGCAAGTGTCTCCTCTAAAAGCTGGATGTGTATTGGCAGTACTGATTTCTGCATGGAGAACAGCAGGCCCATAGCTGTTGCTCTTATCTAACAGTCTAGCGATTTAAATTGTTTACCCAGAAAACTGAAGCTCCAGGCTTCTGCCCTCCTCAGTCAAAGGCAGTTCCAGCTCAGATTTGCAGCTTCACACAGGAGCATGGGGAAGAAATGCCCTCCTGTTAAAACGAGTGTGGCCAACAAAGCCAAGGTCAAAGTGGCAGGAAAAGAGTGACAAAAAAGCCACTAATAGTGGGATGTTGTCCTTCTCAAAAAACTTTAGTATTTTCAAATTAGAACCCTGGTGAACAAGGTTACACCCAGCATCTACCTACTGTCTTTCTGCTGTCTCAGCTATAAGACAAAAAGATTTCCAAAACTGTAAATAGATCAAGATGAAATTAATTTTCAGATTGGGCCGAGCTGCTAAAAATACTATCTGTTCTTGAAAATCTTCAAATATGGATACACTGGCTTTTGGATAATTCTTCGGTTGATTAAAAAGAGACATAGATCAGAAAAACAATTTTTTTATAGTCTTCACTACTGCTTATTGCTATTTCTTTACCTTTATGATTGATGCTGATGTTTTAATGTCTTTCTCAGTCTATTAGAGAAATGGGCAGATTGAAATAGTCTTCCAACTCTACATATAACATCAAAAGTATATTCAATTTATTTTAGAAAACACTGCAAAGGTACTTTATATTAATACAACCCAAATTTTAATAACTAATCTCTTTCCGTTTTAAGGGGAGCAAATTTGTTTGCATTTACAATCAGTCATTTAGAAACCATCAACTGAAAGAATTCTGATAAAAAATGATTTGTGGATATACATTTTTGCTTTCTTTTGTTCATAAAAGAATTTATTTCTGGTCTTCATATGGAAAGATCAAATTCAGTCACTTTACCCTTTAAGATGCTAAAGTGCACCCCTTATTTTAACACATTTTGAATAAATAAGAGAAGAATTGAAAACCATCTGAGTTTAAAGACAAATAAATTTAAGGTTACGTGGTTTATACTGCGTTCAGTTCTTTTTTTTTTTTCTTTCCTCCCCGGAGGTCATGAGAAACTGAATTCTTTGCAGGAATTTGTTTTTAATTTCCTAACTCAAATTCTAGTAAGTGGTCTGCAGACTGAGAAGTGCTTACCTTGAGTCTTCTGTCTAAAATGAATGATGCTAATAATACTTTCTACCCACCTATTTCAGTTGAATAGCTAACTTGATTGGAAGTAAAAAGCAAGTAGCCTTTCCTAGGAAATCATAGAATCACAGAATAGTTTAGGTTGGAAGGAACCTTAAAGCCTATATAGTTCCAACCCTCCTGCGACAGGCAGGGACAGACTGCCCAAGGCCCCATCCAACCTGGCCGTAAAAAAATTTCATTTTACAGCCAGAAGCAGTTAGAGCAGTGATTTTCTCACAAAAAAAACCCCAACCCAACTACTTCTACTGCACAGGGAAATGGGTTTGTGCTACCAAAATTTAAGAGGAAAAGGTGACTTCAAAATCCTAAAGGACACTACTGTGTGTGGTTTATTTGAAGGAGGACGTTCATAAATCATTCTTGTGTATTACATAAATACACCTATACGTGTGGATTTAATTCATTTTTTAAAACTTAAATAAAATAAGATAGTCCTTAGTCCTATCATATTCAGCCTGGAAAACTATTTTTACTGTTAATACTTAGAAACAGAATAATCTGGATTTTCAACTCTCAAGTATAATTTATACATGGAAATTACAGGTAATCTGTGGAAAAATTTGCAATATCCCGAAACTGAGTAAGGTTATTCCAGATTAAATTACAAAATAAACTTTTCCTTGAAATTGAAGGATCTTAACTACGCATTTGATAAATACTTAAATCATATTCTCCAGAGAGGAAAAGAGAGGGAAAAGAAGCATATGGAGGTCAATCTGGGTGTGACATCCATTACTGCATCAATGTAAGTCCCATTAGTCATTTCCATGTATATTTTTTTTGCTTACAACATATCACTACATTAAGAACTTGGATTCATTGTGGAAAAGGAAAGGGAAGAGGAAAATGAAGAGGGAAGGGGATGGGAAAGGGAAAGTGCTGAGGAAAGGAAAGGAAAGGAAAGGAAAGGAAAGGAAAGGAAAGGAAAGGAAAGGAAAGGAAAGGAAAGGAAAGGAAAGGAAAGGAAAGGAAAGGAAAGGAAAGGAAAGGAAAGGAAAGGAAAGGAAAGGAAAGGAAAGGAAAGGAAAGGAAAGGAAAGGAAAGGAAAGGAAAGGAAAGGAAAGGAAAGGAAAGGAGGTAGGGAAGGAGAAGGGAAAGGGGAAGGAGAAGGGAAAGGGAAAGCGAGGGACTTTAGAAATACACACTGTGTCTGGGAAGATGTCGAGATGGAGGGATAGGAAACAGCATGCAAATAAACTGTTTACAGTTCATGAGCCTTCATAGACACAGTTCTTAACTGGCCTTGTTGGTTGCTTTCAGGGATCCCGATCTTACACAAAATTGTTGACTATTTATTAAATGTAATTTTTAGACTTCTAATGTGATAGATAAGTGATGCCTATCTCTTATTCCCAGTTTTCCTCTAGTCTGCTCATAGAACAAAGCAGCCCATTCCCAACCTGGACAGAGAAAGGATGACTCTACTGAAAGATTTTTTTGTGTCCCTGAAGAGAAGGGAAGGAAACAGACATGTTTTGCAGGACAACTCAGAGGAATTGCTCAAGGGACAAGAAAAACAGAAGAAAGCACAGTCATGTGGCACTGGTATGCTGTCACTGGAATGGGTGACAATACAGGGAAGAGTGGATCATCTGCAGTGGTGCACAAACTGAAACAAAAAGAATTGTGAGGAGACCTAAATACCCTTGCCAAGTAGCACATTTGCACTCCCTGTCTTAATCCATAGATCCATCAGGAAAGAATAAAAATAGCTTTAAATCATGCCCCACAAGAACATCACCAGTCCGTGGGCAAACTGAAGTTTACCACCCCAGTGTGAGAGTCATGGATTCGGTCAGCACCTCCAGAGAAATGAACTGGGGGTACCCTGACAAGCAAGTCCTGCAGTTCCTCCTTCTGTGTTTTTATTCTTGCAGGGAAGGACACATTGATGGGACTTGGTACTGGCATAAGCCATCCCAAGTAGAATGAGAGGTTCCTTGGGCTCCTCACTTCAGTTTCAAATGAGAAAGTGCATTTGGCAAGTGGAGATTGATTACAATACTGATCTGAAATAATGCTTTTGGCTTTAAATTCCTCTCTCCTGAATTTGCCTCACTCATACATGGTGCTTCATCGTTAATCAGCAACAAGAATCTTTTGTAGTGGAATGCAACCTTCTTCCTACACCTTTGTGCAGCACTAAGCAACTGTAACATTAATAATAATAATCCTATATGGGAAAGGGTAAACTCCTGCCAGCAAGTGGCTCTTCCAGAACAAACACACTGTTCAGATTTGGAGTGGCCTCAGCACACTTTTGGTTTTCATGAAAGCAGTAATTAAGCAACTTCTGTTGAGGCAAAACTTGGAAGTAACTAAAGACACTGCCCAGGGCAACTGGGCCGATGTACCAAAGTTGAAGCAAAGTGTGCAGAGTTCATTAACTATATTTCCCTATAGGAAAGCAGCAGAGTATGAATATGGGTTTGCAGGGATCATAAAGCAGCTGTGGAGGGTACTCTAGCCAAAAGGATAGACAGAGCTTTACTTCTACCATCTTTCAAGTGTTATTCTGGGGATTTATGAGCAGGGAATTACTGATATTTCTCGGAACTACTGAAGGAAGCAGATTCTTGTGGCCACTCATTGGAAGTAAGCTAGATGACAGCACAGATGATGCCTTGTTCATGTTACTAAAGTTTTCTCCTAAAGAGGAAAAGTAAAAAAAAAAAAGTCTTGAAATATCCTGAATATTAATCAGATGTTCATGACACAAAGGGAGGAAAGGCTCTGAGGGAGCCATGAGAGTTAATACTTTAATTTGTGAGTGCTTTGAGATATTGCTGTAATGCTTAGGGGAAAGCCTAGAACGTTTGCTCTGTACTTATTTGCAACTCCCTAGATGAAGACTACAGTGCCAGGGTTTGGATTTCACACATTAGTCTGCAGGGACCTTCAAGCCAGACACATGGCTCTGAGACAGCAAGGAAAATAGTTCTTTGCTATTTTTCAAATCTGTCTGATTAAGTGGATTTCTACCACATAAGCAGCATTATAGCAAAACAGTCACTTCTTTAGAAAGGAGCAACAAACACAGCTAGGAGAAATTCTGTTAGAAAAAAGGTAGTGCCTGTCTGTGATCACCAAATGGACTAAAACTGTGCTGATTCGAGTTCTGTTTCCCACAGTGGAGGAGTGGGAAAGTGATCTTCCCTTGCTCTTGGGATAGAAATGGTATCGAATGAATCAGCCTCTTACAAGAGGTTTTTGGACAGAATGCAGGAAAATCTTCATCTGATTTGAATTTTCTTAACTCACAAGTGTTATTGTTTTACGTTGTTGGCAAACATAGTATCATTAATAATAGGATCTGCCAAATGCTACTATTTTATGGGGCTTATGACAGTTGAATATATGCGTCAATAGCTTACAGCCTACCACCTGCTAGCAGGACTCATCCTGCCCAACAGCAGGGACATGCACCAACATGGGTGCAGAATATCATCAGATTCCATACTGGCCAAGCCAGGCCTAGGGCTCTCTGCAGTTTGCAGGACTGACTCTTATATTTCTGTCCTTTCCAGAAGAAGCTTAGGGTATTGAAAAGACCCAGTAAACAAAATAAAACAAATTTTTAAAAGAGGCCAGCAAGAAGAAATCCAAGTATTTGCTGAAAATGCTGAGCAACGTCTGCACCAATCCTGTTAACGTGCCTCTGAAATTTCCTACATGTCCTGCTGTGCAAATGCCAAAAGACAATGGCTTTAGTTCTATGAATATTAGGGAATATTTCCTTTGGCTTTGGTCTATATGCATCATCATTCCTCACTCCCTTTGTTTCAGAGTACAGTTCGAAAAGGATGTGCCTGGGGAACATTTTACTCACCTACTCAGAGATTTGAGTTTGTACCCGATCCTAAGGATCTGTTGAATTTAGCAGGGCATTTCCATTTTCTCTGTAAACACTGCATGTAACATTGCCTACTGAACGTTAGCTGTTGCAACCATCGTTATTCTCACCTACAAGAGGGTCTTGTGAAATTATTCTCCCCTGGCCATGGGCAGGTTTTGGGATTATGAAATAGTGGCTTAAATTTCCACCTATGAATCGAAATCACAACATCAGGCAGGGCTGAGAGCTGCTGGGCTCAGTAAGCTGTGATCCATCCCAAGGGCAGGCCCTGTGCACTATCAAGGGATTGCATATACAAATCTCATTTGTGGGCAGCAAATCAAGTTGTTCCAACTCTTAACTAGGAAAACCAGCCCATTACCATGCTGCTTGTGCCATGAGAGTGGGTGTTGTCATAAGTCATATTTTAAATTTGTCATTCTTGGCTATCAGCAAAAGAACAGAAGTGCAGCACGCAGAGCAGAATAAACTCTGTGACTGCAAGTTCTGGGTAAAGCTGCTCCAGTATGTACTAAAAAATGTAAAGAGAACCATAGCCAGTCAAATCAAAGGCCTGTCTAGCCAAGTATCCTGTCTCTGAGAGTAGTTATCAGCAGATACTGAAACAAAAGTGTGAAAATTAAGGCATATAGAGTCCTTTTACTGTCTTCCAGCCTCAAAAAATCAACAGCATAGATATTTCCTGAGACTAAAATTACATCCAGAGCATCATATCAAATACTCAACTAAGCACCCATCCTTCATTAAAGTGTCGGTCCCTTTTGGAATTTATTTATTGAATTTATTTATTTAATTTATTTGGCAACAGTGTATCTACAGGCCAAACAAAAAAATTTTCCTTTTTTTGTCTGTTTTAAACTGTACTGCCTGACAATTTTATTGAGTGCCCCCTCCGAGATTTTATGTTCCGAGGCACTGTGAACAGTGAGTCTCTGTTCATTTTCCCTGCACCACCTTGGCTTTACAGAACCGTGACATATTCTGCTGTCATTATCATGTTTTCCAAAGCGAGAAACCCTATGATTTAATCAGCAGAACAGAGAGAGACACAAAAGAGGAAAAGAGATTTATAGTGGGACCAGTTGTGGAAGAGGGAGGAGGTTCTGGAGGTAGATCTTGCTGCGGACACCTTCTCGTCCACTCTGTAGACCTGTGAAGTCCAAGAACAGATAATCTGTCCTGGTAGCAAATGAATATCAGGCACTGGTGTCAGAGGAAGAAAAATCAGGACAACCACCACTCTCAGACTCTGAAGTTCCTTCCCTGGGCCACCGAGGCATGGAGGTGGGTGGCAACTGTTACCTAAGGGCAGAAGAACCTATCTGCCACACAGCTCTTAAAGGCAGATGGAAAAGAAGGCATTGTCTCCTCCAATGCACACAACTGTCAATGTTGAGGGTCTGAAGGAAGTTGAGCAGCTGGGTGGGCTGAGGACAACAGATGAGAATTTACTGGGTGATTTCACAGAGAAGTCTTAAAAAAATAAATGACCAGGAAGATCAGGTTGATGATGCTTTTTATGAGTGAAGAGGACAATAACCTTAAACAAAGTATTTGTTTTTACAGGGGAGATTTGAACAACTGGCCACAAAAGGAAGTAGATCACAGGCTGTGCACAAATTCAGGGAAAGGTTGGGTAAACTGTTTGGACACAGAAAGAGAAAGAAAGTTATTGGGAGTAAAGATGCACCTTGGTATGACACAGATGGAAGGTGAGTCATGTCATGGAAATCCAGAAAAGAGAATTGACAATCCTTAAAAAACTAGGAGAAAAGAAAGCATCAAGTAGCAAGAAGGAAGACCACTAAACTGTATGAGTCTATGGCTGGAATTTCCTGGGGCAACAGCCAGAGCAAAAAGAGATGGGGAAAAGAGTAACTCAAAAACCTCCTGCCTGCAAGCTGTCAGTTGTTCCCAGGAACAGTAGTAATATTATAAGCACAAATTGTCCCAAACCAGAGAAAGGGTAGGAAAACCATGAAGTGGTCAACTTCACTGACATTTAGCTTTAATGACCTTAGTAGATTTTATTAGTGCTACAGACAAAATTGAGCACATTCTGAGAGATAAAACAAATAGTGTTATTATGACTTTGCAGAAAAAGAAGGCGCAAAAGGAACAGATGTCCAAATGTAATTAAAAACTTGTATGCAAGGTGGAGAGATAGCTCTTTCCCACTGCGCAGATAGGACAGGTCATGGGAGGAGTGATGCCAATTTTACAAGTGCACATGAGAAACTCAAGGAAACAAGTGAGCTAATCTGAGGCAATCACCCCGGTGCCCCTTTCCCTGTGTTGTCAGAGACGTCTCCAGAATGAGCAGAGCCAGGATGTAATGCCCCAGGTCCACTGGCCAGGAACAACGTGTTCAAAGGTGTCACACTAAAAACTCTACCTGCAACACAATCTATCACTGAAAATTTTGCACTGTTCATGGAGTCAACTCTCTCACTCACAGATTTCGAACAAAACCCATCATCAAGGTGATCTGGCAGGCAGACCACAAGTTTTTGTAAATGTTGGTCATGGAACTACCAAGATCACTGCCAGACATAAATAAACATACTCAGGACATCCAGGACTAATAAACTTTGCACTTTGTAGGACCGCTTTTTCCATAATTCTTTATCCTCTCTTATATATCCAACATGGATCCAACATGGATCTTTAGACCTAAGTCCAGTAAGTTTGGATAGGATGTCTTGATAACAGAGGGATGGTACGAGCTCTTTTCTCACTCCCAAGTGTTCTCACTTCTCCCCTGCCCTGTCCTGTGCCTGTGTGCTCATCCTTATGAGCAAAATTTTCTGTTTTGGTTCAGTGTCCTCTTCGAGCTGAGATTGGGAATGGTTTAACTAAAAGTTCCAGTCTGGGCATTCTTGTTCCCAATGCTATTGCAATTCCCCCTACCCACATCTGCCATGAGTAATTAAGATCTGTAGAGAAATGTTAGAAGTTTTGAAATATACTCTGTAAATAAGACCTGTGAAATATCTTTTTTTCCTAGTACATGCAACTTGTGATCCCGATGCTTGATTTTCCAGATCTTTTTTTAACATCTACCTTAAATTCATGGTGCCTGAGACCACTGGAAACTGTGATGCATTTAACCGCTATATTTGCAGAAGTTGTGGTCTCTTTTCTTCTCCTAAAACCTATCAAAACTACCTTCCCTACAATTTCTGTATCCAAACATTTGACTCTACCCCTCTGTAACACAGAGAAAGCAGAAGGCCTGAACTCTGTGCCTTGCTGCTGTCTTCTTTTATCTACAGCTGCTCAGCAAACACCTTTTTGCAGAGAGTTGTAGCTTTGCCCTCCTCTGCTTCCTGGCAGGGCTGGACAAGCCCCAGGGAGAGGAGAGCAAAAACTGTGCAAGAGGTGTCTGAGCCAGCGTAGATTCTTCATTAGCCTGTGATCACTTTCTTTATTAGAATGACGTGTTTAGCTAAGATATATAAAATCTTATACGTGATTGATGGGCAGGATTGGAACAAAGATGCTTATTTGATTTTAAAATAATTTTAAAAATCAATTTCATTTCTTAATTGAAAGAAATGGTGATGTGTAAAGCATGAGAGCTCAGGCAAGCCCCCAGAACAACTACCAAGTTTATTGGAAGCATTTTCATCTGGGTCTCATCAGCTCAGATGAGTGATCAAAGTCCTGCCTAAAGCATCAGTGGCCTTCTTGTCTTCTATGAGTATTTACAAAATGTGGAAAAAATCTTCCTGTGGCTCATCTGCTGTTGACCACCTAGGAAGAGAGATCCTGAACCTTAGGCTTGTTTTACAGATATCCTCCTTGTGTCCCCTGAGACTCTTGTGAGATGGCTACTTGTTTTTGCTCACGGTGTCACCATAAACATCAGCACTTCCTGCAGTTTCCAGAAGTTCTTGTTTCTTAGCTAAGAAATATTCCACTGGCAAATCCTGGCCAGCACTACCTAGGACTGGGTTTGTGTTTATGTGACCTGCTTCAGGGCCTTATGGGTCAATATTGTGTAAGTACTTGATTTGCCAAAGAAATGCACAAACCTGCTCAGATAAAATAAGACTCACTCAGTGAGGTCTGTGCTATTTAAAGTTCAAGATCTGAATTCACAGCCTGCTGAATATGACTGGAGTCAGCAGAAATGTTCCTGATGAATGAGCCCCATCCTTTGCCTGGAATGCAGCTAATCACTTCATCCAGGCACTTTCACACCAGCAAGCAGAACGATTTGCTCTGTAGCACCATTCCTCCAATATTCTCCACAGATCTTCAAAACACAATACTGTCTTAGGAAGTTGTCGAAGATAAATTTCACTTCTATTGGGTCCTAAAACAAGTACTTAATGGAGACGGAGTGAGGTGGAAGATCCAAAGATAATGCCATAACTTTGAAGAGCAGGAGATCCAAATCAGTTTGTGGCCATCATATTTGCAGGACACGCCTGAAAAGGGATTCAGATCTGGATGGCTCTGGTGTCCTCAGGTCAAAGGCATAGAATGGACAGGGCAGGATGTCAACATTTCCCAGGCAGGGGACATGGCGCCCATAGCAATGCATACACTACTGACTTGTCCTAAGGCCTCCAGACCCAAGTGACAAGAAATTGTCCATGCCAATATAGTATAGCGCTGATCAACCTCCAGAATGATTTGTTGGCTCCCATACTTGGAAACCATCTGAGCATGTATTTAAGACAAATTCCTGATTTAAACTGTTGAAAAATAAGAAACAACAGAGTAGTTTCCTGGATTAACCACGTTTGCCTGCTTTTGCATTTTTTTTTGCTTACAGCAAAACAAGAAGAGCCAGTGAGCATTTTTAATTTGACACATTCTTCTTATCTTTTCAGTTCACCACTATTAACTGTAGAGGTGTTATAAAATAAGAAATTAACTAACCGTATTTTGTGGTCAGAAATTAGCTGATCCCATCAATTAAGACAAGTACCCAGCAAAGCACTCGCACAGTTTTCCTCTGCCTCATTTCTTGTGCCTATTTGTTCACAACGCTATTTTATTCTGACTGTAGGCAATGTCTCTCATAAAAGGCAGAATTAAACAAGAAAAATAACCATCACTTCAAGGTGTTTCCAGAACAATTTGCAATTTATTTGTTTTCCTTTCTCAAATATTCTCTTTGCTTATTAGAGAGCTGTCAGGGGACAAGAAAAAATCTGTAGATAATATTTTTTGAAGGTTAGATTAAATGGATCCATACACGAAAAGGAGGGAAACACAGGCTCTGCTTGTGTTCTCAGTTGCTGGGTGAAAAACCATTCTGAAGGATTCAATTAACTGTTAAAAACATGTTTAGTGAAGTTCACTCTCTGTTATTGTCCATACTCTTCAGCTCCAAGATCCTGATTTAAGGTTGTGCAAAAATCCCACTGCAGAAGATCCAAGATCTGTTTTCTCACTAAGTTACGGGAGCCTCTACTTTAAATTGTGGTTTTAGAGGTGGACCTTCAGCATAAGGCTGTCTCTGTAGAGTTTCACTCCTGAACCCCAACAGGCCTGTCCTCTAAGTTCACCCACCTCATTTCTCTGCCAATAATATGATAAGAACAATAAATATTAAGGCTAAAAGAGGTACCTCAGAATGCGCATTTTATCATTTAAATTAAAAATTTAACTTATAGTCACAAATGGCTTAAATATTTAGCCAAAGTAATACTTCAAAAATTACTTCTTCCTTAAACCTATGAGGTAATTCATAAGACATTGTCATTTGGGAACCAGAATAAATATTATGGAAGGAAAAAGATGTCAAATCTTGTAGGCAATGGAATAACCTAAAATTAATTCCAGTAATGAATTTTGATAGAATGATTTCTAACATGTCTCTTTAGAGCGATAAACAACCTGACTTCAAAACCAACTCAAAATCCAATATTCAATACATTTATGAGCAATCCCATGGTAAACTGACAGCCAGTTTGTTTCAGCTCTGGAGTCTGCCTCAGTATAGCTGTTTGTGGTAAAGTTTTCAGTTCTGTCTTAGCAGGATTGCTGGAAAATTGCCAGTTCCAGGAACCTCTGGCAGTTGTGAAGTGCAGCTGTGGCTATCTGCTTAAGTTTCTATAAAATTAATTTGCATCAGGCAATCTCCAGCATATACTGAGTAAAACACACTCTGGTACACATTTTTAGAAGTGCTATGGTGATCCAATCCCAGCACTGCTTTCCTCCACCATATTCATCATTTTCATACATTTTTATTGCCATAACAATCAACACAAAGCCAGTGAGTTTTAACTACTTCATAGTACATGTTCTCTTCTAGACCACGTGACAGAAAAAGAAACAAAGAAAATGAGCCTGACGTAATTTTTGTGCAGAGTCAAAGCCTGTAAATCAAAATGGATAACTGACATGTATCAAGTTTTTTAGTGTTAGGGATCCATCTCACTCAGTACACACAAATAAACCGTAAATATAAGGTCTCTTTCTATTTTTATAAATGATGCATGCAGTGAAGTCTTTGGAGCTTGCAAATGTTCAGGGGAAAGGAAGAAATAGGAAAAAACCTTCTTTTTGTCAATTCCAGATCTTCTGCCAGTCTTTAGCTCAGAGTACAAGTATGAAAGTTAGCTACAGAAGAAATTGGAAGTGGCCACTTCTACCTATACATTTACTGTAACTGATTTAAGTATCGTTTAAAACATTTCTCTCATTATTTGACCAAGACTATACTTCCACCAGCATTGAGATTTAGCTAAAATTACAATTTCTTCTGCGTCATACCCTTACCAGCAAAAACCCTAACACAAGCACAAACTATATCAGCACTAATGTGCTTTTGCCAATACTGTCATGTCCCCGTTATCCAGGCTAATGGGAGGCTGGAAATAGCTCCCCATACAAGGGATCTCCATCCCTGCACCTATCGCTGGCTGGACTCATGTTTCATGGACCCATGATTGAGCTTCTGGCAAGTTTTAACTCCTGGATGCCAAACAGCACACGTGCACCTCTCCTGCAACTAGGGCCAGCAGCTGCCCGGTCACAGCACAAATGTGTCTCTCTGGTGCTGAAGATGTACCAAGAAATCCCATTGCATTCAAACTGTACAAGGTTGCTGACATGCTTTTGCATCTACAACATGGATCAGACTGGTTAATTGAAAAATTTGGTTGCAAGGAGCTGGCTTATTTTCCTGGGGAACTGTTACAACTTGCACTTACACAAGGAAGGTGTGCTGATGCAGCCAGAGCAGTGCGAAGACAGTAAATAATGAGTCCTCAATAAGGTCCTTGTTTATTTCGCCTGGATATGTTCCATTGATCTGATTCACCTGTGAGTGTTTGATCTATCTTGTCGTCATCTGGTATAGCTTTGATCTAGTTTACACTGCTTGTCTTGCTCCATGTAGAAAGATCTCAGAAGAATTTACCATGAACACAAGGTTACTGAACTACAGCTATTAGAAAGGAAAGGAGAGGGAATGCTAAATTCTCAGTAGTTCACTTTGGCTGCCCCTCTTGCTGCTATTCAATTGGTCTTTCTATCCATCTCAGCTATGTCTAGCTACAAACACAAAGCAGTTGCTTTTTTCTGTATGACTTTTTTCAGACTTGGTAGATTATCTTAATTCACAACATCTGTTCTACATCTGACAGTGAAACACTGCTCAAAGGAAGAGAAGGGAAGTATGCTGTTGCAGGATAGTTTGATGAGGTAGTGTTTCTGTCAAGATGTTTTTTACAAAAAAAGATGACTATTTTTTATTCTAAGGAAATATTATGATGACCTATGGTATCACAAGGGGAACTCAGGGAAACTGTTGATACACTTTTTTTAATAGACAGCAGCTTTCCAGGACCTGCATCTGTTCCAACATAAAACTTAGCCTATGGAGATGGGCTAACAGACCACCACACACCAACAGAGATTGTGAGTCCTCAGTGAAATATGTCACCGTATTTGTTATCCAATATCAGGGATAACATGTGAGCTGTGGTATTCAGAGATGCAAAAGTTAGAATCACCAGGATGTAAGGTAACTAACTCCCTCTCTTTCTTAGAAGTTCATTTCACACTAGTAGAGGATGAATTCAGTTGCCAAAAAAGAAATGCCATAAAGTACTTTTTATGTCATCTAGCTGCTTATTTAGAAAGGCACAGGTTTTACATCAGGTCTGCCATCTTTATCCTGGACACACTATAAGATTTCACATAGCACTTGATGTTTAGGCATATGAAATGATCCTTAGATATTAATCCAGGATCTATAGAAACCCAGAAGTTCAGCATTGAAATGACAAGTTCTTTGGGGAAAAAA
The DNA here is from genome assembly GCF_017976375.1 of Cuculus canorus. Lineage (NCBI taxonomy): Eukaryota > Metazoa > Chordata > Aves > Cuculiformes > Cuculidae > Cuculus > Cuculus canorus. Next base: position 14,586,606 of record NC_071402.1, read on the forward strand.
ACAAAAAATGTATAGGGACTTCAATATTGAACATAGCAGTATTCCAAATTTAGGCACCCTTTTGAGGATTCTTCCAAACATCTTCGGGAATGTAAACAAACTACCTACACTTCAAGGCTGTTTGCCCCAAATTTCCTCTGTAACCAATAGAAAGAGACAAGACCTCCATAAACTGACAAAGATTATATGTGATGATACCATCTATGTAGCCCCTCTGAAATGCACAGTCATTAGTTTCTCAATGTAAATCCTACTGTCAAAGGAGCAAAATTAGGTGTGATGGATTGAGGCCCTGGTCATGCACTATAAAAAATCTACAAAAGCCAGAAAGTTAAGTGGAAACCTTTTTTGGGCAAGCCGAGAGAAATGCAAGAAATTTAGAGGTAGTTTGTGTACTGTAATGACAGCAGCATTCACAGCCTTGTGGTCTTCTCTGGAGTTAAGTATTTGTCTAAAATGTAGGCTCAGCTTTTCCTTTGGCCTAAGAAGGTTTCAGCTGTAATTGCTACTTCTCATCTGAGGGGTTCAAATTCCTCATTATATACTGAAGTTTATCATGGCCTTAAAGGTGATGTACTGACTAAACTAGAGAAAGTAAATAGATGAAAAATATGATAGAAGTTAGCACGCACAGTCAAGTGGATTGAGTAAGGGCTCACCTTTTTAAAAATAGCATCTTCTACTTTTCAAGTGCCTGTCAATAGCTTTCTTTTAGTCAAATGTTCATAAGCACCAAAATTTAATTTGAGAAAAATGGACACTGAGAAAACATACTTGATCAGCAACACTCACCACCAATGTTTCAATATATCAGCAGTGCCCCCAAAGCCCTTCCTTTACCCTCCTCTTGTAGGTACAGCTGCTGGTTGGGGTGAAATCCAGCATGCTTCCTGTTCTTAGACCAAGCTCTGTATGTTCAGTAGCTCTGACCAAGTTCAGACACCAGCTGCACATCCTTTCTGAGAACTTGTGTGAAAAAACAGGGATAAAGCAGACCTAAGTATTAACTTAACCACAGGATTAAACTATGTAGAGAAGAAAAAAAAAAAGCATATTAAAAAGCCAGCATGCATTCTATATCCCTTCATGGTTGTCCCAGCTCTCTCAGACACTCAGTTATATGACCAAAAGGAGAGTTATTCCCACAAACAACTTTACAGCCTCTCTTGTAGGAGTTCTCTTTTTAACCTACTGCAACTCTTTTGATCTCCTTTGGGCGTAGGCTTTCTCCTGTCTTGCCACAGTCTTATGAAGTTCTCAGTCACTTTGCAAAGCAGTAGTCTGGTTTCGGCTATTCTCTTTTGTCCATTGTATAAGCTATACAATATATGCCCTTTGTAGTTCCTATGAGACTGAGACAAGAAATGAATAGTGGAAGTCCTACAGTAACCAGGTAGACCTCCAGAATTCATATATCACTGCAAAGGAACACTTCCCCTGCCTTTTTAGAGCAAATAAGTGAGACCTCCTCCCAGAGAATGCATCTGTTTCAGATATCACATTATACTTGCAGTTTTCTCATGCAAATATGATCAGATGAGACCATAGGCTCATTCTTTATAAGGAAGCACCCATCTTCTCAGAGAGAGAGGGACACTCACAGAAGATGAGTGCTATGTCAATATACAGTAGATACAGTAGCATTATATAAAATTACATTTCAGTGGATAAGAAAGTGTTATGATGCAAACTTCTTAAATTCATTAAACGAACATTTCCTTTCCATTCAAGTTTGAGTCTGTGTATTCTATTCAACAATGTCTAAGCTCCTCACCCATTTCACAGATAATCAAGATAAATATTGTTACACTTAATTAATAAAGCACAGCATTTAATTTAGACAATCATAAATTCGACTGTCATGTAAAAACAGCCAAAAAAAAGAATATTGTAAAGATGATGACAATCAGAGATGAATTTTTCTTGTTTATACAACAGTTATTTCTTACTCTTAAATGGAGGACTCAGATGTGGCAGGTCTTATTCGGGTAGGGGGACGGGGACTGCACTGGTATCGACCACCAATAGGCAAGAAATTATCATTTAACACTTATTCATTCATTTATACATCAGCTCACTCTCTACAGAATAATGCAGACTGTTTTTAATTATCAACATCCCAGATAATGTATAAAGATTTGTATGATATGGCTAATACTATATATTTATACCCGTTAGAAATCACTGGGCATTTTGACAACCAGCTCCTAATCAGATGGAACATATACGCATACAATTATCTCTGCACACAACATTGTGATAAATCTTTGTTGTTTTTCCTTATGCAGTGTTAGTAATACTGCACTGTGTTGCTGTCCCAGACAGCAATCCTTCCTTTAATATTTCTAATATACTATAATTGCTTTCAGGGATTTATATCTAAATAATATAGTTTTCAGGAGTGTTTTTGTTTCAGTTTTCAGTTTGTAATTGGCAAATACTCGTCATAGTTTCTACTGTCTTGACTAGTATGGTAGTCACACTAACAGTCTGTAGCTGGAGCTATTTTTGGCATAATTTCATAAAGAAACACAATCTGGCTGATTGTGCAGTGTGTATGTGGCTTGAGGGAAGTGATGATTGTCCGTGTGATCTTCCAAATATGTGCTCCACTTGTAGGACAATTCAATCATCTCTAACAACAGGTAGATGATTAAATTTTTCTCAGTTCTTACGGGTTTCAAAAACCTGATATGTGCATAGGGCAGAGAGTACTGAAGTGAGAGCTTTAATCCTGTTTGATATCAGAGAATTTACAAAAAAACCCCCCTTCTATGAATATTTGAGCCATTAAGACATTAGAACCCCTGTAAAAAAGCAATCAAAAGACACAAGTTCAGAGGATGCCAAGCTTCATTAGTTTCACTGGTCATGAAACAAGTTGTTGCATTGCCAATAAAGCACTCATTTCAAGTCTGTGAGTTCATCGTGCCAGATCCTACTCTACAGGTTGGAAAGGGCTGATTTTAAGGAATTTTTCCATTTCTCTGATTTCTCTGATTTTAAGCATTCCTGCCAATGCAATTTCTTGTGAATCATTCAAAGCTACTTCTGGAAAAGAGTCTCTGGAAGGCAAATTTAGATGAATTAAATAATGCCACTTTGAATTATTTCACTGTTCCAAGAAACCAGACAGGGGAAAAACTACAAACCATTCTGTATAGTAAGGAAATGTCAGAGCAAGATCTGTCTGGAAATGTCAGACTTCACAAAGACTGTCTCTACTCCTACAATAGTAAAGGTTTTCCATTTACAAACAAAACCTATTAGAGATCAATTCCAATCTACAGAAATCTGATTAAGGCTTCTCGTTTTGCAATTCACAGCCTAAATTGCCATCCAAGGGGAATTTCACTTGAATGAGGATAGCAAGATTGAGCTGGACAGTCAGATGCTTAATCTCACTGTAGATGAATTGGTTCCAAGTGTTTCCCCATTCCTGGCTGCTATACCAGGCTTTTATATTATGCCATAAATACTGTCATCAAATTAATCATGCTATGCTGTACATAGGTCAGCTGGAAAAAAAGATTATCAGTACACATGACATAATGTTGTATGAAGAGGTGAAGCAAAGAAAATGCAGTAGGAAATATGGCTGATCATCTACTTCGTAGAATATTTTTCAGTTTTTTATTCAGGCTCTCATCAGAGGCAATTTTAACCTCAAAGCAAAATAAAGGGATTTCAGCAGGAATTAGGCAACAAATAATTTAGCATTGTTGAAGGCACTCATTCTCTTTTGATAGCTGAGAAGGCATGACAAAGAGACATGCGTTTACATGGACTTGCCCCTGTGTGTCTATGTATTTTTCCCAAGATAACCCCAGTTAGCTTGAGTCCAAATTCATTCCCCCTTTTTTTTATGAGTACCTGAGATCGGGCAAAGCTTTCAAAAGGAGCAGTTCTGCTCTGCAAAACAAAGGTGCCTGAATTGCTGTAATCTGCCTGCCAGGGAGGACAATGGCCAGGAAAATGCAGCAACCTGAATGTTATCGTATGCTAAAAACAGGGTTCAAACGCTTTAGAAACACTGGCAATACACTTTGCTTAAACGCTTCTTCTAACGCTTCTATGGCTCATTTTTACTTCTCTTGCAAGTTTGGCTATTCAGTGCAGGGATGCCAGACCTTGATAAAATCATAGGGTGATTCTGCTCTGCAGGCAAACCCTGTATAATGAACAGCCTGAGAAAAGCTGGGGGTGATGCTCACCTCCAGAAGGAACGTGATTGTACTATACCATTTGAGTCCTATCTGAGCCCTAAAAAGAGTAGCCTCTTGTCCCAGAGGAAATTTCATACCCTAGGCTGTATAACCTAGTTCCTCTTCCCATGGAGGGTTGTAAATGGACCCTTTATTCCACCTATAAACCTTAGAAAACTTTTTCATGCGGCTATCTCTGCTGAAGATACAGTGATCTCGTTGTTGTGGCAAACACTGAACAGACCATTCTTGCAAAGACACTTCCACTTCAGAGCCCCACACTACCCCTAGAACAGGCTTTAGCAGAAGTCACTTCATTTTGTATATCCGTATTTTTCTTGTTTGTTTATTTTGTCAGTAGACCACAAAGATGTCTTTTCTATGAAGCCGTGGAGATTTGTCGGCAGCAGCTTGGTTTGCATAGATTTTACAATGACAGTCATTGTGTTCATATATTTCAAAGAGCAACTCTGGGACCACCACTGAGCTGAGATTTGTGGAGTATGGGAAAAGCAGTTCCCTGGGCTAGCAAGTTCCTCATCCAGTGCCAGGAAGTCTGGAAGCCTAAATTGGAGGCTGAGATCCCATATGGACCCCATAGCTTGGGTCCTAGCCCAACCTGCATTTTGAGGAAGCTCAGTCATTACGTAAGGCTGCACTGGAGCTGTGCACCTTGACAATGAGGCTGTCAAGAAACCAAATAATTTTCTGATGGCAGCTGATTTCCTGGCAGGAATGGTTTCCTCAGAACTCTGCATGGATCTTGTCAGTTTGCCAGAACCCACCCATTTCACAAAACATTTTGATTTCAACAAATCAGTAGTTTCCAAGAAACGAGGCAGTAAAAAAAAAAAAAAAGAAAAAAGAGAAAAGAGCTGTTAAATTACAAAGTTCCCAACCAATTCAAATGATTTTGCTCAGTTTTCCCAAAGCTATAAATCAGTGCAATTGCTCTGCTTCAAAACAGGAGCCCCCAGTTGCGTTTGCCAGTTTGGAACAGTCTTACATACCAAGTCTTGGGATAGCTGACAGCACCACATTGTGCAAGTGTCCTGATCAAATGATAGCAATATGCCTGGATATCACCTCCTGCTCTCTTGTGAAGTTCCTCCCCCAGTCCCCAGCATGATGTCCATGTGCTTGTTCCCCAAGAGGATGAAGGGTTACAGCATCACCCTTACCACAGTCCTTCATTCAAAATAAAAATTACAGGCTCTGGAGCACAGGATGTGTTCACTGCCTTTCTGTGTCCTGCTATTCTAGAGTGTAATATAAACAGGACAGGTAACAAGAAAAGAAGGCATCCAGCTATGTCTGGTAGTCACTAACAACCAGAAGACAAACTGCCAGAGGCACCAGGTAACTCAACTGGCCCCTTGTCTGGGCTAGGTTGGTGTTGTCATGACTTCTTCAGGTAACAATAATTCTTATTTAAAGCACCAGTAGAGCCAGCCTAAATGATTCTTAACCAGCTTCACAGAGAGTACCATTTCCAGCAATTTCTTCCTTTTATTGTCAAATTCAGCTTCTTGGGCTTTGTGCCCCTGTAGGCACAAAAATCACTAAAAGGTTTTATGCAAATAAAAGAGAGACTCTGGCATTTGACAAGATACATGCCACAAGTAATCAGGCAAACCTCAATCTCCAAAAGCATTTAGGTGGCTATGAGTTAGAGACAGGAGGATTGCTGTGTGAGATTTATGTCCAAGTAACATTCTGCAGTTGTGATTGCTTTACACTAACAGGCGTGCTGTGCCTGCATCCAAAGGTACAGCTGGCTTTTCATTCAGAGCAAGTCCTCACTTCCACTTCTTGTGGATTCTCATCAGGCTCAGAGGTGATCCTCTCCTCTGTGCCATGTGTGATAGCATCATCCTCATGGTGTGCAGGAAGATATGAAGCAGAAAGTAGGTGAAAGCCACTGCATTTCACTTTGAATAATGAAATCAGAGTGTCTGTGCCAGAATACTGGGAACATGCTGCTCTTTTACTCAGGCAACATGGGCTCTACAGCCAGTCATTTCCCACCTCAAACATCCCACCCTGGAACCCATCCCAGGATAACTCTCTGGTGCTCCTCAGCTGTGTAGTGGGGCTGGGGCCTCATGAGCCGATGGATTCACGGAATCTGTGAACTCAAAGAGGGCCATTAGTATTTAAGCAGGGAGTACACACTGTTAATTAAAGCAGTTAGCTGGGACTGGGCATAAAGCAAGAGGGAGGTAGCTAGAGGACCACCAAAACACATAGGAATGAAGATGTGACCACATAAATATTACCGCAGTATAACTCTTCAGCAGTTCATCAGTCACATCAAAGTCTGGGGCTGGGTGGACAGCACACTTTTTATAGCAAAACAACAGTTTGTAGAATTGTGAACTTCCTGCACAGACAAGCTTTTAGTGTTTCAATTAAAAAAAAGAGGAATTACAGTCACTTAAACAGAGTCAGAGCCTTGTATATCAGTAATGTGTTTCTGCTGCTGCTGGAAGTCCCTCCACTCCCTTAGATAAGCTTCCTCCATGTAACAGAACTAGACATGTAATTTCTTCGAAATTCCTGAGTGCTCAGATTTGGACTAGCAAAGGTTTGTCTTTATTCAGTATAATTCAACAGAATACTACAACAGGGAAACCTAACAGTGCTGTCTTAGAACTAAGAAATGCAGTACATCCCAAGTAACCACCCTGAAACCTCAAAAGCTGCTTCTTTAAGATGACTGTTTCTAATAACGTCCAAGTCCTTTGGTTCACATCTTTTCAGTCTTTTGCAATCCGTGTGCACTTAGCGCAAGGCGCTGGCATTGCAAACAGTTGGGCTTTGCTCTGCGCTGCATGAAATGTGGAGGGACCTGTGCAAGGAGACATGATACCAGGTAGCAAAGCCGTGAAACAGCAGAGGTAATCCATCAGCTAGTTTAAAGACAAACTCCTCACTGTTTCACTAGCGTACTGCAACCCCGAAAGAATGTGGGGATGTTTACAGGCTTGGCATCTTGAAAGCCAAGGCAGCTGCAATTTCAGCTCAGCTGGCAAAACACTCCCACCAAGAGCCAAAGTGGCCAACATGCTACTTCTGACAGTGAGGCTGTCCCTTAATGCAGTTTATGAACCACATGTGTGCAGCAGTTTGGAAATGTTACGCGGCCATCGGCAGAAAAAGCATATCTCGGGAAAGTCAAAGACAGAAGGAGAAGCTGAGAGGACAGAAAGCTGAGCAGGCAGCTGGAGGGAAGTTCCTGACCGTGTCTACATAGCCTGTTTGGGGGAGTTTCTTCGGGAGTGAGGTGAGCACAAGTGCTGAGCATCTGTGCCCTCTAGTGGCTAAAAAAGGAGTGGAGACAGAGGAGGCCACTCTTGTCCCCACCTTCATCAGTCGCAGGAGTGGTACTGCCATGACCATCTCTGCAGAAGAGGCTCCACATGGACTTACAGCAAACAACAGACAAGGCCAGATGAGCAAGGCAGGTAAAATGCCATGATTTTCCTCTTGTGACGGGAGGGGCTGTGTGTTAGCGCTCTCTCCAAGTAAAGAATGTCCCCACTGAGACTGATGAGGCAGGGAAAAATCCACTTGGGAGGCTTGGAGGACCTTTCTCTACCGCCAAAAGCACAGCACTGAGCTAATGGCCCTGTAACTTTATTTTGATTTCCCAAGCAGTACTGAGTTACCTAATATCTGGCTGGTTTCCCTCAGTGGCTTTCCAGCAAAGTGGTTCTCAAACAGTTTTCATTAGATACCAAATACTACCATGAAGTTCCTCCTGAAACTCCTGTTAAAAGTATCAAAAGCCTTGACACAGATCTTGCCTTTCTTTCCTGTTATTTTTCTTTCTGCCTGCATTGACAATCTTCTTAACTTACTTGGACAGAAGGCGCATTCACATAGTATACAGGTATATATAAATGTACACATGTATGTATACATACATGTGCATGCAACCTAGTCTTATAAAGATAAATCCCCACATTACTGTCAAATGATCTTTGGTTTCTTTCTTTATTTCACTAGCTCTTCTTATGTAATAGTAATGCTTGCAAGGTGGACAGAGGACTCAAGCCAGGCAGCCTGCATTACAGACCATATCATACAACATATTCAACAAGGCCAAGTGCAAGGTTCTACACCTGGGTTGGGGAAATCCCGGGTTTCAATACAGGTTGGGGGATGATATGATTGAGAGCAGCCCTGCAGAGAAGGACTTGGGGGTGCTGGTTCACGAGAAGCTCGACATGAGCTGGCAATGTGTGCTTGCAGTCCAAAAGGCCGACCATATCCTGGGCTGCATCAAAAAAACATGGTCAGCAGGTTGAAGGAGGTGATTCTGCCTTCTATTCCTCTCTTGTGACATCCCACCTGGAGCATTGTGCCCAGTTATGGAATCCCCAGCTTAAGAATGATATGGAACTGTTGGAATAGGTCCAGAGGAGGGCTACAAAGGAGATTAGAGGGCTGGAGCACCTTCCCTATGAGGACAGGCTGAGACAATTGGGCTTATTCAGCCTGGAGAAGACAAGGCTCTGGGGAGATCTTACAGCAACCTTCCAGTACCTGAAGGGGGCCTACTAGAAAGCAGGGGAAGGACTGTTCACAAAGGCTTGTAGTGATAGGATTAGGGGCAATGGGTATAAACTAAAAGAGGAGAGATTTAAACTAGAGATGAGTAAGAAAGTTTTTTACAATGAGGCTGATGAACCACTGGAACAGGTTGCCCATAGAGGTGGTAGAAATCCATCCCCTGGAAACATTCAAAGTCAGGCTGGACAGGGCTTTGAGAAACCTGATCTAATTGAAGATGTCCCTGCTCATTGCAGGGGACTTGGACCAGACGACCTTTCAGGGACCCTTCCAACCCAAACTGTTCTATGACCATATGATTCTATGGTTAAAGTTTCATTAGATATTTATTTTAGTACTTCCTCTCCCCATGCAGAATGCTACAAGAGTCTCTTAGAAGAATCATAGAATCATCAGGTTGGAAAGGACCCACCGGATCGTCGAGTCCAACTATAAATGTAAATTGAGATTGTTGTGCAATGAGGAAAGCACCCTAGATATTTTTGTTCTGGAATAAACAAAGCATTAGATACTTGTGAATATAGTATGCATAAGACAGATATATGAATCAAATATAAGTTCATAATTCTTAACATGAATAAGAACTCAATCAAACATTAATACCACCAAGTTTTGCCATTTGTTAACTTTATTTTGGTGTTTTAAAATCCTGCAATGTGTGGAAGTAGAGTGTAGTGCCTGTAAAAACAATTAGCCTGGTCTGTGAGCACTACAGCAGAATGCAGCCATGAATGAGATGGCTCCAGAGCCATGGACAGCAAATGATCAGTTGCCTATGGGAAGAGAATTGAAAATAATACCACTTTAATCAAGCCATTTATCTGACAGGCAGATAATACTGGATAAGTATCTTTGTGGCAGGGTTCAATCAATCTGTCAAGCATTGGGAGCCACAGGAGTATAAATTTCTAAATAATCAATCCATGTAAAGAAATCTACTGTTTTACCGATGAAATTCTGTCAGTGTTAAGACAAGACTTGGGCTTAGGTCTAAGACTTCATCCCCTACTTCTGAAGCACTTGTGACTCCAATGATTTTCACTCTGTGTTCAGAGCCAGCATTGCCTGAGTCGTCTGCCAAGGTCAAGCCTTCGAAGGCATTTAGAAGACTGAAAATGCAGATAACTGCTGTCCGGTGTACCACCAGTTAAAAGTACTCAGAAACCTGCTGGCTTTAGGGCATAATTTGTTTTTCTACATACAAGTCTTCTAGGTGCATGGCTAAATCCCCTCCAGCTTGTCTGCCTTTCTTCTGCTCCTGGATCAGAAGTAGCATTGGTCTGCCCAGGTGGAAAAGTGAGAAGAGGCAATAATCACTGGCTGAAAGTGTTCGCAGTGACTTCCTGGTGTTGAAGGAACAGGGAGGAAATGCACAATTAATGCAGGCAGCGGTTTCCTGACCCTTGCAGATGCTCACCTGTAATTACAACCTTTTCTCACTGGCAGTCTTGAAGGCATGGGAATGTTCCTGACTGCTCCCTGCACAACCCTTGCCAGAGCCTTACAGGGTCTCAATGGGGCTCATAATCCACAATTCGAGAAAAATAGTTTAAAAAATACAAAGAAATGACAGATAGAGTGGTTTGGTTACAGAAGTGGATAAGAAACTAGCATATCAGTCCCTCTACACTTCAACATCATCCACAAAAGATTAGATTTTTTGCATTTTGGGCTTTGTAGTAAATTCAAATATCAAGGCCTAATTCTTCTTTTATGCCTCTATAATTCAGAAGTAACATGAGAGGAGAAGCTTACCACTGAACCTCAGATGAAAGGTATTTCTAACTGCTACAACCTCCAATTTTAAAAGAAAATATTTTAATTATGAGGCAATGCAGTGGGAATTAAAGAAGCTTACATTACTGTTTATTTTACACAGTGTCCAATCCTTTTCTTTTTTTTAGTTCCAAGACAACTCTCCCATTGATTTCATTATGAGCATGATGTGAGCTAACATGGGAAAGCACAACAGATACATGTGGTGGATATTAAGATACAGCACTTACACAAGGATAAAAGCTAATTCTGTGATCACATGGAGGTAAAGTAGGACTGCTTCCAGTTAAGGCAGGGGTACTTCACCAGTACAAAGCCAGTATAACTCTAGGTATTACTTTAAAAAGGAGTTAATTACCATTTTTCTACACTCACTGATCTGTAACTAATCATAAATTCAGGCACCTGAGCAGCCTCATTTGCTGCAAAATTCACAGCTGCATGCCTAAAGGCAGGGCACAAGCCAGGTGTTGTTCAAAAGCCATTTGGACAGCTTAGCTTGCAGCAGTACCTACGCTAGTATATCCTGACTCTCGGTGGCCTTCTTGGCACAGGCAAGGTCCTGGAATAGCAAGACCACATAGTTTCAGTGCTAAAAAACTTTTCCCTGATGGTTAGCCCATAATTTTCCAGGGCCCTATGGTATGCTTATCAGAACTGAAGTCTTCCTTCATGTTAGTCCTCCTAAATATGCAATGATGTATTTGTTCATTCTGCATTACAATTTTGAAGGCATTGTGTTACGAAAGTCTTAGATACATGAGAAGTGTTTGATTAATACAAACACCTCTAAATCAAAGACTTTGCAAGTGAATTTCCCCAGCATATAGGACATAAGAGGTGCCTAAATGATGTAGAACCCAAAGATCTATTTTCATTTAGACAGATGTTTAAATCTCGTTGAAATTCAAAGCAAAATAAATTTGTGTGTCCAATTTAAAAATATGATTTCAGTCTGTGAAAGCATTGCTTACTCGTCCTTGCAAAAATATGTTACTCTCAATTTGATGAAACCAGCCTCTGGATTTCAAGCTGGACATGTTCACATATAAACAGAGGAAAAGAAATTCTCTCTACTGTTTTTAATGTTATCTTTTGGACCATGCAGGTATTCAGGAGAGACAACACAATCTTTCATGTGGCTTGATGCTATTAAACAGGTGTTTCACTCATATGAATAGGGAGACTTCAGTGCTGTTTCTCTGTGATGTGGAGTAGATGAGGCTCTGGCACTATCTGTGCCATCCCTACCTCAGTCATCATTTCAGGATTTGTGGGAGGAGAAGGAATTTGTGAGCTCTGATAATACTCCTAGTGAAGATCAAAGCACCCACAGCAGCAACCAAACCATGAAAACGTTCTCAAGGAGAGTTTTGCTGCAGATCTCTGCCTTTTGGTGGTCTGTGATTTCCCCTGAAGCAGCATGAACTGCAGATGGAGCTGCTTGGAAGTGACCATACCACAGCCCGTGCGGGAAGGGACACGTAAGGATGTTCTGCCACTACCCCACTGGCATTAATTATAGTTTTGTTCACTGTTCCACCAGCTCTCATCAATGCCCATGAAGAGGCATCCACGTTTTAGCCATTGCTGGAAGTGCTGCATAGGAGGAGCTGGAAGAAGATAGTTACCAGAGTTGTGCCAGTGCAGGTGTGATCAGAAGTAAGCAGGGAAAGTATTAAGCCCAAGCTTAGATCACTGCGAGAGCATTTCTTTTCATTTCCTGGGAGGACAGTTT